>NC_083362.1:1356666-1658333 GCF_030254825.1 Meriones unguiculatus | reverse complement strand
GATAGGCAGAGAAACTGAACAGGTGCAAGGAGGAAGAGAAAAGGCCCTGCCTGGCAGCAGAGATCAGCAAGTCAGCCTCATGGCAGAAGGGGAGATGTACACGTGTGTGTGTGTGTGTGCACGTGTGTAAGAAGAAACTCACCATGGTAGTTAATGCAGTGGGTTTGAAAGGGTAGTGAAATTTTTGTCAGGGTCCAGAAAGTCCTAGGTTCATTGGTTTTTGACCCTGGACAAGTAGTTATTTCCTTCAGAGTATGAACATGGGTTCCTGAACAGATTTAACCTAAAAATATACACCCAGCTGCTTTTCTGTCACTACTTGTATTAATTTGATAAAGGGTGAAACACGAAATGGGAAGATGGCTCAGTTAATAAGCAGCTTGCTGGACAAGGATGAGGACCTGAGTTCAAAGCCCCAGAGCTTGTATCACAAAGCTAGGTGTGGCACAAACGCCTGTCATCCCAGCCCTAAGGAAGCAGAAACAGGAGGTCAGCTCCAGGTTCAGTGGGAGAGCCTGTCTCGAATAAAAAAACGGAGAGCGATTAAGGAAGACGCCTGAGGCTGACCTGCACGTGCACCAACCTGCACACGTGTGCATACACAAAGACACACATGCAGAGAAGGAAAGATACATGTAAAAGTAAAACAGCAATTTCAAGCCTTCCTGCACAGCTCAGACGAGCAGACACAGTTCCACTTTCCTCCATCACTTCAGGCTGTGCCCCACTGGGGTGGAAAGACACCTCTGCGTCTCCAGCTTAACTTTCCCTAAGGCTGTGCTGAGGCGTGTGGAGCCAGGCGCCCCTGGGCTTCAGTCCACGCCTCACGAGCAGGGCCTGTGCTAGGCCTGGCCTCCCTCCCCCACCCTGGCATACCCTTGTTCCTCAAGGGCTATTCTGAGCTGTGGCACTTCTCACTTCTCCTCCCTGGCCGCTCTCGAGCATCTGACCTGAAGCTCAGATCCTCTAGGTTTCCTTCAGGAGGCTGCGAGTTTGAGTGAAGAGTAAGAGCTAGGCCAACAGTGTCGGTTCATTTTCGCCCGGTCACCGCGCTCCTGGAGTCACAGCCCTCCTTGGAGGTGGCTCTGCTTAACAGGAAGGAAACACACAAGCACACATGCACACTCACCCACAGCACACACACACCACAGGCACCTACACCACACACACATACACACACATACATACACATACACACACATACACACACATACATGCACGCACGCACACACGCACGCACAAGCACACACACAGAATTGGTTATTACCTCAAAACCACCCTGGAGTGGGCACTGTAACCCAGTTCAGAGAGCTTGTGCCAGGTGTGCAGGAATCCCTGGGTCCCAACCCAGCACCACAGAAAAGCTGATGTGGTGGCACGTGCTGAGAATCCTAGCACAGGGTGGATGGAAGCAGAGGGTCAGCATGCCAGGGGCAGCCCCAGCTGTGTGGCTCAGGACTAGCTTGGGGTACTCGAGATTGGCACAGGAGCAAAATCCTGGAATGTATACAATGAATGGATAGTTGAAATCTTAAAGTACAATTATTTGTCTGTTCGTTCAGTATCTTCGGTCGCATGCATTCAGCCACGCACACAAGCAGCCACGCACGCGTCTGTAAGGTCTCCGGAAGTCCGTATACCCAGAGCTGCCCTCAGGCTGCACTAAATAGAAGCCGGGACTTGTGAAATGGGCTCATGTTCACAGGTTCACTGAAAGGAGAGCCTGGCCTCTGGCAAGCAAACGAAGGAACGAGTGGCTCTTTCTTGGCAGGCACCTACCGCTGCATGCCACAGCCCCACTGGCCTCCAGGACCCCTCAGTTCCTATTCACAAGCTCCTGTTGCACACTTAAAGACCCGCACCAGCCTCCCCCCACCAGCCTCCCCCCACCAGCCTCCCCCCACCAGCCTCCCCCCACCAGCCTCCCCTCACCAGCCTCCCTGCACCAGCCTCCTGTCCCTCCTCCCCTCAGATCCCTGCTTTCTTCACACCTCCCCCTTCTTCTCTTGCTGTCCTCTCCTTCAATCTCCCATTGTTCTTCCGATTCTGCAGCCCTGGCTTTGTCCCATCTACTCTTCTCTCTCTGCTCTGGACTCTTCCAGATGCCTCTAGACATTTTCTCTCTCTTTGTTAATCCCACCAGGTGAGAATAACTGCCACAAGTTTTGAGCCAAATTTGAAGTAAGCTTTATTAAACACTGGCCAGCACAATGGACGGTGGCCAGGTCCACACCCAGGATTCCCAGAGAATGGCCACAAATTGTATTAGTCAGATGCTTATAAAAGGAAAACCCAGGAAGCTACACACTTCCTGCTGTCTTCCAGTTTGGGGAAAGCATACACCCTGCCGCGCATCTCTTATCTGCGCGTGATCAAGCGCATCCTGTGTTTACAAAAGTGAAAACACTAGGTTTGTTATGTTAACATAAACAGCAGATTCCAGCTTTCCAGGAAGTTGTCTGTCCCTAGGCAGGTGGGGATAACAGATTTGAGGCATTTTTTTTTGTTTTGTTTTTGTTTTTGTTTTTGTTTTAGAGACAGGGTTTCTCTGTGTAGCTTTAGCTGTCATAGAACTCACTCTGCAGACCAGTCTGGCCTCTAACTCAGAGACCTGCTTGCCTCTGTCTCCTGAGCATTGGGATTAAAGGCATGTGCCACCACCACCCAGCTAGCTTTATAGATCTCTTAAACACAGTAATTTAAACTTAAAGCATAACTTTAGCCCTCAGGTCTTCTCCATAATAAAAGCCTTCCTTAATGGAGGGGCACTTCAGCACTTGCTTTCCTGCACATCCTCACGAACAGTACGGAAGTCCAAGGACAGCTTGCAGAATTCTTTCTCTCCTTCTGCCATGTGACTGAACCCACCATTAGCCTTGGTGCCAGTGCCTTCACCAGCGGAGCCCCGATATTCTGGATTTTAATGGACAGGGCCATGCAGAGCCCTGTGTTTGGACCTTAGGAACTGAGTCATGTTAGGATCATTGCCTAGTTTTCTGTCTGCAAGCCAGCAGACAGAAGAAGGCCAGACCAGTGGACAGAAGAAGGCCAGGCCAGTGGACAGAACAAGGCCAGGTCAGTGGACAGAACAAGGCCAGGCCAGTGGACAGAGCTAGGGCAGCAGTGGAGAGCTGGTTACGTCCACTGGAGGCAGGGGTGTGGAGGTCAGGGCTTCTGGTAGAAGAAGTAACTGTGCGAAGACTTCCACGCCTCAGCAGAGGAGGTTGACTGATACCCATCTCATCTGCACAGAAGGTACAGGAGAGATCATGATGCTCTGTGCTGTCATGTCTTGCTCACAAACCACACACAGACACACACATGCATGCATGCACACACAGGCGCACGTGTGTGTGCACACACACACAAATGAACAACAACAATAAAACAAACCCCTGTCCCAGTCCTGGAGAGAGAAGCTTCAAGGAAGATGTCATACAAAAGAATGGCCACCAACCTTCACTGAGGGAACAAGCCACACCCAGCTGAGCGTCCCTGCTCTTCTCACAGACTCAGTCCTCCAGCCACACATTGCTTCTTGGCAGGCTACAGCAGTTACTCCTTCTAGTTGTTACTGGCGCAGGGAAGACTGGGGTGATGAGTTGATGCGATAATGAGTTGAGCGGGATTAGCTGTAGGAGCACCGCCTCTAACATGGCTCAAGGCTGAGCGGTGTGTAGCCAGATCGGCAGAAACTGCGGGAAGGGAAATGCTCTATCTCCTAATGCAACTGGTGTAGGGAGCCAACCGGGCCTACAGTCAGTCCTCAGGCCCATCTGCACATCGAAGGACATACCTCTGTCCACCCTAAGCTCCAAGCTAGCTGGCCTCCGAGCCTCTAGGGAGTCTCTTATTTCCACCTTCATCTCTCCACAGGAATAAAGGAGTCGCACGCAGCAGCCACCACCTGTGAGGTTCGCACGGGTTCTGGGGATTCAAATGAAGGCCCTCCTGCTTCAAGCTCTTTTACACATGAAGCCCCTCTCTAGACTCTTCAGCTGAGTTCTCAGCTTCCTTCTGTACACTGGCGAACAGTACTGACGAAACAGTGAGGACCCCCCTTCTGGACTTGGAGTCAGCCTGTCCCCCACAGCCGCAGAGAGCCTGGAGGGGGAGGAGCTTGGGAAATAGCAGGATCTCAGCAGGAGGGAGATGGCGTCTTCCTCTCCGAGGTGACTGGCGTCGGCTGACAGAAAAGGACACAGCTCTCACCTCAGAGATGTGGCGGTTTACTCTGGAGCCAAAGATAAATGGTCGTGGCTTAGAAACGCAGGCAGAAGTCGCCCCAAATTCCATGTTCCAACATGGAAGCAGGTTCGTGAAATCTTTACAGTAATAGAGCAAAGAAAGTCAACTCAAGATACTTCAAAAATACACTGGTATAAACACCATTGGTGAGCAGCAGAGGTAGGCAAAGGGAGAAAGCTCTGTTACTAGGCCTGAGGGACGATGTGACAGCGTTTTCAGCTTTTTGGTTGGTTGGCAAGCTGGCAGTATGTTTGCGCACTCCAAATAATTGACCTAGTGGTCATCTAAGGTCCAGTGTGCAAGAGGGCTAGGGTGGCTAAAGATGGCCCAAGACAGCTTAGCTCTGGACTTAAAACATTCCAGACTTCCAGGAAGTTATGTGTCCCTGGGCATGCGGGGATAACAGATTTGAGGCATTTTTTTTTTTCTTTTTTCTTTTTGAGACAGGGTTTCTCTGGGTAGCCTTAGCTGTCATGGAACTCACTCTGTAGACCAGTCTGGCCTCTAACTCACGGAAATCTGCCTGCCTTTGTCTCCTAGGCACTGGGATTAAAGGCGTTCCAGTCAGTTAATCAGTCTGCAGAAGATCAACGGAAGGCACAGCTTTGGACTTTAAAAGGTCCTATCTGCGGCCTACGCAGCCTGGCCTCTCTAAGGTTAGTCAGCTTTGTCGCATTAACTGGCGAAAGCAGGTCTCTGTCAGAGACGTCCTCTGGGCCTCAAAGGAGATCAAAGGATTAAGAGAATGCTGGCCAGGCTGGGCACTGTGGGGGCAAAGGCCTGCAGGCCATGCTGGTAGGCCCTGTGAGGGTTAGTTTATATGTCTGGAGAGGCAGAACAGTCCTCAGGTAGTAGCCTGGGCTCTGGTGCAGACCTAGGATTCAGGTTCTCGGCACACAATGTTCTGATCCCTCCACAGGGTCATGTGTCACCCCAAGTGCCACAGCATCTGGTCAGTTTTGGCGCTGGGTAAATGGCCTCGCATAGGACAGTGATCTGAAGCTTGTAGAAAGAAGAGCCAGTTTACTTACTGCCTCCTTGACAAAATTCTCGGGCAAGGGCCAACCCACGTTTGGGACCTCCCAATCCAACACAGAGCAGGTGGGGAGAGGTAAGAAGAGAGGCCGGACAGGTCACAGAGAGATTCAAGGCTTTGGCTCTAAGGGAAGTAGGGACTGGCACGCGAAGGAGTGGCCTGTGTGGTGGGGTCACCTAGGCTGCCGCAGTGAAGACAAGGCTGATGTGAGGTAAGCAGCAAGCCAGCTTGTCGGTTCTTCCCGGCAGGATATAAGTGGGTAGATGGCGGTGAGGGCGGCAGGGAGAGGTCAGTCGTCAGAATGGGAGTCAGCAGGACGGAGGGGATGAACAAAAGGCCACAGGTGTCAACAAGCAGAGCAGAGCAGGGGGCAGGTGGAGTCTGGCTGGGTTTCCTGGGGGCTGTGGAGCAAGAGCTGGGGGGAGGGGACGGTGGCTGCACACTCAACCAGGGACTACTAGAATGAATGCTGACGACCCACCTTGGGACATGCCGGTCACTCAGGCTGGCTCCTGGATGCCTCCTGCATTCTCCAGTTGCTCCATCCCCTGCCCCTTAGCTGGTAGGACCAGCTGGGCTAAGTTCCTCAGGAGCAGCCACTCACCCTCCTCTCTCTGAGGCAAACTGCCTTCAGCAAGCCCTGTGGCCTTGCCCACTGCTGCAGGTCGAGCAAGTGGCAGGCAAATCCTGGTACTGAGACTTTAAGGGGTAGAACCCGTTACTCTGAGTTCAACACCACTAGGGCCTGCAGAAAGGAAATAAGGTTGTGGGAGGCACCTTGTGGCTCTAACTGCTCACATGACGAGAAAACCTTCCACCCCGAGAACAGGAGCTCCAGGCTGTGGCTGAAGCAAGCATGGCCCAGGCTGAGGCCCTGGTCCTCTTCTCCTCCCTGCTGACCCTCTGTGTTTCTACAGGTGAGTGGGGAGGCCAGAGAAATGCAGAGCCGATGGGGTGCGGGCCGTGTGGAGACACAGCCTCTGACCTTCATTCCTGTCTTCATTCCTCAGGGAGCCCTGAGGTGTGGGTGCAAGTGCAGAGGGGCCCCACGGAGCTCCCATCCTTCTTAGTTCGCTGTGGGGTCTCCACATCTAGCCCCATCTCCCTGGTCACGGTGAGCCGGGAGGGGTTTGTGGATGCCGGAGGGACCAAACTAGCCGTGTTACACCCAGAGCATGGCAGCCAGGAGTGGGCTCCCACCAGCCAGGCCCGCTGGGAAACCTCAAACAGCATCGCTCTCACTGTGACCCTGGAGCAATCCGAACAATCCCTGGACAATGCTACTTTCTGCTGCGAGTTTGTGACTTTCCCTCTCGGCGTCAGGGCTGCCTGCGGAGACCTGCACGGCTCAGAGCCAGGTATGTCTGCGGCGAGGAGGGAGACAGGGCGGACCTGGCCACCGGCTGCCCATCTGATACCATTCTGTGTCTTGGACTCTCTGCCCCAGCTCCAGCCCCCGTCCTTCAAGCAGTCGTGGCCGGGATCTTGGGAACCTTGGGGTTCCTTCTGTTTGGTTTTATCCTCGTACTGTGTCTCCTGTGCCGTCGGCAGAGGCGCTGGTGAGAACGGCTCCGGGAATATGCCCGCACCGCTTGGTTAGCTGCCTTCTGCCCTGACTCTTGTGTCCCACAGGTGTTTCAGTAGCGCTCAGCCATCCCTCACCGGCACCCAGGCACGGACGCAGGCTCAGGTGAGGCTTGAAACGCAGTAGCTGGAGCAGGGCTCCACAGCCGGGTGTGAAGCTGGAGTCCTCCCTGACGCTCCTCATCCCCAGCAGCCCACCAAGAGTGTTCCTGGCCCTGGCCACTCTCCAAGCCCCGCCCCATGCCCCCGCCCCACCCCTGCCACCCTGCGCAGCAGCTGGGTGTGACCAGCGGGTGACCAGCGCCTGCCCTGCTGCGCCCCACGCCCCACGGGTGACCCACACCAAGCCGGGTGCCTATCTCCTCAGCTTTCCCGCTTGGCCTCTGCACGCGGCGGCAGCTTCATCTCCACTGAGAACAGACTGTATGCCTAGGCATGAGAGAAACTTGCCCACACCGTTCCGTTCCCGACATCCTCTGACTGTCTGGAGCACAGAATCCCAGAACGATGCTTGGGAGTTCTATGACAGGCACCCACGGCCCTCTACAAGCCTTGGGACATCAGCTGCTGCTGTCTTCATCCTGGGCGCCAGGCCTCTCCACGAATCTTGTTTTCTTTTTAGGCCTCTGAAAAGTGTCATCAAACCCTGCTAGCTAGGGTGTGGTTAGTGTACGTGCTTGAGTGGACTAGGTGTGAGTGGAGGGGCTGTGACAGAGGCCCAGCTATATCCTGTCTTGCACACATTAAAGGCAGATGATGTCTTTAATAATGCCTTTAATAATGTCATTAAAGTGACCCTTCTGTTTGGGGCTTTAGCCTTCGCTTCCTTAGGAAGGCCAAAGGCAGAGTCAGTCCCTTGGGAGGAAGGAACCAGGTTAGGGCCAGAAGACATGGGGGTATGAGACCCAGGCTGGCGAGGAGCGTCCTGAACCTGTGGGCCTTGCTGAGGGAACAAGGAGCGGGGTCTCCTGAGGCTTCAGCCCCTGTTGTCTGACCCGGCCCCCTCATGACAGGCCCCCTGCATAGCTGGGATGGGGTTCTGGAACCCTCTTCAGAAGCAGAGGGGGAGAGGAGACAGAGCCCTCTTCCGGTCCTCACAGCTGCCCCTTAGCTCCCCTTTTATGACCAGGGAAACAGGCTCCCCAGTGGCCAGTCAGAGGTGGGCGAGAGGCCTTGCAGACACGTGGATTGTACATGGTTTCATCCACCTCAAATTGTTCTATGCAAGAGCCGGGCTCCTCCACATGAAACACGCTGGGCCTGCATCCACAGGGAGACGAGGAGAGAGAGCCCCGAGAGCCATAAAAGACCCCAGGTGTGGACTCCTGGGTCGCTCCAGGGTGGTAAACCACACAGCCTGGGATGCACATGATGAGGGCAAGGAGGCCTGAGGCACGTGAGGATCGCAAGCCAGGACAGCGAGCTGGTGCTGCATCACTTCATCACCGGTGAACAGAGCCGGGGGCACAGAGGGGCTTGCTGAGGCAGAGACGCAGGAGGGCCTTTGGGGGGCCCCGAGCGTGAGCATTCCTGGTGCTCGGAGGCTGCCTTCTGCATGTGCCCCTGGAACCTGTGTTACCTCCCGTCTCTACCAGGTGGCAACTGACCCCACTGCTAAGGGATTGGAGGGTCCTCACAGGCCATGGCACCAGAAGCCCAGAGGGCACCGGCGAGGGGATCTCCCCAAAGCAGCTGTGAGTGGGGGCAGGGTGAGCCTGCGTTCATAGCCCTGCCCTCTGCTGGCGTGGATAACCTGGACCATGCCCAGGCACCATCCTGAGGCTGACACCAGCTGCTCCTTTTTCCAGCTACTCACCCCCAGGTAGAGCAGAGTCTGTGCCCTCAAGAATCCTCCACAGACTCCTGTCTCCAGTCAGCGCAAGCCTGTCTTCCTCAGCCCAGCCTCTGCTGCCCTCAGCCTCACTCCCTTGACAACCTCACTTGAGGGTGTCCCCAGTCTCTCTCACCTTCCCTATTCCTGCTGCCCGCCCCCTTGCAGCTCGCACCTAGCCCTGGGTGTCTGTACCCCGGCATGACTCTCCTGGCAGTCTAGATTCATTAACTGCCACATCCTGAGAAGCCTGTGCCACACTCTGAATTGGCTTCCTCGGTCTAAAGCCCTCCACCAGCGACTGGCCTACAAGAACTATGACACTGAAGGGGTTGTGTGACCTCAAGTCAGCAGTTAGCTTTGAGACCTCAAACCGTTGCTAGGGCATTGTTCTCAGGGCCTCCACTGCAGCCTCTTGGGGCCACCATGCACAGGAAGTGGCCAGAAGACTGACGACAAAGCCGACAAGCTATGTAAACCAAATCAGACCTGAGAACTTGGCAGCAGAACCAGAGAAAAGGCCCTAGTCAGGGCGGGGGCGGGAGATCCAACTGGAGCAGTGGGACCCCTCTCCTCCTTCCTGTTGCCTGAGAGTTTCCAGAGCCACATGGGGGGGGGGTGTCACTCTAACCATAGACTGACTGTGGTCATATCCCCAAAAGCACAGGACATTAGGTCCCTTCGAAAAGTTATGGTGAAGGGGACCAAGGGTTCCCAAACCGAAGTTCAGCCGACCTCTGCAGAACAGGAGTCAGTGGCACAGAGGATTCTGTGGCTCCATTCTCAAACAGATTCAGCATCTGTGAAATAAATTAACTTGCTCACGAGACAGGGCTGGCTGGAAAGAGAGCTGTTAAGCCACAACCTCCCTCTGGGGGACTGCAGGGACAGCACAGGGCACGTGAAGGACTAGACAAGGCAGAAGATCAAAGTGAGAGAGGGGAGGACCAGCCAGCCAAGGTCAGCACGATGTTGCCCATCACAAGGAAGGGGCGGGGCTAAGAGATAGTGCATCTTTCTTGTCTGTTACCACAGGGGAAGGTCTGCAATGTAGGAAGAGGAATCCAATTGATAGGTGAGGTGCTGGCCACAGGCAATGGGGATCCTTAGGAGTCTCTGGGCATTCGGTCGCTTTACCCTGAACCTTTTCTGAGCACCCCAGTGTCCCTTCGCAGAGCCTCCTCTCTTGCTGCTGTCTCTGCTGCTGTCATTTTCTGGAGGGCCTCTGGCCATGGTTTGGCTCCTGCTTCTGCTGCTATCAGCATGTCTGCAAGCTGGTGAGTGTGGGGACCTCACTAGCAGGGACTGAACCACAGGAGGGGACACAGGGCTGGGAGGAGTGGGCTGTCGTGTGGACAGGGGTCTGCTAGAGGAGCCAGCCAGGCCTCTCTGCCCAAGAGACAGCTCATCCCTCAGAGTGAGCCTGACCCAACCCTCCCCTGTCTGTCCTGTCCCACCAGTCCTGGGGACAGTCCTGCCCTTGTCCCACACCTGCCTGTGAGGAAGGCTCAGGAGGCTCTGGGTTGTCCTTTCCATCCCCTGCTTGACCTCAGATTCTCCATCCTTCTCAGGAAACTCAGCAGGATCCAACAGAGACAATATCTATGGGGTGAACCAGCCAGCACGTCTCTCTGGTGTCCAGGGTGGCTCCATTGAGATCCCATTCTCCTTCTACTTCCCCTGGAGGTTGGCAGAGGATCCTCAGATGAGCATAACCTGGAGATGGAAGCACTTCCATGGGGACTTTATCTACAACTCCTCCTCGGGTTTTATACATGAGCATTTCAAGAACAGGCTCACCCTGAACTGGACACAGGGTCAGACATCTGTGTTCCTCGGAATCTTGAACCTGCAGGCAAACGATCAGATTATGTGCATCTGCCGAGTTCATCTGAACATGTGGGGAGGAAGCTTGAAGAAACAGCATTCATCTGAGGGGACAAAATTCATCATCTACAGTGATCCCGCTGAGCTCAGGCATTGATGCCCCAGCTTTCCTGCCCCCTTAGAGGCCACTTCCAGCTCCATACTCTGACCCTTGTGTCATGCTCCTGCCCCTGCCTCCGCCTTTCCCAGGCCTCTGACCTTATCTTTTGTCTTCCCTATAACCATCCCAAGTCTCAGCTGCTTCCTCTTGCCCTGCCCCTCACTCTGCCCACAGAGCCACCTGTACTGCATTTCCAGCTTCTCTCTCTTCTTGTTTCTATTGTCCTGTACATGGTAACGGCATCACTCAGACCTTCTGGCTCTCCTCTATAACTGGTCTTTTCACAGAGGTCAGGGCTAACCATTCTTATTGCTCCCATGAACCATCTAATACAAGAAGCTTCCTAGGAACAACCCACACTGCAGACCCCATGGACGCTTTATCCAGCACAGAACGTCACCGACAAATCCATACAACAAGGACATTTGCTCAACTGTGCTCTTAGCAGCTTTATTCGTAATAACCAGAATCTGGAAACAACGTAGATGTCCCTCAGCCAAAGAATGGATGTAGAAATTGTGGTACATCTACACAACGGAATACTACTCAGCTATTAAAAATAGAGAAGTCATGAAATTTGCAGACAAATGGATGAAACTACAAAAGATCATCCTGAGTGAGGTAACCCACACCCAGAAACACACACATGGTATATGCTCACTTATAAGCGAATATTAGACCTATAGTACAGGATAGCCATACTACAATCCACAGACCCAAAGATACTAAGTAACAGGGAGGGTCCAAGGGTGGATGCCAGAATGTCACTCAAATGGGGAAATAGAATAGACAGCAGAAGTGGATGAAGAGAGGGAACTGGGTAGGAGATGAAATGAGGATGTAAAAAAGGGTGGGGATCAGATGTGGGGAGGACAGAGGAAGGAGGTGAGATGGCTTGGAACAAGAAGGGAAACTGGGAGGGCATCTCTTTGTCAAGCTGGAGGCCATCAACAGGGTAGGATGTGGGTGTGACTCTAGCTGAGACTACTAAGTGGGTGAGGGGGGGTCATGGAGACTGAAGTGACCACCTCCTAGCCAGGCAGGACCCACAAAAACCTTTGATCATAAAATTATCCTGCCTATTAGAAGTGCAGGGATAAAGAGGAAACAGAGATTGAGGGAAAGTACAACCAATGATTGGGCCACTGAGACCCACTCCACAGTAGACAGCCAGCCCCTGACATTCTTCTACACTTGCAGACAGGAGCCTAACACGACTATCATCTTGGAGGCTCCATCCAGCAGTGAATTGAGACAGATGCTGAGACTTGCAGCCAAGCATGGGGCAGAACTCCGGGGGTCTGTGGAAGTGTTGTGGGAAGATGAATGGACCTGGAGGGACAGGAACCTCACAAGAAGACCAACAGAGACAACTACCCCAGTCCCATGGGGGCTTACAGAGACTGAGACCTCAACTAAGGAGCAGGCATGGTCTGGACCTAGGACTCCTGTATATATGTGGTGGCTGGGTCTTCATGTGTGCTGCCTGGTGTGTGTGGGGGGGTGCTGTTTCTAACATGGACTCTGTTGCCTGCTTTTGGATAACTTTCCCCTGGCAGTGCTGCCTTGCCTGGCCTCCGTGGATGAGTATATGCTCAGTCTTGATGTGACTTGATGTGCTAGGGAGGGTTGACACAGTGGGAGGAGGGCTCCCCTCTTCTGGAGGGAAAGGGAAAGGGAAGAGGAGGCCTAGGAGGAGAGGAGGAAGGGGGCACCCTTGTGATGTAAAGTAACAGGATGTTGCATCCTGTTATTTGAGATAAATCTGCAGCCATCTTTGTATTCAGTTTCTGTTTCTAAGGTGAAATTAAAGTCAAAAATTTAAACTTTCCTGGAAGTGGTTGTTCGTAGCTGACACTAGCAGACCCTGCCAGAGGGTCGAGCTGACCTTTAATTTGCTGTGATTCAATAGTGATATAACTCATGCTGTAGTATCTACTCAGCTGGCTACACTCCAGTTGCACCCTTCTTATCCACTCGCCTGGCTACACTTTGGATGTATGGAAGACTCCAAGCCCTGCCTTCTTACCTCACTCACCAATCAGCTTAAAGGTCAGCTGATAACACTTTGTCTAGTTAGCCAAAATGTGTTACTCCCCCCGCCGCCCCCGTGCATGTCTTCTGTATTTGGTTTTTTCTATGAAAACTCAGCTGTGAGAACTTGTAGAGGTCACAGTTCTGTTCCTGAGTCCTTACTGTGGCCCTGATCGATCAGCTTGGAGAAGGTGTTCCAATAAACCACCCATATCTAACTGAGCCTGGAGTCCGAGTGGTTTGTGTGCTATTCCTATACTAGAACAAAATTTAAATAAAATAAATTTTTTTTTAAAAATCTCAAATCTACTTCTCTCTTCAGCTGTCTATATGTTGTTAAAAATGAAACAAAATAAAGATGATACTCGCAAAATTTACTAAATCTAAGTAGAAAACTATCACTTTCAACTTCCTTTCCTCCAAAAAAAAAAAGTGAACTCTGACAAATAGCTCCTCTAGTGTTTTTCGAAAACACAAGTTCTTTTTAACTTTCACATTCAATTTCTTTCTTTCTTTGTATTAATTTATTCATTTAACATCCCAGTTGTATCCTCCTCCCTCATCTCCTCCTGGTCCCACCCTCTTCCCTCTTCCCCCAGTCCTGTGCCCTAGTACTTAGAAAGGGGAAGATCTCCTTCCTTACCAACTGGCCCCAGACTATCAAGTCTCTTCAGGACTGCCTGCATCCTCTTCCTCTGTGGCCCAGCAAGGCCACCTCAGCCAGGAGAAGCGATAAAAAAGCAGGCAACAGAGTTCATGTCAGAGACTACCCCTGTCTGTTCCCCTTACTAGGAAACCACATGAAGACCAAGCTGCCTATGGCTAATCTGAGCAGGGGTTCTAGGTTCTGTCCATGCATGGTCCTTGGTTGGTGCATCAGTCTCTGCAGGACCACCTGTTGGGACCAATTAAATAATGATGAGGCACACAACGGATTTTATATGAAAGAAGTTTATTAGATGGAGATGTAGAAAGAGAGAAGGAGAGGGGGAGACATGATAGGGGAAGAGAGGGGGCACCCCAACAGAGAAAGGGAAGAGGGCAAAAGAGCAAGAGAGCCAAGAAAGGGACAACGTGGTGGGTTGGTCCCTTTAAGGAGCAAGGTAACCATGCCTGCCAGGTGTGGCCACCTGGCCATTGACACATGATGACATCATAGGTTGCTAGGCAACCCAGAAGCAGGTGCCTAAATACTAACATTCCTCCCTTTTTCTATAATTAAAAGATGAGGAACTTGGGGTGCTTCACATGTAAGATAAGTTAAAGTATATAAATTTAGGTTCATTGGAAGCAGCTTTTGGTTGCCATGCAAGGGGTTAAGAGAGAGAGAATAAATAATAGCAAGAAAATGTCCAAATTACATGGTCAAGAGGAGGAGGGAAAGCCCCTGCCCTGAAAGGTTCAGGGTAGAGGGTTGCCAGTAGAGTTACCAGCCACGCAAGGCAGCAGGTAGGGACTGAGGAATGCTGGGAGAACCTGGAGCTCTTGTCCTGGTCCTGAAGCACACCATTCCAGCCTTTTGTTAATAATAAGTGAATAATGGTGTAGATTTTTCTTCTGACTAGTTCCTGCTGACATTGGGGGCGCAGTAGGGAGGTCTGAAGGCTGAAATGCTGGCCAAATCCAGGAAGAACAGACTGTTTTGATGCTGTCCAGGGTTTGTGAGAACATCCATGGCTGGGAGGGAAAGTGCAGGCCCAGCTTGATGTAAGTCTGTGAGGTCAGACTGGCACAATTGTGGTAGCTGCTTTGGTGCTGTTGTGGCTATAGGAGACATCTGTGTCTGGCAGGACACTGAAACATATATATATGCAGAAGACAAAGTTAAGTAGGTTATGGAGAAAATCCTTTTGGTGTTCATTGAAAACTTTGGGGGAGTGAACAGAGGTGGAAGGTTTGGATCAAAGAGACAAGCATGGTAACTTCTATTTACCGGAAGGAACCAGCATTTACCCAGTCACTGGCAGTAATTTAAAAGGCTTTGCTCTGGATCTGTCATCTAAGGAAACTGAAGCCAAGTTTGGTTACAGAAGTGTGTAATCTTAGAGGCTCTTAAAGTGGCACTAGGTGTAGAGACCTGAAATTCTCCAGAAGACATTCCAGAGGAGAATCTGGAGGAACGGACGAATGGACTATTCCCATTGGGAGGGTAGGGAGTCAGTGACCTGTCAAGGTGTCCCAAGAGCAAGGTTTAACCCAGTAGAAATGGCCCTACCTGATCCAACAGCTCGTCAGCTTTGGCCAGAGACCAAGGGCACAGCTGCCCATAGGAGACACAGTTTACCTAGCGCTAGGATTTTCATAGGCAAGCATGGGAGGAGGAGGAAGAAACTGCATTTAGAGGAAAAAAATCTCTCCCAAGGGAAAGAGAAGTCCTAAATGGAGGTCAGCAAAAGGTCAACCAAAGCCAGTGAAGACCATGGTTGGGGGGGTCCCTCCATCTCAAAAGATAGTAGATAGTTGTCGATGCTCAACAATCAAGCTTCCCTTACCAAGAGAGGCTTTTATGCTGGACAATGAGAAACTCACCAATGCAGCCAGTGTTGCCTGTGAAGGCAGCAATCAAGTAGCCGGGGAAGGGAAGTCGCAAAATCAGGGAAAGGGGAGGAATCCCACCCTCTGGGATAGGCAATAATGCAGTACTTATCTGAAGCCCAGTTCACCTGGAGGCGGATTCAGGTGAATTTCCTGCAGCTTACAAGAATTATTTTTAAGTTTTACAAAGAAGATAAAACTTTAGACATGTTAGCATCACAATTGTAATTTGCACTGAAATACACATTGTAGAAAAGGCAGTAGACATACACATTTGTGTTAACAGCATAGGCATTCTTTAAGGTGAGCTCTGGAAAGGCAGAAGTCTTTTGTAAAGTAGAAGAGACAAAAGCTCACTTGATCTTAACCTTTAGTATAAGTACACATTATGGAGACTTAAAATCTTGATCTTGGAATCATGATAGTGGGTAGTATAGTGGAATGCTTTTGTATTAGAGTTAGATTAATAAATCAGAGCTCTATTGATAAAGGTCAAAGCTCTGAACAGTCAATATAACAGTAGCATAGCAACAGGAGGAACTATTAAGCCTTTTTACTTATTTAGGATTCCTTAAATCACCTGAGACCTTGCAACCTTTATAACTTACATTTGCCAACTTTAAGATGCTTTTAGACTCTCAAACATGTATAACTGGCTTTTACCAATCTTAGACACTTTTTTTAGATCCTCAAACATTCAAACATTTTTTTTTTTTTTTTTTGGCCTTTGTACCTAGTTATTTATCATGAGACATAGGTGAGACTGCTATGAACGTTTACTGTCCTTTAGCTAAATAAAGGGATGGTAAAAGGTTTTATTTAGGCCTGTTTCTTGAGTCTGGCAACAAGGCATATTGTATCTAGGCCTGACAATAGCAACTCTAGGACTTAGTCTTAAGGCCTGGTCTCCGGCATATGAAGAGAACTGGGAAGGCATCTGAAGTCTCCCAACACAGAAGTTGGTAACATGTCCATGGGACCCCAGCGTAAGGCCAAAACAGACCTACAATATTACCCTGGGCTGGGCGAGGGTGGTGGAGGTCACTGAATCAAGGAGCCATTTGTCCTCCACCAGGCCAAGGAGCTGGCTGGAAGTGTCTATAGCTCTTGTGATGGTTGAACCTCCATGGCTGGGCGCAGAGGACAAACCTGCATGGGAGCATTTACACTTCCAGAGGCCAGTCTGCCGGCAGGCAGCCATGGCTTGTTGAGACAGCAGCGGGACCAGCGTCTCCTTTAGCTGCATTTGAAACAGTCACGTGGCAGAGTTGACTTTTGGCTCCACCCCAGCAGGATGGGGCACTGCAGACCTCTTGTTTTCTGTGCGGGAATGCCAACAGCCTCAGAGCAGCAGCCACGGTCTAGAACATAGCTATTGCTCTGGATGAGCCTGTCAGGAAGGCTCTTCTCTTATAATTTTTTGCCAATTCCTGTATGGTGATGCATGGATCATCCTCAGCTGTTTATTAAAGATGGCAGTGAGACCATGTTTGCATCTGTACGACTATAAATATATTTTTGGACATGTCACAGGACTTGATCATCTATGAGATGACTATTAACTTGCATTCATTAGCCATCAAATTTTAGGACTTTAGGTTTTGTCCCTGTTAAGTTAGAGCATTAAAAGTCATAAGTATAGTCCATTAAAGTGAGAGCACAACAGATTTCTGTATGATTTAGTATATAAAAAGTTCATAGCTTATAAAGGTCTAAGGCTATACTATAGATTCATAGTAATACCATTTTTAGAAAATAAGACCAAGCATATTTTGACCTTTTGATAGTAAAGATACAGCACAATGATCAAGTTTTAACAAAAATAAATAAATGCCTCTAAAATTAATAGATCTTAGAACAGTGGTAAAAACTTGTACATAGTAACCCCTGAGTTACGAGTTTTAAAACCAACAATATCATAGGACAGTATAAAGCAACCTTAAAATTACATTTGAATTTATAATAGCAAAACTATTAGCCAGAAAGCCTAGTGGTGAATCCGGATCACAGGTAGCTCATGGCAGGAGAAACAGCATTTATTAATTTAGGAATTGATAAAGACATAGGCAGTTAGACATATTTTAAAATAACTCAATTTGAATAGACATTTATAACTGAAATTTTATTATTACATAAAATTTATTTGAAGCAGGGTTAAATCATATAGATTGTAAAACATAACTTTGAGTTTTTATAAAAATCTATACCAATTTAAAATGAGGCTTGTTGCTGTCCTAGTCTAAAGGGAGATAAAATAAACAGTTATGATTAAGGAAGTTTTATAAACGTAAACCCAATGAGAAAATTATATAAGTGGTTAGATAAGAATTTAAAGTGAAAGACCAAAAGATAAGCAGCGATTGTTAACACTATGTAGAGTAGGCGCGGTATAGCAGTAAGTTCCCTGAGGGGATAGCTACCTCGCTGCACTCTTTCCCTCCTTCCCTGTTCTGGGTACGTGACTTAACTACGGCTTTGTTCAAACCACCCAATCAGAACCCTGTAACTATGCTTCTCGCTTCTGTAACCGCGCCTCCTGCTCCCGAGCCCTATAAAAACCCGTCACCCCAACCGAGAGGCGCGCAAGTCCTCCGATAGGCTTGGTCGCCCCGGGCACCCGTGTATCAAAATAAACCTCTTGTGGCTTGCATCCGAAGGCTGGTCTCGCTGTTCCTTGGGAAGCGGGGTCTCCCCGTCTAGATAGGCTCCTGGGAGTCTTTCAAAAGCATTTAAAATACAGGTGTAGAAGCTAGAGTTTTCCCTAAGAGGAGAGATATGAGGAAGCCATTCCTGCAAATGAGAAAGGGGAAATGGGAATGGACCATGCGGCTAGTGGTTCGCTGACCAAACAGCTCGTCAGGTCACGGGGTGAGCCTGGCTCAGCCCGAGAACCTCGGTGCCTGGTACCAGCAGTAAGGCTGAGTTCTCATAGAGGGAATGTCATCCGCAGGAAAGGAGAGGGACAGAATTGCCCTAAGTTAAGATGGCCATGAAAACATGTGGAGATGGCAGTGAAGCCATGGCTCCACCCTCCTTTTCCCAAAACCAACATGGCAGTGGCAATCCACCGGAAATGTAAACTCTCGCCCATGGAGCCAGAGGCAGGGCTGCAAATCTGTATGTACAGGGTCCCCACTACTTTCTTACCTAGAAGCAGGCTGTGTCTGTCCAAAGCGGCGCATGAGCAGCATCCCTAAGCCAATTTTGGCGCCATTTGAGTCCTCAGGGTTCGGTGCACCTGGCCCTGGCAGGAAGCAAGCCTGAGTGGTGGTGAGTGGCGAGTAGCCGTTAGCAGCGGGACAAATGTGCACATAAGGGCAGTAGAGAGAAAGTAAAAACTTTTAGGCATAGGTGTTTAGGGGTAGATAGAGCAGGGGGGGTAAAACATCCATTGTCCGAAAGGAGTCAGATTTAAGGGGTTCTGGCATGATGAGGCCAGGTGCCAGGAGAGCCCCTTTCCCGGCCAAATGCACCAAACGTTGGGATCAATTAAATAATGATGAGGCGCGCAACAGATTTTATATGAAAGAGGTTTATTAGATGGAGATGTAGAGAGAGAGAAGGAGAGGGGGAGACATGATAGGGGAAGAGAGGGGGCGCCCTGACAGAGAAAGGGAAGAGGGCAAGAGAGCAAGAGAGGCCGAGAGAGGGACAACGTGGCGGGTTGGTCCCTTTAAGGAGCAAGGTAACCGTGCCCGCTAGGCAACCCAGATGCAGGTGCCTAAATACTGACATCCCCTGGGCCCAGATTTGTTGGCTCTGTAGGTCTTATGAAGCTCCTGTTACCTTCAGGTCCTTCTATCGCCCCTTCTCCCGTAAGATTCCCTGTGTTCTGCCCGAAGTTTGGCTGAGTCTCAGCATATGCTTCAATCTCCTGCTGGGTGGAGTCTTTCAGAGACATCTATGGTAGGCTCTCATCCTGTTCCCTCTCTTCAGCTGCTTCCAGTATCTATTCTATTTGCCCTTCTGAAGAGGAATTAAGCATCCTCCCTGGGGTCCCCTTGTTGATTCTGTATTATATGGCTAATATCAGCTTGTAAGTGAGTATATACCAAATGTGTCTTTCTGCTTCTGGGTTACCTCACTCAGGATGAGCTTTTCTGGTTCCATTTGACTACAAAGTTCATGATTTCCTCTTTTTAATTGCTGAGTAGTATTCTATTGTGTAAATGTACCACAATTTCTGTACCCATTCTTCAGTTGAGGGACATCTGGGTTGTTTCCAGATTCTGGCTATTATGAATAAAGCTGCTTTTTCCATATGGCATGGACCCCCTCCCCCTAATATATTTGGAGTTAGTGAAAACAGCCATTTTTCTCTTTACTAAACACAGTACCTTTGCTCGCCTTCTATGTGGAGGGGCCTGGTGAGAGGGCTTCTGCATTTCCACCACACATCAGCTTACGTTTTTCTTGGCCTTTAAAACTGCTCTCCTGGGGGCTGGAGAGATGGTTCAGCAGTTAAGGGAGCTTGCTGCTCTTGCAGAGGACCCAGTTTGATTCCCAGTACCAACATGGTGGCTCTCAACTGTCTGTAACTCTAGTTCCAGGAGATCCAGTGCCCTCTTCTGACCTTCACAGGCACCAGGCACACACATGGTGCACAGAAATACAGGCAGACAAAAATACCCATATGCACAGAATAAAGGATACATGAATCCACATTTTTATAAAATACATTTTGTAAAAATAAAAAAAGAACAACAAATAGGAACTGCTTCCGTCTGTGTTACCTGTATCCTCCAAAGGCAGGTGTGTTAGATCAGGCTCAATCTTGAATTATTTGAATCAAACTGAAATGTGTGCAGGCTTCACTGTGCCTGTCCTGGCCTTCCATGCACCCACATGTCTGGGCTTTTCCCTTGTAACATTTCTTTCTTGGAACCATTATCTTATGTGTATGAGTATTTTGCTTGAATTATATAAGTGCACTACACATGTGCTGTGCCTGCAGAAGTCAGAAGATGGCGTTGGGTCCCTAGAACAGGAGGTACAGGTAGCTATGAGCTGCTACGGTTGCTGGAACCAAAGCCAGGTCCTTTGCGAGAGCAGCCAGTGCTCTTAATTGTTGAACTGTCTCTCCCGTGCCGAGTCACATGCAGTAGTTACCATCAGGCCATTGTTCTGAAACACACCTGCTTCCTCCTGCCTTGTTTGCTGTTGGTACTTTGACAAGAGCGTCTCCATTTTATATCTGACTGTGTTCATATATTTTTATAATCCTGTCTTGTATTTCAGTGTTTTTTTTTTTTTTTTGTTGTTGTTGTTGTTTTCATAGGTAGAAGCTGATGGTCCCTTGTGGCCTGAATGGATCTGTCCTGGGTGTTGGTTTAATCTGGTCCCAGGTCAGAAAGGAAATGTTAGAATTGTTTTAGTCAAATTGAGCAACAAAGAGGTTTGTAGGGGCTAGGGTGGGGGTGGGGCGTTTCAGATCAGGCTTATCGGGGTTCTGAGGATTTGAACATTGTTTATAGACTCAGTGTCATCTTTATGGTTTTTTTATTACATGCATTTGTTGTTAATATATTTTTTAAAAATTATGTGCGTGCATGTATGGGTCTTTGCGAGTGTGCTTGTGTATGTGTGTGCATGTGCTTGTATGTGTGTGTGTGTGTGTGTGTGTGTTTGTGTGTGTTTGTGCCCATAAATACAGGGGTACTGGAAGAGAGCATCACATGACCTGAAGCCAAACTTACAGGTAGTTTGTGAGCTACCTCAAGTGAGTGTGAGGAACAAAACTCCAGGGCTCTCCAAGAGCAATACCTCTTTGCTGCCTCTGTCCCCATGCGTACTTGTTTTCCTTCTGTGTGGCCACCCAAGCTTGTGTATGTACCTGTGCATTTATGGTGCGTTAGGAAGCCAGCTCCTCTTCCCACCTTGTGGGTAAGCCCTTGAAATTGGACTCAGGGCGTCTGGCTTTGCAGCAAACCCTTTGTGGGTTCTTTTTGTTTCTAAGCAAATCAGGGATGTGGTAAGATTCACATCCTCATGAAAACCCATTACTTTGGCTCCTGGGGAGAGAAGGCTGGGTGTGCTGGAGTGACAGGAGAGTAAGAGATAAGAAAAGACCATGTGCAAGCCAGAGGGGACTGAGAGCTGTGGGTGGCTTCAATGCTCTGTTTTGAGGGCAGAGCTGTTCTGCTGTGGGCAGAAAGAACGAGAACAGCCCCAGGACACCCTGGGAGCAGGTGCTGTTCCTTTAGGCTTCTCCGTCTTTGAGCATCAAAACCATTGTGTTCCAGAAACTCCTTCCTCCCCCATGACAGCACCATGGCTGCAGGTGACTCTCAGGCCTTGTCTTTCCTGCTGGAGAAATATCATTAACAATTAAGGAAGGTGAGTAAGTACCCAATGTCCCTGATAGAAACCACACCCTACAACAATTTTATGAGTATTCAACTGGGTTCCCAGCATGGAAAGGAAAAAAAAAGTGTGTTGCTTGTTGCTTGGTGGACAGAAGGCTGGGGCTGGAGAGATGGCTCAGAGGTGAAGAGCACTGCCTGCTCTTCCAGAGGTCCTGAGTTCAATTCCCAGCAACCACATTGCAGCTCACAACCATCTATAGTGAGATCTGGTGCCTCCTTATGGTATGAGGTGTACATACATAATAAATAAATCTTCACACACACACACACACAAGGAGATGGAAGGAAGAAGCAGTGAGGTTTGAACCCCAGTTTGATGTAGAAGGTCCCCAGAGCCTGCTCTGCAATGGTTCCTGAGGACCAGCCCCTGGCTCATGGCGCCACTGTGAGCTTGCTTCTGGGGTGACTTGGTAATCAGGTGACTTTCTCTGAGCAGCCCAGTAGGGAAATGCCAGATGGAACGTAGAGATGGGTGTCTCTGAACCGGGATGGCACCCTCTGAAGACTCTGTTTGGGGTTCAGCTGTAGCTCAGATGGCTCAGTGCTGGCCCAGCATTTGGGAAGATGTGGGCTGAGTCCCCAGCACCACGTAAACTGGGTATGGTGGTGCATGCTTGTAATTCCAGACATGGGGAATGCGAGCATTCCTGGTCATCCTTAACTACACAGCCTGAGCTATTGGGGGGGGGGTGCATCTAAAAAACAGAAGACTCTACTGACAAAGGAACTGGATCTCCTGCACCCTCTTCTAACCAAACTTTCCAATGAAAACTAATATATCCTGAATATTCTGTGTCTTGCATTTCTCCGAGCACACTGGACCTGACTGTGTCAGCAGCACATGCAGAGCTAAGAGAGAAGTCCTGGGAGTTCAGACCCTGGGTGTGGTCAAGGGATCTGAGAACCTAGAAAACTGTGAGGAAGGCAGAGGAAGCAGATGTGAGAGGTCTGGCTGCATAAAAAGCCCCTGCAGAAAAGCATGCACAAGGCAATCAATGCCAGGAACTCTGAGGACACGGGAAGTTATCTCTGCATGTTTCACCCAGAGACTCTGCTGCCACTTCCTCTGGTACAATCAGGTCTTCCTACCCCTCAGCAAGGTGATGGCACCATGTCATGGGGAAGGGTAGGATGACCCTCCTACAAAACCAGCCCCCACAGCCTCTGTCCCCACCTCTCACATCTCCACCCTAGATGTGTCCACTCTGAGAGATGTCCAAGGCAGTATGTCATGAGTGACACATTGCTGCTCTGAGCCTTCTTTGCCCACTTAATCTAAAAAAGGTTCTGGAATGACCACAGATAGAGGGAGTCATCTCTAGGGCATCATGGAAGGTGGCACCTAGCCCTGGCCTTTGAGGTGAGCCAGCCTGAGGCCTCTGTGTTGTCAATTTTTAATATTTATTATTGATTTATCTTTTAGTTAAACACTGGTCATTCCTAAACCAGCTGTATTCCCAAATCACCACACAGAGACTAGGATGTATTTAGTTAACCTAGAGCACAGTGCTGGGCAATGATTACTCCATCCTAGAGCTCTGAGCCCACATAGCTTCCTCCCATTCAGAATTTCCATCATCATATTTGCTTTTAGTCATATCTTAGGTTTGATTCATCTCTCCTCATGGTTCCACATCCTGTCCTGCCAATCTCTACTCTCTAACTTCTCCCCATTGCTTCCTTCTCCTCCCCTCTGGACCAGGATGTCCCACCCTATTCTCTCCATTGCACAGCACTGACTGGTTGTTTAATTGACAATTACAGAGAAAAAATGGTGGCATGTTTATACAAACTTGAGACAGGTAATGTTTAGAATAAGCATCACAATGCAATGTCCGGATTGAAACCAGGTAGTGGGGTAGAGAAATCAGCATTTGAATGAACAAGGGTAAATTGTACACATTCCACAAGAACATTATGCCAACACCTCTCTGCTGAGCAGAAGCCTACAAGGACCTAGTAAGACTGGAGTCCCCTCTGACCTGCCATTTAATGCTGCAGTTCCTGAGCCAGGGCTTCCTCTGTAGGTGGGAGGGCAGGAAGAGTCTTACAGAGACAGGACAAGCTTCAGAATGACTGTCTAGGTAAGGGAGACTGTCACCCATGAAGCTATAAAGCCTAAGGACATTGTGAACTAGACAGCTGAAAACAGGCCGGGATGGTGAGGGTCCACCAGGTCTTGGTGCAGCCTGAAATTTGTGAGAAGTCACTGAAGAACAGGAAGGGGGCAAAGAGCAGAATAAGGTGTTCAGTTCTAGACTTAGGGGCTGAGGTAGCATCCATTCCGGCACCACCTTCATCAGCATCTCTTAGTGAAGCATGGGCCTCAGCTGGTCAGAGACATGGGTCATCTCTTCTGCCAGAGCCCACCAGCAGAGTCAAACGGTTCTTGAATTGGGAGTGAGGATTAAAATTAATAAACTAGCACACAACACACAGGAGACTTTTTTTAAGAGACTCCAGACCTGATAGCCAGCAGCCAGCAGCCTTAGCAGCAGCAGCCGTAGCAGCAGCCTGACTTTTTTTTTATTGCAGAGAGCTTTTTAGCCAGAGTAAAAACAGCTCAGAACAATGGGTTAAATTCACAAGGAGGTGAAGCAACAAGTGTGATCTTCATGAGCTATCCCACCTGCTGTCACAAACAAAAGGAGATGGACTTGCAAATTCTTCCCTGACTTCAGTGAAGGCCTGGTAAAAAGGTAAAAAGGTCTTTCCGCTGAGATTTAAATATCAAAGCAGCTGCCAGATCAAGGCTCCCAACACTCGTCTCTCCCTGAAAGGGAGTGGGCTGGTCCTGGCAGCCTCTTCCTCTAGATGGGAGAGAGCCTGAGACACACAGAGAACCAGCAAGACAGGAGAAGGGATGGGAGTGTATGTCCCGTCCAGCGGGAGTTCAAGGGGCTCCTAAGGAGGGGCGAAAAGAATGGTGTGGGACAGAGACGTGAAGAATGAAGGCCAAGTCAGTTTGTCCGATCAAGGCCTCATTTGTTTGAAATTTTCACCCAACTTATATAGGGAGAAGGCAGGAAAGAGGGGAGGCTAATTTACTGCTGCAGGAGATAGCAAGAGTGTTTTCATGGCTTGAATATTGCACCTGCAAGATGCCATCAGGATGTTTTCTTAAGATATCTCACGGATGCTCCAAGACTAACAAACAGATGTTCCCACAAATCTATCACCCATGACCTAGGGTCCTAGTGCAGCTGTTGATAACTTTCCCACTAATTGATTTGTCTCCACTAAATGACCTTTGCTCACTATTTGGCTCCTGGCAAGTGTAGGGAGGGGGCGCAGAGATTAGGAGGGGTGGACAGCATGGTATAGTGAAGTGCTGGGCAAGACAGGAGCTCAAGGTTGAAGAGAGAAGAGCTCAGTGTGTCTAGGTCAAGGCCATATCTCCAAGTCAAGAAATGGGGTCTGGGTCCAAAGCTCAGCCATCTTGTCAGTGACCAAAAGGGTGGATCTTCTGCAACATGGAAAAGTAGAAGCCAGATTGACAAAGTAAGTTTATAGCTTAGGGGAAGTGGAGTATCAGTCTCTGAAGGACCCCCCTGGGCCCAGAGTTTTTGTGTTTTTAGTTCCATTCATGGAGCTCCTGTCCCCTCCAGGATTCCTGCATTCTGTCCAAAGTTTGGCTATAAGTCTCAGTGTCTCCTTCATTACCCTGCTGGGTAGAGCCTTTCAGAGGTGCCTGTTCTGTTCCTTGTCTTCACCCACTTCTGATGTTTATCCTGTTTGCCCTTCTGAGTGAGGTTTCAGCCTCTTCCCTAGGGTCCTCCTTGTTGTTTAGCTTCTTTAGGACTATAGATTTTAGTCTGTTTCTTCTAATACTATAAGGGCAATATCCACTTATAAGTGAATATATTCCATGTGTGTCTTTCTGGACAATAAATTTTTTAAAAAAGAAGGCAATACTAAAAATTTAAGGATATTCTCAGAGCAGAAAATTCTACACATTAATTAAGTCCCTTCAACACAAAACAACTTAAAAGTTCAATGAAATCCCTATGCCAAACCCAATTGCATTTTCGTAAAGATGAATGATTTGTCTTCTAACAATTGTAAGAATTCTAACAAACAAAAATGGAGACAAAGAGAGGGACACTCCATTTCCAGCACTTCAGAAATACAGAGAGGTGAATCAGGAGGTCAAGACCATTTTCAGACTCACAGCAAGTTGAAGGCCAACCTGGGCTCCACAAGATCTTGCACATACAAATGAGAGCCCAGTGTGTACACAATTTAGAGCAGATTTAAGGCCAGAGTGAATAGAGGACACAGGACAGAGGCAGAGATGAGGAGGGAGTGGGGTGTGATGGAAACCCAGAAATAAAGACTTGACTGTGCAGCCCCTGGCAGCAGAAGGGTTCAGCCTCCAATAGGAAAGAGGAGCAGCTGAGAGGTTGGACAGCAGCAGCTTGGGAGGCAGCAGAAGGCTGACCAGGACTCCAACCAGGAGGCAGAATCTGCAGGGAGGCAGCAGCCTGCACTCAGAGGAAAAACTGGAGAGACAGTCTCCAGGGAGAGAAATGGGAGGCATCATGGGGAGTGCACAGGAGGGAAGGAGGAAGGGAAGGGACAAGAGGTCAGGGAAAGGAATCAGAAGGATACAATGTTAGTATTTTGGAACACAACCTGCTTCTTAGTTACCCGGCAGCCTATGATGTCATCATGTGTCGCCAGCAAGCCAGGTGACCACACCTGGAAGGTGTGGCTATCGTGCCCCCTTAAAGGTCTGATACCGACACGCGGTCCCTCTCTTACTCTCTTCTCTCCCTCCTTCTATCTTACACTCTTTCTCTTTCTCTCGGGGCGCCCCACCCTCCGCTTCCCCCTTCCCTTCCTCCTCTCCTTCCCCACCATGTCCTGCTACCCACTTCCTCCGTACCCTTCTAATAAACCTCTCGAAGAGAATATCGGTTGTCCCCCTGCTTCTTCTTCTTTTTAGTTTTTAACATTGGTGCATTGCCGGGACAGGACAGTTACAACCGATTTTCTCTGCTCTCTCCTCTCCCTTCTGCGAGCCGCTGCCGCTACCGCTGCCCCTCTCCCGGCCAGTGGCTGTCGCTGCCGCCACCTCTAGGAGCTGCGAGCCAAGTGGAGGCCACCGCAGAGCACGAGCCCCGCCATCTTGCCAGTCGCCAAAGGCACCGGCCGGCTGCTGGATGCCCAGCCGCCGCCATCTTGGCTTTGGGAGGAAATGGGCGGGCCATGGCTTCACCATAGGCTTTCACGTGGCACACCACCATCTTAGGTTTGGGCAAAGAGGCCCCGCCTCCCACGCGATGTTCTGGGCACCCAGCCATCTCTCCACGTGCTTCCCCTGCCCCTTTTCCCAAGCAGCTTTTCCATGCTTTCTTCTGACTATTTCCAAGCTCTCTCTTCCTTATTTCTATACACTCTACTCTTATATTTTAAAATTCCTTTAAATTCCTTATCTAATGCTTTATATAATCTTCTCATTGGGTTTACATTTATAAGTCTTAATCATAATTAACTGTTTATCTTATCTTTAGACAAGGAGCCTCATTTCAAGTTGGTATGGATTTTTATAAAAAATCAAGGTTACATTTTACTATATTATGATTCAATCCTGCTTAAAATAAATTTTATATAATAATAAAATTTCAAAGTTATAAATATTTATTCAAATTAAGTTGGTTTAAAATACAAGACTGTTACTGTCTCCTACTATATGTTACTCAAATATAATTTAAAAATTGCTTTATACTGTTCTGCTCAGGAGTTATTACATACAAGTTGTTTATCAATATTCTAAATTAAGATCTATTAATTTTACAGGTATTTATTTATGTTAAAACTGGGTCAGTTTGCTACATCTCTACTATCAAAAGGTTAAAATATACTTGGTTAATTTTAAATTTGGTTTATACTGTTCTGTTAAATTGTTGATTTTCAACTTATAGTTCAAGGGTTCATTATTATGTACAAGTTGTTTACCAACATTCTAAATTAAGGGCTATTAATTTTAAAAAATATATTTATATTAAAACTGGGTCAATTTATAGTATCTCTGCTATCAAAAGGTTAATATAAGCTTGGTCTTGCTCTCTTAAAATGATGTTATTAATCTGTAGTATAGCCTTAGACTATTATAAGCTATAAATTTTTATATATTAAATAATATATAAATCATACAAAAACTCTTGTGCTCTCACTTTAATAAATTATATTCATGACTTTTAAGATTCTAACTTAGCAAGGACAAAACCTAAAGTCCTGGTTGATATTTACTGGTTAACAAATGGAGGTTAATAGTCATTTCATACAGATTTATAGTCCTTCAGATGCAAACATGGTCTCACTGCAATTTTTAATAAACAGCTGAGGATGGTCATTGAGTCACCATATAGGAGTTGGTGAAAATTGAGCCATCCCGAAGGGCTCTAAACCTAGACCTAGGTGCATTCGGAAGCTGCTGGCATTTCCGCAAGAAGTTTGCATAGCCAAAAAGTCTGTTCTGCCAGGTGACGTTTTCAAATGCAGCCAAGTGGACGCTGGTCCAGTTTGGCTGCTGACATGCCGAAGCTGGCTGCCGGCAGACTGGCCTCTGGAAGTGTAAACGCTCCCGAGCAGGCTTGTCCTCTGTGCCCAGCCATGGAGCTGCTGACATGCCGAAGCTGCCTGCCGGCAGACGCCTCTGGGAGTCAAAACGCTCCTGAGCAGGCTTGTCCTCTGTGCCCAGCCATGGAGGTCCAACCAGCACAAGAGCACAGACACTTCCAGCCTTCTACTTATTGGCCTGGCAGAGGACAGGTGGCTCCTCGACTTAGCAACCTCCACAGCTCTTGCACAGGTCTGTTTATGACCTCAGAATGAGGTCCCACGGACATATTGCCAACTTCTGTGTTGGGAGACTTCAGGTGCCTTCCCATTTCTCTTTATATGCAGGATATCAGGCTTTAAGCCTGAGTCCTAGAGCTGCTATTTTCAGGCCTAGACACAGTCCAGACCCAAGAAACAGGCCTAAATAAAACCTTTTACTATCCCTTTAGCTAAAGGATAATAAATGTTCATAGCAGTTTCAACTATGTCTCACGGTAAATAACTAAATACAAAGGTCCCTCTCAAAAAACATTTGAGAGATGTCTTAAAGTTAATAAATACAAGTTATACATGTTTGAGAGTCTAAAAATGTGTCTTAAGGTTGGTAATGCAATTTATAAATGTTTGAGGGTCTAAAAAATGTTTTAAGGTTCATAAATACAAATTATAAAGGTTACAAGGTCTAAGATGATTTACGGTATCTTAAATAGTAGAACTCTAATTTATTAATCTGACTCTGATACAAAAACATTCCACTATACCACTATTCCACTATTCTGGTCCTAAGCTCAAGATTGTAAGCCTCCATGTGTATGCTTATACTAAAAGTTAAGATCAAGTGAGCTTCCCTTCTGCTTCATGAAAGGCTTCTGCCTTTCCAGAGCTCAACTTAAAGAATGCCTATGCTGTTAACACAAATATGTATGTTTACTGCCTTTTCTACAATGTATATTTCAGTGCAGATTACAATTGTGATGCTAACATGTCTAAAGTTTTATCTCCTTAAAACTTAAAAGTAATTCTTGTAAGCTGCAGAAAGTCTACCTAAATCCACCTCTCAGGTCACCTGGGCTCCAGATAAGTACTGCACTTATTGCCTATCTCAAAAGGTGGGACTCCTCCCCTTTCCCTGGTTTTGAGACTTCCTTTCCTGGCCACCAGACTGCTATTTACTGCATGCAAGCAACACTGGCTGGATTGGAGAGTTCTCCTTATTTACCAGCCACTAGATTGGTGAGTTCACTCCATTTTCTCAGCCTCTCTTGGTAGGGGAAGCTTGACCGCAGAGCTCTGGCAACTTCCTGCTTTTGAGACGGAGGGACCCCTGCCCCCAGCTGTAGCCTTAACTGTCTAGATTTGACCCTCTATGCTGACCTCCATTTTAGGGCCTCACTTTCCCTTGGGCGGTATGCCCCCTCTCTATGGTTCCTTCCCCCCCTCGCTCGCTCGCTCATGGGGAGGTCCCCTCTCACACACAGATCCTACTCCCCACCCTCTCTCTCGTGGGAAGACCTAGCTAGGCAAACCGTCGAGCTTCGGCTGTGCCACTGGGCACCATTCCCCGGTCCCTGGCCAAGAGCTGATGAGCGCTTGGACAGGTAGCACCCCTATTGCCCAGTCACACCTTCCCTTGGGATGCCACTGGAAGGTCTTGACTTCTCTGCCCCCAATGGGAGACGCCCAGACGCCTGCATTCTAGATAGGATATCCTCTGGAGAATTTTAAGTTTCTAACCTAGTGCCAGCTGGCACCAGGGCCTCTAAGTTTACACGCTTCTGTAACCAAACCTCACTTCAATGACAGATCGAAAACAAAGCCTTCTTTAAATATTGCCAGTGATTGGGTAAGTAAAGCTCCCTCCCCCCCCCCCCCGCAAGTAGACAGAGGTTCCCATGCACAAGCCTCATCGATCCAAACCTTTCGATGTACACCTACAGGATTTTCTTCATACTCAACTTTGTCTTTTGCCTATATATGTGTTTCAGTGTCCTGCCAGACACAGATGTTTCCTATACAACAGCGCCAAAGCAGCTACAGGTGTTCAACTTCGATCTCATGGACTTCCAACAAGCTGCAGGTGTTCAGCTCTGACCTCACAGACTTCCAACAAGCTGCAGGTGTTCAACTCTGACCTCACAGACTTCCAACAAGCTGCAGGTGTTCAGTTCTGACCTCACAGACTTCCAACAAGCTGCAGGTGTTCAGCTCTGACCTCACAGACTTCCAACAAGCTGGACCTGCACCTTCCCTCCCAGCCATGGGTGTTCTCACAGACCTGGGAAAGCATCAAAGCAGCCTATTCTTCCTGGACTTGGCCAACATTTCAGCCTTTAGACCTCCCTACAGCACCCCCAGTGTCAGCAGGAAGCAGCCAGAAGAGAATCTACACTTACTAATTAACAAAAGGCTGGAATGGTGTGCTTCAGGACCAGGACAGGCAGCTCCAGGTTCTCCCGGCATTCCCCAGTCCCTACCTGCTGCCTTCCATGGCTGGCAACTCTCTCTGTTGACAACCCCCTACTCTAAATTTTCCAGGGCAGAGGCTTCCCTTACTCTTGACCTTGAAATCTGACCATTTTGTTGCTATAATTCTTCTCTCTCTCAACCTCTTGCATGACAACCAAGAGCTGCTTCCAATGAGCCTACATTTATATACCTTAACTTACCTTATAAAAAGTAGCCCAAGCTCCCCATTTTTTAATTATAGAAAAAGGGAGGAATGTTACTATTTTGGAACACAACCTGCTTCTTAGTTACCCGGCAGCCTATGATGTCATCATGTGTCGCCAGCAAGCCAGGTGACCACACCTGGAAGGCGTGCCCCCTTAAAGGTCTGATACCGACATGTGGTCCTTCTCTTACTCTCTTCTGTCTCTCACTCTATCTTACACTCTTTCTCTTTCTCTCGGGGTGCCCCATCCCCCTTTCCCTCTCTCTTTCCCCACCATGCCCTGCTACCCACTTCCTCCATACCCTTCTAATAAACCTCTCACAGAGAATATCGGTTGTCCCCCTGCTTCTTCTTATTTTTAATTTTTAACAGTCATCCCACGGAGCAGCTGAGGGGCTGGTTGGGAGGTTTGTTAGGAGAGGCCTGCCAGGGGCCAGAGAGATGGTCCAGTCAGAGAAGCATTGCTCACGGGTAAGAGGACCATAGTTAGGCTCTGAGCACCCACATTATAAGCCAGGGATGGGGCATGAATTTATAATCCATCCCTGGACAAGCAAGAGACAGGCAGAGTCATGGGACTGGATGTCCAGCTACTCTAGACTAACTGGTAACTTTCAGGCCAAAAAGACCTTAGGTCTTTAAAAACATGTGGACCTCTGTTGATAAATCATGGTCATAACAGTTTTCTGAATTTATTTTCAATTATGTATTTTAAAATTAGAAATGAATGGACTGTTGTATTGTACATTAATATTTACTATTGATATATCTTTTAGTAAAGCTGCTGTTAATACTAAACAGCTGTATACCCAAATCACCACACAGAGACTGGGATTTATTTAGTTAACCTAGAACACAATGCTGGGCAATAGTTACTCCATCCTAAACCTCCAAGTCTGCATAGTTCCTACCATTCAGATTTTACCCATTATACTTGCTTTTAAAGGTACCTTAGGTTTGGTTCATTTCTCCATGTCATTCCAAGACCTCTTTTCCAGCCTCTGCTCTCTCAGCTTCTCTCCTGCTGCTTCCCTCTTCCTCTCTCTCCTCAAGCTCCTCTTCCTTCCTCTCCTCCCACTCTGAACCAGGATGTCCCACCCTATCCTCTCCATTGCTCAACATTGGCTGGTTGTTTTAATCAACAAATTGGAGAACAAATGGTGGCATGTTTGCACAAACTTGAGACAGGTGATGCTTAGAATAAGTATCACAATGCAATGTCTGGATTGAAACCAGAGAGTGGGGAAGAGAAATCAGCATGTGAATGAACAAGGGTAAGGTGTACACATTTCAAAGGAACATTACACCAACAGTGGACATAAAATATTGTAAGCCAGTGAAATAGTTCAGTGGAAAAAGGAGCCTGCTGCCAGCCCGCTAACATGGGACCCAAACGGTATAAAGAGGAAAGGGACTCTGGAAAGAGTGACTCCCTCTCAGGGTCACACACAGAAAACTGATGAGACCGTGTTGGTGAGTCCTTAGCTAACAGACCTCCAGGTGCCAGGATCTCTCACCAGGGAGGGGAGATGACATCACAGTAGTGACTTGTGGCCTCACACCCTGCTTCCGACCCCCTTTCCTGCCTCCTGCCTGGGAATCAGAGCACCTGGCTGCAGGATGGTGCTGGGAACATCTGTCCTTGGACAGCAAGAAGAGAACCCCACTTCTGCCTTGTGGGCTCTGATTTCCTGTCCTGGGATCCCAGGTCATCCTGTCTGTCTGAGGTACTGGGAACCTGGCTGTGCTGTTTTCTGTCTGTTCTTGAAGTCAATAACACTTTTAATAAATGTTTTTCTCTCAGAATTCCATCTCAGTCTCTCTTGACCCTTCTCCCAAACACACACCATATGGGACTCTCAGAGAGTGGAAGATTGCATCAGGACACAAGGGAGAGAGGCAAGGACCATGGTCCACACAGATCTACTGCCTGAGAATCCTGCCTCCTCTCTCCCTTACTGCCTGACACTGCCATCTTGTCCACAGCCTCACCCTCCATGCTCCACATCAGGCCACAGGCCATGGCTGCTTGGGTCCCTTGTTGACTTTCTTTCCTCACTAGTTAAATATATGCCCTCAATTCCTCATTTCCAATCATGTTGATATTCTAGCCTCTGGGCTCTCTCCTAGGATGAGACTTCTGTCCCAAGTCCATTCTGTGCTAACATTTGATGGTCATTGGGTCAGCTTCTATCTAAGAGAATGCCAGGACCAAGGACAGCATCCTCACTGCCCCATAAGACTGGAACCAGGCTGCTCTTACAGGCAGAAGATGTTTGTGTCCATGCCTGGTAATCATCAGTCACAAGGATGCATAAATGCAGCTTTTACTCTGCAAGCCACAAGACCCAAATGTACCTCAGTCATAGCCCTGGAAAAAGTCATCGCCAACCCCATGAGACTCTCTGGAGGTAGGAGGGGTCAATGGGGAGGTCACCAAGACTTCTGGCTAAAGTGAAGTCTCCTGGGGCAGCTGTGAGAGTCTGGACATGTCTAACTGGACCCAGGCCCACTGAGGAGGAACCCAGCAGCAGCCATGGTCACAGTGGGGCTGGCAGCTGGGTGGTCTTTCCTCTGAGATCCCTGAAGTGGTCACTCAAGCAGGATGGAACGACCGAGGTGTCTAGTCATCCAAAGAGTTCATTTGTCAGTCCCATGCCACAGCCACATGGGCACAGATAAAGGGCCTTAAAGCTGTTGCTCAAGGGTCATGTAACCTCCCAGGTTCTTTTCCATTGTCCAATAGGAAAACACCACAATGGGCTAAACCAAGGATTTACACAACCAACATGCTCAACCACATTTAGATTCTGAACCCTTGGTCAAACACAGATAGGGAGACTGGATCTCTGATCTGCCTCAAGAAAACATTATGGTCCCACTGGGGAGCAGACATTGGGTTCTAGCCTGCCTACCAGTGTTTGGGTTTGTCTCCCTAGCCTGGCCCATCTGGAAGAAAGCAAGTAGAGGAAGCCCGTTATAGTGGGACAGGGCTGTAATTTTGATTTATTTTTTATTTTTCCTTTCTTTTTGTCTTTTGGTTTTTCAAACAGGGTTTCAGTCTTGACAGTCCTGCCTGTTCTGGAACATGCTCTGTAGTCTAAGCTGGCAATCAGATTAAGGAGGGGAGAACAGGGTGGGAGGAAATTTATAGAGGAAAAAATGAGAGATGACAAGCCACATAGGGAATGGGAAAGACAAGACGAGTCAGAAGGTCAAGGTGGAAGAGAGGAGAGCTCAGCCAAGGTCAAGGCCATATCTCCAGACAGAAATAGAGGCTGGGCTCAAGGGCAGCCATCTTGTCTGTGACCACAAGGGTATCTCTTCTGCAACATGGGAAAAGAAGAAGCCAGATGGTAAAGGAAGTCGCTGGCCACAGGGAGGTGGGGATGGGAAGCTCTGCTCCTCTCCGTCCTCCACAGGAGGAGGTCTGAGGATGTGGGTCACTTCACCCTGATTCTCTGGACTGCTGAGCACTCCAGTGTCCTTTCTGGGCCTCCTCTCCTGCCTGTGGCTCTGCTGCTCTCATTTCCTGGAGGGCCTCTGGCCATGGTTTGGCTCCTGCTTCTGCTGCTATCAGCATGTCTGCAAGCTGGTGAGTGTGGGGACCTCACTAGCAGGGACTGAACCACAGGAGGGGACACAGGGCTGGGAGGAGTGGGCTGTCGTGTGGACATGGGTCTGCTAGAGGAACAGCCAGTACTCTCTGCCCAAGAGACAGCTCATCCCTCAGAGTGAGCCTGACCCAACCCTCCCCTGTCTGACCTGTCCCACCAGCCCTGGGGACAGTCCTGCCCTTGTCCCACACCTGCCTGTGAGGAAGGCTCAGGAGGCTCTGGGTTGTCCTTTCCATCCCCTGCTCGACCTCAGATTCCCCATCCTTCCCAGGGAACTCAGCAGGATCCAACAGAGACAATATCTATGGGGTGAACCAGCCAGCACGTCTCTCTGGTGTCCAGGGCGGCTCCATCGAGATTCCATTTTCCTTTTCCTTCCCCTGGGAGTTGGCAAAGGATCCTCAGATAAGTATAGCCTGGAGATGGAAGAAGGTCCATGGGGAATTTATCTACAACTCCACCTTAGGTTTCATACATGATCATTTCAAGAACAGGCTCACCCTGAACTGGTCACAGGGTCAGACACATGGAGTCCTCAGAATCCTGGACTTGAAGGAGAAAGATCAGGCCGTGTACTTCTGCAGAGTTTATCTGCGAACGACAGAAGGCAGGAAGTTTTGGCAGTCGATTGATGGGACCCAACTCAAGGTCACCAAGGGTGAGGGCCCCTGCCTCCGGCCTTGATGCTTGTGGCTTCCTTGTCCCCTACATGTCACCTCAGGCTCCACAACTCTCGGCTTTTTTTTTTTTATATTCCTTTGTCTTGGCTCTGCCCACATCTCTGCCAACAACATCTTTTCTGGTAGCTGTGAGAGGCCTTGGCTGGCTCCTCTGCCCTTGTCCGTCATTCTCTGCCCAGACAGAACCCCACTCTTCTCTAAGCTTCAGCAGCTGCCCTACCCACCAGCTCAGTCCCTTCCTATTCCAAATCTAACAGTGTTGGTCTGCCCACTTTCACTTTCTGTATGACCACAGAGGAAATTTACTTCTCAAAGATGCCACTGAGTCTGCTAGGCCTGTGTCAGGACTCCTATTGGTCCCCATGTGCAGATCTGCTCACAGCTCCAGCCTCAGCCCAGAACACACAGTAGGTCCCCATGTGCAGATCTGCTCACAGCTCCAGCCTAAGCCCAGAACACACAGTAGGTCCCACTGGATGTTCTTGGTGTCCTCTGTCCAGGTGGAAACTGACCCCTCTCACCTCAGTGTCATTTTCCCTCCTAGCTGCACAGGACACCTCTGTTACCTCTCCCCACCCACCCCTTGTCTCCTCTCCATGTCCCAGTGTCCCTCTCTCCCTCCTTCCCTCACCTCACCCACACAAGCCCCCAGGCTCTGCAGTAACATGTCCCCATTTTCAGGCTGAGGCTGCTCTGTGTTGTGGTCCCTGATGCAGAAGTAACTGTGTCCTCTGCACATGGAGCCCTGAGGAGCAGCCTTGTCATTGTGTCCTACACATGGCCCCACAGGAGTTGTGGACTCCGTGCTGTGGTCTTTATCTCAACCTTGATCTGTGGCTCTTTTTCTGTGTCTTTTTAATTATGGGGGATTATTTCTACTATTATAAGATTTTTATAAGGCAGCGTTAAACCACTTAGCCATGGCTCTGCTAAAAGTATGTAGACAAAGGCCAACCTTGAACTCACAGAAATCTGCCTGGCTCCTGCCTCCTCGTGCCAACATTACAGACTGGCTCACTCATGAGAGGACGCCCATAGCACAGTGCTCTGTGCAGTCTGCAGCTGCCAAGGAAGGGAGGAAAGGAGCAGTTTCATGGTCTAGCTCAGGGGTTCTCACCCTCCTAAAGCTGAGACCCTGTAACACATTCCTCATGCTGTGGTGACCCAAAGAAGAAAACTGTGTCATTACTACTGGATAATTGTAATTTTTCTACTGTTGTGAATCATAGTGTAAATATCTGATATGCAGAATGCCTGATTTGCACCCCTGCAGGGGAGTGACCCACAGACTGAGAACCTCTGTTCTAAAATTTCCAGATAGGTAAATGGTGAGGAATGAATCTGCAGTGATGTTCTAGAGCAAAGGATTGTACTTGGCTTAACACTGAGTAATACATGTCCAGTTAAAATAATGTATTTTCTAATACACATTTTCATGTATACAGTGTGTGTGGACACGTGGGTCTGTTAAGTCAGGGGTGTCTGTGAGTCTGTGTGTATATATCTATGTGTGTGTGTTTGTGAGTTCACATTACTTCATATGGAGGCTAGAGAAGGGCCTCATGTGCCACACACATTATTTTTGGGGACAGGCTCTCCTGCTGGCTTTAAGTTTGACATAGACACTAGGTTGGCTGGCCAGTGAGCCAAGGCTGTGCCTGTCTCCACCTCCTCAGTTCTGGGATTACAGCTCACTTAGCTCTTGTAGCTGTGGAACTACATACATAGACCAGGCTGGCTTTGAACTCACAGAAATCTGCCTGCCTTTGCCTCTTGGGAGTCATTCCCTCCTCACCTGCTCTTAATGTGAACACGAACTATTAAACTGAGATGCCAAGGCATGAGCAACAAGCTGCTATGGACTAATCATAGCTGTGTGTTACACACTTATGTCAAAAGTCTCTGTGTTTCTATGGCTTAGTTATCTGGGAACAAACGCAAATCTGAAGACACAGCCAGGACAGTGGGGAGTGTGCATTTGAGCTTGCTGTCCTGAGCCTCAGCCTTCAGCATTTGCTCCCCTCTCAGTGGGGACTTCTCACAGCTGCTCCCATCCACAGAGGAGACAGAGGTGACACCCAGCCCTCCCTTCCTCCTCCAGGAGGATGTGCTCACTTCTCACTTCTCCCCAGCAGGCAGCACCACCCTCCCCTCTGCAGTCACCACAGCTGGAAGCAGGGACACAGAGGGTAAGAGGAGCCCTTCACTGGTGATCCTGGGACCCATGCTTGGGATGGTGGTGACCAAGGCAGTGCTCATAACTGCCATCTCTGTGTTGCTGATCTTCCTCTGGTGGAAGAAAAGGTGAGTGTCCAGGACAGGCCCTCACTTGAGTGCCCCCACTGGGAGGGTTCTCAGCTGTGGGGGATGAAGAAGGGCCTGTGCAGGGAACAGGAAAGAAAAAAGAAGGATGTACAGGTGGCTGAACTAAGCAAGTACTGACTCTGGCCTGCTCTCCTTAGAGACCAGCTGAGTGTCAGAGGAGCAAATGCAGGTGAACACAGAGCCTTCTCTAAAGGCCTGCAAGGAGGCATTCAGCAGCCTCAGGGCCAGCTGCTCACTGGGAAGGAGCTGTGGTCTCAGGGAGACCAGCATTCAGGGACAACACCTCACAGGAAGGGAAACCTAGGAAAACTGACAACTGAGTGAGCTGCGGATGTCTGATCAAAATGAGTGTTGAGAGCATGCTGTGTAATAGACTCTTAGATAAAAAGACAATGTGTAGGAAGAACCTGAAGACTAAAAGAGGCAAGGTTAAAGTTATTTTTGTAAAACTGTGTTTGTCAGTTTCTGTCTTAACCCAACTATCATACAAAGAACTGAGACTCTATTATATTAATTTAATAATAAACTTCACAGCACAAGAACTGAGCAGTTATTGCTCGATTCTAAAACCTCTAAGCTAATCTGGAATCCTCTGAGTGCACATCACAGATATACTTACACTTTGTAGCTTTCTTTCCTGAGTTCTCTCCTGGTCCCTCCTGGATATCTGTCTGTCCTCTACTTCCTCCACTATTCCTCTTCCCCTGGCTGGCAAGAAGTCCAGCCATATTCTCTCCCCTGCTCATTGACTGGCTTTATTGCTATATCAGGGGACTAATGGGAACACAGATTATACAATACTGAGACAGAAGATTCTCAGAGCATGACTTACAATCAGATATAGGGGATACAGAAATCAGCAGTTGAATTATACAATAACCTTTATTCTGACAAGGCAAACGATTTATCTTTCTGCTTCTGGGATACCTCATTTGGGATGATCTTCTCTATATCCCACCATTTCCCTCCAAATTTCATGATTTCCTTGTTTTTAATTGCTAAGGAGTATATCCATTGTGTAAATGTACAACAATTGCTGTATCCATTCCTCAACTGAGGGACTTCTGGGTTGTTTCCAGCTTTTGACTATTACAAATAAAGCTGCTGAGAACATAGTTGAGCAAATGTCCTTATTGTATACTTGAGCATGATTTGGATATATGCCTAACAGTAGTATAGCTGGATCTTGAGGTAGCATTATTCCTAATTGTTGGAGTATATACTAACTTATAAATGGATATTAGACAGATAATATAGGATAATCATACCAAAATCTGTACACCTAAGGAAGCTAATCAAGAAGGAGGACCCTGGGGGAGATGCTCAATCTTCATTCAGAAAGGCAAACTGGATGGACATTGAAATTGGGAGAAATCAGGAAAATGGACAGGAGCCAACCACAGAGGGCCTCTGAAAGACTCTACGCAGCAGGGTATCAAAACACATGCTGAGACTCATGGCCAAACCTTGGGGAGAGTGCAGGGAATCTTATGAAAGAAGGGGAGATAGAAAAACCTGGAGTGGACAGGAATTCCACAAGGAAAACAACAACAAAGACAAGAAATCTGGGCAAGGGGATCTTTTGTGAGACTGATACTCCAACCAAGGACCATACAAAGAGATAACCTAGAACCCCTACACAGAAGTAGCCAATGGCAGCTCAGTATCCAAATGGGTTTAGTAGTAATGGAGACAGGGACTGTCTCTGAAATGAACTCATGGGCTGGTTCTTTGATCACCTTCCCCTGAGGGGAAGATGACCCTTACCAGCCACAGAGGAAGACAATGAAACCAGTCCTGATGAGACCTGATAGAGTAGGGTCAAATGGAAGGGGAGGAGGGAGTGGACTGAGGGAGGGGCATAGGAGAAGAATAAAGAGGGAGAGTAGGATTGGGAGGGGTGAGGGAAGAGGCTACAGCTGGGATACAAACTGAATAAACTATACTTAATATAAATAAAATAAAAATTTAAATTTAAAAACATTTTTAAAAATATGTGTACTCTGAAAACATTAACACTCTTGAGTGAAATTACAAAACAGTCAGTGTGATGGCTGAATGGTGAAGTGTTTGCCCCACAAATACAAGGACATGAATTTAATTCCCCAAACCCACATTAAGTGTTGGCAGATTCTTACACAGGCAGAGACACTGGGATCCCTGAGGCTCACTGTGCTTTACCTACTGGGAAGACCAGGGCCAATGACAGACCTGTCTCAAGAGCTACGGTGGAAAGCTCCTACAGGACAGTACCCAGGGTTCTCCACTACCATGTACAAGTGTGTGCACATATGCAAATATTCACAAACATGTGTGTACTGCAGAACAGTAAATTTGTAAATAATAAAGGCAATACTAAAAAATGTAAGGATATTCTCAGAACAGAAAATTCTATACATTAAGTCCTTACAACACAAAACAACATAAAATTCAGTGCAATCCCTATTTGAATACCAATTACATTTTAGTAAAGATAAATGATTTCTCTTCTAACATTTATAAATATTCTAAGAAACAAACATGGAAACAAAGTGAGGGACACACCATACCCAGAACTTCAGAAATGCAGAGAGGTGAATCAGGAGGTCAAGGCCATCAACAGACACACAAAAAGTTGAAGGCCAACCTGGACTCCACAAGACCTTGTACACACAAATGAGAGCCAAGTGTGGACACAGTTTAGAGCAGATTCAAGGCCAGGGAGACTGGAAGACACAGGACAGGGGCAGAGATGAGGAGGGAGTGGGGTGTGACAGAAACCCAGAAATAAAAACTTGACAGTGCAGTCCCTGGCAGCAGAAGGGTTCAGCCTCCAATAGGAAAGAGGAGCAGCTGAGAGGTGGGACAGCAGCAGCCTGGGAGGGAGCAGAAGGCTGACCAGGATTCAAACCAGGAGGCAGAATCTGCAGGGAGGCAGGAGCCTGCACTCAGGGAAAGCTGGAGAGACAGGCTCCAGGGAGGGAAAAGGGAGGCATGAGGAGTGCACAGGAGGGAAGGAGGGAGGGAAGGGACAAGAGGTCAAGGGAAGGAAGCAGAGGGACACAGAGCATGGCTATAGCTCAGGGACCAGCAGAGCTTTGCCCTGTGTGGAGCAGGACAGCTGAGGACTGGCTTCAGGGCCTGGTGACTCTCACAGCTGTCCTTGACTGGCTGCTGAGAGCTGTTTGCTGCCCTGAGCCCCTCATGTTGTCTGAAGACAGAGAACAGCTGAGAGGCAGCATGGAGGACCAGCATGGCTGCCACACTGACACTGTTTCTTCTCCTACAGGCAGCAGACAAAACCTAAACCCAAGGCAGCAGAGCCCTCATCCCACCGAGCAGCTGAGGGGCTGGTTGGGAGGTTTGTCCGGAGAGGCCTGCCAGGGCCCAGAGAGATGGTCCAGTCAGGAAAACATGGCTCATGGGTAGGAGGACCATGGTTAGGTCTGGAGCACCCACATTATAAGCCAGGGATGGGGCAGGAACTTGTAATACCAGCCCTGGACAAGCAAGAGACAGGCAGAGTCATGGGACTGGATGACCAGCTACTCTAGGCTAACTGGTGAGTTCCAGGCCAACAAGAGTCCAGGTCTTTAAAAACAATGTGGATTCCTTTGTTGACAAATCATGGTCATAACTTTTTTTCTGAATTCATTTTAAATTATGTTTTCTAAAATTTTAACTAAATGGACATAAAATATTGTGAGTCAGTGAGATAGCTCTGTGGGAAGAGGAGCCTGCCACCAGCATGCTGACCTTGGGACCCAAATAGTACAAAGTGAACAGTGACTATGGAAAGAGTGACTCCCTTTCAGCGTCACACACAGGTGCCTGGGGAGAGGCCATGATGGTGTGTCCTTAGCTAACAGACCTCCAGGTGCCAGGATCTCTCACCAGGGAGGGGAGCCGACATCACAGTAGTGACTGGTGGCCTCACACCCTGCTTTCCACCCCTTTCCCTGTCTCCTGCCTGGGAATCAGACCACATGGCTGCAGGATGGTGCTGGGAACATCCGGTCCTTAGACAGATAGAAGAAGAGAACCCCACTTCTGCCATGTGGGCTCTGATTTTCTGTCCTGGGATCCCAGGTCATCCTGTCTTTCTGTGGACCTGCGAACACAACTGTGCTGTTCTCTGTCTGTTGGTAGATTCAGTAACACTTTTAATAAATGTCATTTTCCCAGATTTACATAACAGAGTCTCTCCTGACCCTGCTCCCCCACACATCCCATATGAGACTCTCAGAGAGTGGAAGATTGTATCAAGGACATAAGGAAGAGAAGAAAGGACAATGGTCCACACTGAGATCCACTGCCTGAGAATCCTGCCTCCTCTCTCCCTTACTGCCTGACACTGCCATCTCGTCCACAGCCTCATCCTCCATGCTCCACATAAGGTCACAGGACATGGCTGCCTGAGTCCCATGTTGGCTTCCTTTCCTCACTAGTCTAAATAGATGCCCTCACTTCCTGATTTCCTGTCATGTTGATATTCTAGACTCTGGGGTCTCTCCTAGGACCAGACTTCTGTCCCAAGTCCAGTCTCTCCTAATATTTGATGGTCAGAGGGTCAGCTTCTACCTAAGAGAATGATGGGACCCAGAACAGCATCCTGACTGTCCATTAGACTGGAACCAGGCTGTTCTTGCAGCCATAAGAGGTTCCTGGCCATGCCTGGTAGAGATGGCCAGTTTCAGGGAGGCATAAATGCAGCTCTTATTCCTCCAGCCACAAGCCCCAAATGTACCTCAGTCACAGCCCTGGACCAAGTCAGCGCCAACCACATGAGACTAGCGATAGGTAGGATGCATCATGAGGAGGTCCCCAAGGCTTCTCCTGGCTAAAGTGAAGTCTCCTGGGGCAGCTGTGAGAGTCTGGACATGTCTAACTGGACCCAGGCCCACTGAGGAGGAACCCAGCAGCAGCCATGGTCACAGTGGGGCTGGCAGCTGGGTGGTATTTCCTCTGAGATCCCTGAAGTGGTCACTCAAGCAGGATGGCATGACCGAGGTCTGTCTAGTCATCTAAAGAGTCCATTTGTCAGCTTCAAGCCACACACAACTAACCACAGAGAAGGGGCATTAAAGTTGTTCCTCAAATGGTCATGAGACCACCTAGGTTCTTTTACATTGTCCCATAGGGGAACACCACAATGGGGCCACAGCAAGGATTTACACAGAACCAAAATTCTCAACAGGTGCTGAACCCCTGGTCAGACACAGGTAGGGAGACTGGGACTCTGATCTGCCTCAAGAAAACATTATGGTTCCACTGGGGAGCAGACATTGAGTTCTAGTCCTGTACTGGTGTTTGAGTTTGTGTTCATGGCCTGAGCCAGTCAGGAAGAAAGCAAGAAGAGGAATCCAGGTGTGGGGACACAGGCCTGCATAGGACACTGTCAGGAACTGGAGTCTGAGGAGTCACAGAGCCTGGCCTGGGCAGCCATGTTCACTTGGTATGAGGACAGGGGAAGTCAGGGCAGCTGATCAGCTGTGTAGGAGTGTTGCATGATTTGTCTCTGTCTGTGCAGGTGCCTGTGTGTGCAAGTAGGTGTGTGCTCATGTATGTGTAACCCAGAGGACAATCTCAGTCACTGAGAAATGGGACTCCATCCACCTTGGCTGTCAACCTTGGGTCTCTGTGCTCAGCTGGATGGTATTTTGATATGTCGGTTTTGATGTTTTCTTTCCTTCGTTTTCTGGAGACAGAGAAGCTAGATCTATAGACCAGCCTAGTTCCAAACTCCCAGAGATCGATGTGCTTCTGCCTCTCACAAGTTAGAATTAAAGTCCCATATGGCCAAGGGAACTTAAGTTCATTCTTCAAAATTACACTTACTTGTTCTTCTGTGGAGACAGGGCACATATGTGCCTTGCCTGAGACACACCAAGGACCCAACACTGCAGTCTGACACTCCCCGTGGTCAAATATATGCAAAAGCCCCTGTGTGCACACCAGAACCCCAGGCTGCTTTTCCACATAACGTCCCCTCCCGTGGGAAAGCATCATGGCTACAGGGCCCAGTCACTGGTTTGGGGGAAGAAGGACCACACTGCAGGAGACTGCCCACAGTGTCCTGGACAGAAAACATTCCCACAGCAGGGTGTCCATGGGGATCCAACTGAGTCCAGACTGGAACCAGAGCAGAGCCCAGGACTTGGGTTAGAGAGCCAGCAGGGGGCAGCAGCTGGGCTGAGCACAGGCCAGCTGGGGTCCTGCAGAACCTGCCAGGGCTCTTGTGTGAGTATGCTGGGACACAGAAGCTGACATGTGGCCGTCCTGTCAGGTCCAGACCCTCCTTGGGAGAGTCAGACATCAGCTGACCTTTTACCCACAGGCCCCAGTCAGTAAGGGAATGGCAGATGGAACCTGGAGGAGAGAACTCATGGCCAGGAGTCACATTCACAGACCTTGCTGAGGGTAAAGATGGAGTCCCCCTGGTACAATGCTCACTTGCCTGGCATGCTCAGAAACAGGGTTCTTCCTGCAGCAGTAGAGGAAGGGGTGTGATGGTGCACACCTGTAATCCAGATCTTGGGAGGCCCACACAGCAGAATTTGTAGGAGTTCAAGATCAACTTCATAACAAGTTCAAGGATCAGTTTGGAGTAATTGAGGTCCATTTTAAAAACTCAGAAACAAACAGAGAGAAAGCACTTTGTGACAGAGACAGTCGGCCCAGACCCCTCTCCTGACTGACTGCGCATCAGGGGTAACATACCTAGAGCTTCTGTTCCTCGGCTTCCCTGAGTGTAGGATAGATACAGAAGTGTCTCCATGTGTAGCTGGCTGGGAGGCCAGGAGAGTTTGTGTCAGGCTCAAGCCGAGGGATCTGAGGACCATGGGCCCTGGGAGGAAGGCAGAGAAAGCAGACTTGAGTGTTGTGCCTAGACAGTAAGACCACAAAACACCACCAGGTATCCAGTCCATAGCTGAACATGAGGGTTTATTTGATACAAACTTCAGCCCAGGTGGCAAACATTCCTGTAGAAATGAGAGAGGAGTGAGGCCCTGAGGTCTAGGGGAATGGGATTTTTAAAGGGAAAAAGACTCAATTGGGCATTTCCAAGCCCTGGCATTTCATAATTGGGTAATGGGTTCATAAGGAAGTTGACCTTTAAAATGACTGGATTGTTTTGGGACTCAAGACAGTAAACAGTTCTGCCATCTGGAGCATATCTGATAGCAAACAATGCCTGGAGTGTGCTGATTGGATGTTTTTGGGGAAAAAGAGTGATTAGCACATTCTGTGGTCATAAGCCAGGGGCCATCTGGGAGGGTTGCCTGGAAGTGGTATCTTTTAAGTGCAGGAAGGAATGTGGCAAGCCAAATTACTCCATGCAGAAAAGCTGGACATGTCTCAAATAACCTGGTCCTAAGCTTTTATCCAGGACCAAAGTCATGCTGCCCTAAGACTCTATTTTTAAACTTTGGACCTCTCATTTCCCCTTTTCAAGAGGATACTATATCGAATCCTCCAGATGTGTCCAAGAGATAGCATGACCAGAAGACATGGATCAAAGGATCTTCTTTCCAATGTGTAAATTGATACTGTAGGAAACCATTTAACCCTATGCCAGGGAGCAGCTTTAGATATATCATTTCAGCATGTTAGATGGGATTTTGGGCAAAGGTCTCTTCTTCTGAAATTACTTCAGTGCAGAGAAGAGGACCTTTACCATCAGGGTCGAGGAAGAGTGAAATGACAGCCAAAGGCTGGGCACTGGTGCAGTCCTCAGAAGTGTCTGGTTAGTTGATCCACTTGGAGAGTCAGGGAGCAAACATGTCAGCTTCCAGCAAGTCCAGATTTCAGCTTGCAGTGCATAGCTGATCCCCGAACAGATTCTGTCAGCCAGGTGAACATCTGCTGAGACAAATTCAGACGAGAGGTACTAGTTAAAATTTGGCTAGTAATTTGGAAAATTGAGGAGCCCCAAGACAAAGGGGAAAACTCATCTGGGGTCTGTTTGAGCTATGCCAGATCCAGGTCTTCTGAGTTTTTGATTTTTTGAAACTCATATCAATTTTAGTTTCTAAAAGGAAGTATATTGTATCACCATTGTATTTAAATCCATACTTTAGAAAGAGCAGTTAACAGGTGTCGATGAGACAGAAGGAGTAGATTCATGCCATTAAGACTTCATAAAAGCTACATCTTTTGGGTCAGATAGACACACATTAGACAGATGTGTTTAGCATTATGAGAGGCACCTTTAAGTTTATCTCCAGAAGACAATCAAAAGGAAAATAAAATCTCAAGCTTGTGACTCAATAATAAGCACTCAGTGCTCCATCAGCTTATCAGAACTCTGTTGATCCATGTCCTAACTCTGAACTTCTGAAATCTAATAACATGAGAACAACAATAGCAAAGGGGAGGAAGAAATCTGAAATATCTCCCAATTCTTTTATATCACTATAATTTACATTCACATACCTTAAAACACCTCTTTAGACCCTCCAACCTTTCTTGCATTTATCAACTAGGAAAAACATTTTTCTAGACCATTAAACAATTTTTTATATCCTCATAACTTCAACTTTCATATCCTCCTACCTTATATATCTTTACCTCTTTCTATGCAGTTATTCACTGTAGACAAAGACAATTAACATGAAGCCTGTGAGAAGGCAAACCTCTTTACCTTTCTAAATAAAAGATCTAGTACCTACTAGTTCTAAATAGCTAATGAATTGGCCAATGAACTTACAGTGTACCTAATTGTCTGAACTTTAGCAGCAAAGCTACCATTAGCTTAGCTTAGCCATCAATGTGACCAGAGACCTGAGAAGGATAAATTATAGGCTATATATACAAATCAAAATGACAGTGATGACTAGTCAGTCCATGACCTAGACAGTTGTCCCTGGCTCCTGTGGTCTCATGGCATCATGAGAAGAGGCAGTCTGTCCATCAGGCACAGAAGATGAGACAATGTTTCTTGGAAAAAAAGAACATGAGAGAATGGCATTATCTTGCTTTAGCAATGTGAAACAATGACTCTCCCGGTTTCCACAGTGTTGTCCACAGTTTAGGCTGGGCCCTAGTGGAAGTACAGTAGAGGCAGTCTCGTCCAGTGGTTAGCATACCACAATCCAGAGGCCAAGTCATCTGTTGTTGTGTTCAAATCTTCTCAGAGAACTTGGGGAGCTACTGCCAGGATTTGGGGGCCTTTCTCTCATAATAAGCTTACACACATTAAAAGCCATCTTCCACAGTTCCCTGACAAGCTAGAGGGCCAGCATATGAGTTACTCTTTCTCCACATTTAGTTATCCACTCTCAATTACATCCTGTAGAACAGAACACCATTATCTCTAATTCTGGCATATTCCTTAGATAAGTGTTTTAGGACCATATCTATTTCAAGTAGATCTACATAGGCAAAGTCTATAATTACCCATCCTAGGCTTAACCTTAAAAACATAAACAAGAGACTAGCTAAACCTCAGTTTGTAACCAACTGCAGTCATTAGCATAGCTTTAGCATGTATTTCTGAACTAAGATAAAAGCAAAACTTTCAATCAGATACTGTTCATAGAGGAACTGGCAAATCTTGCTGATCTACCACATTGCATTAACACTGCACAGCAAAATGCTTAAAGGACAGAAGTTGCACTTAGCACTAAACAGGGAACTGATCACAGCTGGCAGCCCTCCATAAAGATGGAGGTAAAACTAAGGCTCCACTCTCTTTATCCCTGAACCGACATGGCAGAAAACCATGTGTTGTTACAGGCTGTGGCTGAAAGTTTAAAACATGGCCATTAGGTGTGGCTGCCTCCCCCACTATAGCACTGAGGAGCACTTAGAGTTTTCCATAACCAAGTTCTTACATTGTGATCTAATAAGTTTGAGAACCAACTGCATAACAGAACAGTATAGAACAATTTTAAACTGTATTTGAACTCTTCTGGTCTTACCAAACCTATCACCCAGAAAGAAACAGCATTAATCTGTTCCCTCAGGAACTGGGAGCCATGCACATACTGCAAATCAACCCATTAATGTGAATAGACCATTACAAACCAGGGCTGAATTACACACACAGCATGCTGCAAAAACACAATCCTGAATTATAGATATATATGTGTAAAATCCATTAAGACATTACTATAAAATATCTGATGAGCATAAAAATGTTTCGTAGCCTTAAATGCTTTTTAAGAAGACATCTATTTTTGCAATATCAAAATAAAGTACCCTTTTCAGGAGTAAAGTCACAAAGCATAACCATAATTTTAAAAGTCAAAACCAAATTTTACCAGTGCAACCAATGCAATCTCTAAGATCAAAACCAATTTAAAATGAGAGTTGTCTCTAAGTCCACAAGGAAATAGGACGATAAACAAAATTCATTGTGACTAAGAGGTTCTGAATAGTTTTTCTTTGTCCTTCCTCATGCCACATGGCAATTAAGATGGTGGACTCACATCACATGGCAGGCCACATGTTGATACTTAAAAACATCTGTGTTTCTATAGATCTTACAAATATATATATACACACACATATATATGTTTTAACCAAGAGTTTGAATTTAACCTTTAAACAAATGCAATAACTGTTCATCTATGACCAAGACATACAGAGCATATTAACCATTTATGATCAGTCAGAGATAAACTTGTAATGGCCATACATACATTTAAACAGCTATACAACTTTTCTTACTCCACCCAGCCATAATTTCAAGCACTTTGTTCCATTGTCCTGGACAAGCTCGTGTAGCCCGCCCAGCTCCTGGCTGTTCTCAACCTGTTTCATTCCAAAAGCGTGCTCCCACTAATGACCAGAGGTTCCCCAGCCTGTAGCGTTGGGAGCATGGGGAAGATAAAGTCACCACAGTACACAGCTGTCTGGTCTTACTCCATCCATCTACACCAGCCTGCCAGACCAGGAACCATAGAGCAGTGGCAGAGGTGCCAAGACCGTGGCTCCCTTAGCCTTTGGATTGGGCAGGTGCTGCTCTGCTGGGGGCAGGGCTGTTACCACTGGTGTGGGAAGCCATGGCTATTAGGCTATTAAGTTGCCAAGCCTAAAAGATGGCGCCTGCCGGATGTACTGACTGCTAAACAAGTCCATATTTGGTCAAGGCGAGCGTGGCACTAGCCCATTGGCTGCCTGCTGCAGGTCTGATGAGTGAGCGTGGTTGGCTGTGATTGGCTGATGTGGTTACCTATATAATTGGGAAGGGCCCGGGGTACGGGGGGAGAAGAAGCTTACAAAGGCTTGGATAAACTGCTTGAGGAAGAGCTGGTGGTTGCGTCTTCCTTGCTGGTCGAGGAGGTCCCGACACACTGGGATGGTTCAGCCACTGCAGTGAGGGTGTGCTCTGTAGCAGCTAGCTGGCAGGTCCCAGACAATTTCATTCCCGGGCCCCACCCTCACATACCCACCCATGACAACCACCGCCAGAGCACACCACCTGAGCACCCTTGATGATCCAGCTGCAGTGGGTGCAGAGAAAAATTGCGCCGGGGTATGGGGAAGGAGGAATAGCAAGGGGTTCGAAGAAGTCTGTCTCAAATTAACCCTCACAGTCCAATACAAAGACACACAAACACAAGGAATAAGATAGAAAGACAAACACAAAAAAGTAGCCATGTAGCCGTTCTGCAATTGGAAACAGAAGAGGATCCAAAAGCTCAGACTCACAGACTTCTGCCATGGCCTCCCTGCCTTGGATACCAAAAGCAGAGAGAGGAAAGTACCTGGCAATGGGCTTTTCGTTCACCATGTGGGATTCCAGGTTCACCAACACTCTCCAACTGACAGTGGGATTCCACATCCACAAAACAGACAGGTAGGATTCCTAGTACACCCCAGGAACAGAGACGTCTTCCTTGACCCCCACAGTTGTAAATCTTGATGGTGTCCATTCCTAGCCACATCTTGCTGTATAAAGCAACACCTCGAGGCTTTTCAGCAGAACCGACATGACAGTAGATAGAAGAAATAGACACTACACAGAGACTTACCAGCTGGCACAACTCACTCCAAATTGAGGTTCTGGGTTTGGGGAATCTCAGAATCTCAGTGGAACCTCCAATTGTTGTGCCTAGATGGCAAAACTCCAAAAGACCATCAGGAGTCTAGTCCATTGCAGAACACACAAGGGTTTATTTGATACAAGCTCGAGCCAGGGTCACAAACCTTCCTGTCAAAACGGGAGAGGAGTACAGACCCAAGTTCTAGGGGAATGGGCTTTTTAATATGAAAAAGACTCAGGCGGGGGTTTCCAAGCCTTGGTATTTCATCATTGGGAAAGGGTTCATTAAGGAAGTTGACTTTTAAAATGACTGGCTTACTTTAGGTGCCAGGATCATAAACGGTTCTGGTCCAGCCATCTGGAGGTTATCTGATCTAGAACAATACCTGGAGTGTGCTGATTAGCTGTTGATAGGGAAAAAGAGCAATAAGCACACTCTGTGGTCACAAGCCAAGCCCCATCTGGGTGGGTTGCCAGGAAATGGTATCTCTGAAGTGCAGTAAGGATGTGGTGAGCCTGATTACTCCATGCAGCAGGCTGAACGTGTCTCAATTAACCAGGTCCTAAACTTTTCCCCAGGACCACAGCCATGCTGCCCTAAGACTCTAATTTTAAACTTGGAACCTCTCAAGAGATGGGCTGCATAATCCCTTGCAGGGAAGCATGGAGAAGGCAATCAATGCCAGGAACTCTGACTGACAAAATGGGAAGTTAACACTATATTTTTTGCTCAAGGACAATGATGCCCCTTGCTCTTGTGCAATCCTGTCTTCCTGCCTCTCAGGGAAATGATGACACTCTGTGTGGGGGGAGGGTAGGATGACCCTCCTACAGAAGTGGCCCCGAGGCCACTACAACCTCTGTGCCACCTTCTTGTCCCCACCCTAGTCAGAAGCCAGCTGTGTCCACTCTGAGAGATGTCCCAGGCTGTGTGTCATGAGTGACACATTGCTGCTCTGAGCCTTCTTTGCTCACTTAATCTAAAGAGGGTTCTGGAATGGCCACAGCTAGTGGGACTCATTGCTAGAGTGTCAGGGAAGGTATCACCTAGCCCTAGCCTTTGAGGTGAGGCTGAGTGAGGACTTGTAGCCAGGCTGAGGCCTCCATATTTTGCAGAAGCCTACAAGGTCCTACTGAGACTACACTTCCCTCAGACCTGCCATTTGATGCTGCATGGCCTGAACTGGGCCTTCCTCTGTAGGTGGAAGGGCACGAAGGGTCTTGCAGAGACAGCACAAGCTTCAGAGTCCCTGTCTGGGTCAGGGGGACTGTCATCTAGGAAGCTATGAAGCCTAGGGACATTATGAACTGAACAGTAGAAAACAGGCTGGGATGGTGAGGGTGTACCAGGTCTTGGTGCAGCCTGAAATTTGTGAGAAGTCACTGAAGAACAGGAAGGGGGCAAAGAGCAGAATAAGGTGTTCAGTTCTAGACTTGGGGGCTGAGGTAGCATCCATTCCAGCACCACCTTCATCAGCATCTCTTAGCAGAGTATGAGGCTCAGTTGGTCAGAGACATGGATCATCTCTTCTCTCCCTGAAAGGGAGTGGGCTGGTCCTGGCAGCCTCTTCCCTAGATGTGGGAGAGCCTTAGACACACAGAGAACCAACAAGACAGGAGAAGGGATGGGAGAGTTGAGAGGGGAGGCAGAGAAAGGTGGGAGAAAGAAGGGGACATCATGGTATAGATGAAGGACATGGCAAACAGGAGCTCAAGGTGGAAGAAAAGAGAAGCCAGCATGGCAACATGAAGGCCATAAATCCCCTCCAGAAATGGGGCCAGGCTTAAAGGCACAGCCACCTCGTCAGAGACCACAAGGGCAGATCTTTTGCACCATGAGAAAGAAGAAGCCAAAATGTAAAAGGAAGTTGCTGGCCACAGGGAGGTGGAAGTCGGGAGGTCCTGCTCCCGCTGAGTCCTCCACAGGAGACGGTTGTGTGCCTCTTAACCCCGGTCATCTCCTGACTTCTGAACAATACCAGGGACCTCCAGAGAGTCTCCTCCCTGATAGCTCTGCTGTTCTCATTTCCTTGAGGGCCTCTGGCCATGGCTTGGCTCCTGCTTCTGCTGCTGCCAGCAGTGTGTCTGCAAGCTGGTGAGTGTGGGGACCTCACTTTACGGACTGAACCACAGGAAGGGACACAGGGCTGGGAAGAGTGGGCTGTCATGTGGACAGGGGTCTGCTAGAGGAGCAGCCAGGCCTCTCTGCCCAAGAGACAGCTCATCCCTCAGAGTGAGCCTGACCCAACCTTCCCTGTCTGTCCTGTCCCAACAGCCCTAAGGACAGTCCTGCCCTTGTCTCACACCTGCCTGTGATGAAGGCTTAGGAGGCTCTGGGTTGTCCTTTCCATCCCCTGCTTGACCTCAGATTCCCCATCTTTCCCAGGAAACTCAGCAGGATCCAACAGAGAAAATACCTATGGGGTCGACCAACCAGCACATGTCTCTGGTGTCCAGGGCGGCTCCATCGAGATCCCATTCTCCTTCTACTCCTACTGGGAGTTGGCAGAGGAGCCTCAGCTCAGAATAACCTGGAGATGGCAGCACCCCTATGGGGGATTTATTTACGACTCTGGTTCACGTTTCATACACAAGCATTTCAGGAACAGGCTCATCCTGACCTGGACACAAGGTCAGACACATGGAATCCTCACAATCCTGGACTTGGAGGAGAAAGACCAGACCATGTACTTCTGCAGAGTTTATCTGCAAACGACAGAAGGCTGGAAGAGTTGGCAGTCGATTGATGGGACCCAACTCACAATCACCAATGGTGAGGCACCTTGGTTCAGGCCTTGTTTTCTGTGGCTTCCTTGTTCCCTGCATGTCACCTCAGGCTCCACAACTCTCAGCTTTGTTTCACATTGCTTTCCCTTGGCTCTGCCCACACCTCTGCCAACAACATCTTTTCCTGGTAGCTGTGAGAGGCCTTTGCTGCCTTCTCTGCCCTTGTCTGTCTTTCTCTGCCCAGACAGAACCCTACTCTTCTCTAAGCTTCAGCAGCTGCCCTACCCACCAGCTCAGCCCCTTCCTATTACAAATCTAACAGTGTTGGTCTGCCCACTTTCACTTTCTGTATGACCACAAAGGAAATTTACTTCTCAAAGATGCCACTGAGTCTGCTAGGCCTGTGTCAGGGCTCCCATTGGTCCCCACATGCAGGTCTCCTCACAGCTCCAGCCTAAGCCCAGAACACACAGTAGGTCCCCATGTGCAGATCTGCTCACAGCTCCAGCCTAAGCCCAGAACACACAGTAGGTCCCACTGGATGTTCTTGGTGTCCTCTGTCCAGGTGGAAACTGACCCCTCTCACCTCAGTGTCATTTTCCCTCCTAGCTGCACAGGACACCTCTGTTACCTCTCCCCACCCACCCCTTGTCTCCTCTCCATGTCACAGCACCCCTCTACCCTCCTTCCCTCACCTCACCCACACAAGGCCCCAGGCTCTGCAGTAACATGTCCCCATTTTCAGGCTGAGGCTGCTCTGTGTTGTGGTCCCTGATGCAGAAGTAACTGTGTCCTCTGCACATGGAGTCCTGAGGAGCAGCCTTGACACTGTGTCCTACACATGGCCCCACAGGAGCTGGGGACTCTGTGCTGTGGTCTTTATCTCGACCTTGATCTGTGGCTCTTTTTCTTTTTAATTTTTGAGAGTTTTTTTCATAATTTTATTATTATTATTATTATTATTATTATTATTATTATTATCAGATTTTTATAAGACTGGATTTCACCACTTACCCATGGCTCTCCTGAAACTATGTAGACAAGGCCAAACTTAAACTTAAACTCAGAGTAATCTGCCTTAGCTCTGCCTCCTCCTGCCGACATTAGAGGCATGGCTCACTTATGAGAGGACGCCCACAGCACAGTGTTCTGTGCAGTCTGCAGCTACATTGCTGACCTGTAATGTCAATCTGTGGCCTCCAGTGCTCAGGGAAGGAAGAGAAAGGAGCTGTTTCATAGTCTAGCTCAGTTCTCACCTTTCCTGCTGCTGAGACCCTCTAATACAGTCCCTCACATTGTGGTGACCCCCAAACACAAAGTTATTTACTGCTGCTTCATAACTGTAATTTTGCTACTGTTGTGAACCATAGTGCAGACATTTACTGTGTAAGACCATTGTGGGGGTCGTGACCCACACACAGGTTGAAAACCTCTGTTCTAGAGTTCCCGAATACGTAAATGTTGTGAAAATGACCCACAGTGATATTTGCAGAGGAAAGGAATGTACTCTGCCCTGCACTGAGCTGTGCATGTACCCCTAAAGTTATCTGTTTTCTGTTCTCTCTTCATGTATTCACTATGAAAATGTGGGTCTGTTAAGGAGGTGTGTGTGTGTGTGTGTGTGTGTGTGCACATTACTTCATGTGGAGGCTAGAGGAGGGCCTCAGGTGCCACGCACATTATTTTTAGGAACAGGCTCTCTCACTGGCTTCGAGTTTGACATAGACACTAGGTTGGCTGGCCAGTGAGCCCAGGGCCGTGCCTGTCTCCTCCTCCTTATTCCTGGGATTACAGCTCACTCAGCTCTCTTTGCCGTGGAACTACATATGTAGACCAGGCTGGCTTGAACTCACAGAAATATGCCTGCCTCGTCCTCTTGAGGCAAGAGTCATTCCCTCCTCACCTGCTCTTCATGTGAACACGAACTATTAAACTGAGATGCCAAGGCATGAGCAACAAGCCCGCTATGGACTAATCAGAGCTGTGTGTTACACACTTATGTCAAAAGTCCCTGGGTTTCTATGGCTTAGTTATCTGGGAACAAACGCAAATCTGAAGGCACAGCCAGGACAGTGGGGAGTGTGCATTTGAGCTTGCTGTCCTGAGCCTCAGCCTTCAGCATTTGATCCCCTCTCAGTGGGGACTTCTCACAGCTGCTCCCATCCACAGAGGAGACAGAGGTGACACTCAGCCCTCCCTCCCTCCTCCAGGAGGATGTGCTCACTTCTCCCCACCCTCCCCTCTGCAGTCACCACAGCTGGAAGCAGGGACACAGAGGGCCAGAGGAACCCTTCACTGGTGACCCTGGGAGCCATGGTCGGGATGGTGGTGAGCAAGGCAGTGCTCATAGCCCCCATCTCTGTGTTGCTGATCTTCCTCTGGCGAAAAAAAAGGTGAGTGTCCAGGACAGGCCTTCACCCTAGTGACCCCACTGGGAGTGTTCTCAGCTCTAGGGGATGGAGAAGGGCCTGTGCAGGGAACAGAAAGAGAACAGAAGGACAAAAGGTGGGTGAACTCAGCCAGGACTGACTCTGGCCTGCTGTCCTTAGAGACCAGCTGGGTGTCAGAGGAGCAAATGCAGGTGAACACAGAGCCTGCTCTTAAGTCCTGCAAGGAGGCATACAGCAGCCTCAGGGCCAGCTGCTCACTGGGAAGGAGCTGTGGTCTGAGAGGAGACCAGCATTCAGCGACAACACATCATGAGAAGGGAAACCTGGGAAATGAGACAACTGAGTGAGTTGGGGATCTGCAATAAAGTGGATGTTGAGAGCATGGTGTGCAATAGACTCACAAATAAAAAGACAATGTGAAGGAAGAACCTGAAGACTCAAAGAGGCAAGGTTAAAGATATTTTTATAAAACTGTGTTTGTTTCCCAGTTTCTGTCTTAATCCATCTATCATTCAAAGAATAGAAACTCTATTATATTTGTTTAATAAGTTTCACAGCGCAAGATCTGAGCAGTTATTGGTCAATTCTAAAACCTCTAAGTAATCTGGTTTCCTCCAAGTTTACATCCCAGAGATACTTGCACATTGTAGCTTTCTTTTCTGAGCTCTCTCCTAGTCCTTCCTGGATCTGCCTGTCTCTCAATCCCCTGTCTTAATCCCCTACTTCCTCCTCTAACTCCCTCTCTCCTGGCTGGTAGGAAGTCCAGCCCTATTCTTTCCCCTGCTCATTGACTGGCTGTAAACTGCTTTATTGATTTATTAGGAGACAATTGGGGAACACGGTTTATACAACATTGTGATGGAGATTCTCAGAATAAGGCAAAAGATTTATACACTAAAAACATAACACTCTTGAGAGAAATTACAAAACAGCCAGTGTGATGGCTCAGTGGTGAACTGTTTGACCCACAAACACAAGGGCATGAATTTCTTTCCCCACAGCCACATAAAGTGTCGGCAGACTCTTACACAGGCAGAGACACTGGGATCCCTGGGGCTCACTGTGCTTTACCTACTGGGAAGACCGGAGCCAATGACAGACCTGTCTCAGGAGCTATGGTGGAGAGCTCCTACAGGACAGTTCCCAGGGTTGTCCACTACCATGTACATGTGTGTGCACATATGCCAATATTCACAAACATGTGTGTACTGCCTGACAATAAACTTTTTAATAGTGAAGGAAACACTAAAAAACGTAATGCTATCCGCAGAACAGTAAATTCTATTCATTAAGTCCTTACAACACAAAACAACCTTAAAGTTCCCTGCAGCCTCTGCTTCCACCCCCTGCTGGTGGCTTCAGAGGACCCTCTCTAGCAGGCTCCCACCCTGTTCCCTCACTTCCATCACTTCTGCTGTCTGTTCTGTTCGCCATTCTGAATGAGATGTAAGCATCCTCCCTAGGGTCCTTCCTGTTGTTTAGCTTCTTTAGGTCTGTAGATGGTTATGCTGTATTATATGGCTAATATCTGCTTATAAGAGTGTACACCATATTTAGATTTTAAGTACCATGTAATAAAATATATTAAAACTAGAGGTAGCATTCAGGATTTCTCCATCAGCATTGGTTTCATTGTCATAATTATGATTGACAGGAAATGATTCAGGCTGAAACTATATAAAAGATAGCCAGGTGCGGTGGTGCAAGCCTGTGGTACCAGGACTTGGGCATATACTGCTGTACAGAAAATTGAAGGCCAGCCTCTACTATAGGACGCACCGTCTTATAAATAATAACAAACAGTGATGAGCTCCTTAGCTTTGTAGCTTTCGTTATGGCTGTCCTATCCTATCTCTGGAGGCCACTGTGTCAGTAAAAGTGTTTTTGTGAAAATTTTTGACTGTCATTTTGTTGTTGTTGGTAGACTGTTTTATCTGGGAGTAGTGGAAATGCATGTAGCATCTCTAGGACACACTCCTGCGAACTGCACTACCCATCAGAGAGAACAGACTTCCTCTCCTGCTTCCAACAATACTTAGATGTGCATTCTGATTTTCCACCAAGGTAATTCACTAATTACCTTTGTGAGCAGAGCATGTCTTCCCTTGTAGCCATCAGTGAAACTGGCTCCGCCAGGACACTGTACGTCACTGAGGAGGAGACTGGAGAAGGGCAGAAAGGAGAATGGAACTGCAGAAAGACTCACGCAGGAATCTGCTGTGGTCCTGTAACACACTCTGAGTTTATTGGCTGGAATATGGAGCTGGAGTAAACTTCCACTCTTAGTGTTCCCTCGCTCTCAGCCCCATATTTTTCTCCCCTCTCTCAGAAAAGTTATATCTTCTAAATATTTGTAATGTGTATAGACTATATATGTATATACATATATATATAGTGCAGAGCACAGGAAATCTTATGGAAGAAGGGGAAACTAAGGACACTAAGGGGACAAGAGCCTCATGAGGAGACCAACAAGGTTTAAAAACCTGAGCCCAAGGAGTCTTGCAGAGACTGATGCACCAAGGACCATGCATGGAGAGGACCTAGATCCCAGCTCAGATGTAGCCAATTGGCAGCTCAGTCTCCATGTGGTTTCTTGAGGAAGGGGAGCAGGAGTTGGCTTTGTCATGAACTCAATTGCCTGCTCTTTGGCCAATTGCCCCTGGTGATGTGACCTTGCCAGTCCACAGAGGCAGAAGATGCAGGCAGTCCTGATGACACGTGATAAGCTGTGGGCAGATGGCAGAAGAAGAAAAAGCCCCTTTCAGAGGAATAGGGGAAGGGCATGGGGGAAGGGAGAAGGACATTGGGACTGGGAAGAATTGAGGGAGGGGCCATCAATCAGGATATATAATTAATAAAATGTAAAATATGAAAAAAAGTTGAAAAAGTTGAAAACTTAATTTATGTGTATTATAAAAAAATAGAACATTATTCAACTGTGATGTAAAATGACCTCATGAAATGTGCAAAAGAAGTGGTTGAACTTCAAAAAAAAGTTCAGTGCAATCCTTGTTTGAATCCTGATTGTTTTTTGTAAAGATGATTTGTCTTCTAACTTTCATAAGTATTCTAGGAAACAAAAATGGAGACAAAGTCAGGGACACACCATGCCCAGCATTTCAGAAACACAGAGAGGTGAATCAGGAGATCGAGACCATTTGCACACACAAAGAAAGTTAAAGGCCAACCTGGGCTCCACAGTTCTTGTACACACAAACGAGAGTCCAGTGTGTACACAGTTAAGAGCAGATTTAAGACCAGAGTGAATAGAGGACACAGGACAGGGTCAGAGATGAGGAGGGAGTAGGGTGTGATGGAAACCCAGACATAAAGACTTGACTGTGCAGCCCCTGGCAGCAGAAGGGTTCAGCCTCCAATAGGAAAGAGGAGCAGCTGAGAGGTTGGACAGCAGCAGCCTGGGAGGAAGCAGAAGGCTGACCAGGACTCCAACCAGGAGGCAGAATCTGCAGGGAGGCAGCAGCCTGCACTCAGAGGGAAAGCTGGAGAGACAGGCTCCAGGGAGGGAAAAGGGAGGCATGGGGACTGTACAGGAGGGAAGGAGGGAAGGGACAAGAGGTCAGGGGAAGGAAGCAGAGGGACAAAGGACATGGCCATGGCTCAGGGACCAATAGAGCTTTGCCCTGTGTGGAGCAGGACAGCTGAAGACTGGCCTCAGGTCCTGGTGACTCTCACACCTGTCCCTGACTGGCTGCTGAGAGCTGTTTGCTGCCCTAGGCCCCTCATGTTGTCTGAAGACAGAGAACAGCTGAGAGGCAGCATGGAGGACCAGCATGGCTGCCACACTGACACTGTTTCATTTCTTCTCCTACAGCAGCAGACTGAAGCCTAAACTCCAGGCAGCAGAACCTGTCATCCCACAGAGCAGCTGAGGGGCTGGTTGGGAGGTTTGTTAAGAGAGGCCTGCCAAGGGCCAGAGAGATGGTCCAGACACAGAAGCATTGCTCATGGGGAGAAGGACCATAGACACTGAGCACCCACATTATAAGCCAGGGATGGGCAGGAACTTGTAATCCCAGCCCTGGACAAGCAAGAGACAAGCAGAGTCATGGGGCTGGATGTCCAGCTACTCTAGGCTAAATGGTGAATTCCAGGCCAATGAGAGCCCAGGTATTTAAAAACATGTGGATTCCTTTGTTGAGAAATCATGGTGGTAACATTTTTCCGAATTCATTTTAAATTATGTATTTTAAAAGTATAAATAAATGGACATAAAATATTGTGAGTCAGTGAGATAGCTCAGTGGGAAGAGGAGTATGCCACCAGCACGCTGACCTGGTTTCATTCCTGGGGACCCAAATAGTACAAAGTGAACAGTGACTCTGGAAAGAGTGACTCCCTCTCAGGGTCACACACAGGTGCCTGGGGAGACCTTGTTGGTGAGTCCTTAGCTAACAGACCTCCAGGGGCCAGGATCTCTCACGGGGAAGGTGAGATGACATCACAGTAGTGACTGGTGGCCTCACACCCTGCTTCCCACCCCCTTCCCTGCCTGCTGCCTGGAAATCAGAGCATGTGGCTACAGGATGGTGCTGGGAACATTCCACTCTAGAAGAAGAGAACCCCACTTCTGTCATGTGGGCTCTGATTTCCTGTCCTTGGATCCCAGGTCATCCTGTCTGTCTGCAGACCTGAGAGAATGAATGTGCTGTTCTCTGTCTGTTCATGGAGTCAATAACATGTTTTGATAAATGTCTTTCTCCCAGAATTACATCTCAGAGTCTCTCCTGACCCTGCTCCCACACTCACTCTCAGAGAGTAGAAGATTGTATCCAAGACAAAATTCACAGGGAGAGAGGCAAGGACCATGGTGCACACTGAGATCCACTGCCTGAGAATCCTGCCTCCTCTCTCCCTTACTCCCTAACACTGCCATCTCATCCACATTCTCAGCCTCCATGCTCCACATCAGGCCACAGGCCATGGCTGCTTGGGTCCCATGTTGGCTTCTTTTCCTCACTAAATATATGCCCTCAATTCCTTATTTCCAATCATGTTGATATTCTGGCCTCTGGGCTCTCTCCTAGGACCAGACTTTTATTCTATGTCCATTCTTCCTTAACAATTGATGCTCAGAGGGTCAGCCACTACCTAAGAGAATGCCAGGACACAGGACAGCATCCTGACTGGCCCATAAGACTGGAACCAGGCTGCTCTTACACCCAGAAGAAGTTCCTGGCCATGCCTGGTAGGGATCATCAATCACAGGGAGGCATAAATGCAGCTCTTATTCCTCAAACTACAAGACCCAAATGTACCTCAGTCACAGCCCTGGATCAAGTCAGCGCCAACCACATGAGACTAGCGATAGGTAGGATGCGTCATGAGGAGGTCCCCAAGGCTTCTCCTGGCTAAAGTGAAGTCTCCTGGGGCAGCTGTGAGAGTCTGGACATGTCTAACTGGACCCAGGCCCACTGAGGAGGAACCCAGCAGCAGCCATGGTCACAGTGGGGCTGGCAGCTGGGTGGTCTTTCCTCTGAGATCCCTGAAGTGGTCACTCAAGCAGGATGGCAAGAACAAGGTCTGTCTAGTCATCTAAAGAGTCCATTTGTCAGCTCCAAGCCACACACAACTAACCACAGAGAAGGGGCATTAAAGTTGTTGCTCAAATGGTCATGAGACCACCTAGGTTCTTTTACATTGTCCCATAGGGGAACACCACAATGAGGCCACAGCAAAGATGTACACAGAACCAACATTCTCCACAGGTGCTGAACCCATGGTCAGACACAGGTAGGGAGACTGGGACTCTGATCTGCCTCAAGAAAACATTATGGTTCCACTGGGGAGCAGACATTGAGTTCTAGTCCTGTACTGGTGTTTGAGTTTGTGTTCATGGCCTGAGCCAGTCAGGAAGAAAGCAAGAAGAGGAATCCAGGTGTGGTGACACAGGCCTGCATAGGACACTGTCAGGAACTGGAGTCTGAGGAGTCACAGAGCCTGGCCTGGGCAGCCATGTTCACTTGGTATGAGGCCAGGGGAAGTCAGGGCAGCTGATCAGCTGTGTAGGAGTGTTGCATGATTTGTCTCTGTCTGTGCAGGTGCCCGTGTGTGCAAGTAGGTGTGTGCTCATGTATGTGTAACCCAGAGGACAATCTCAGTCATTGAGAAACGGGACTCCATCCACCTTGGCTGTCAACCTTGGGTCTCTGTGCTCAGCTGGATGGTATTTTGGATGACATGTCGGTTTTGATGTTTTGTTTTCTTTGTTTTCTGGAGACAGAGAAGGTGGATCTATAGACCAGGCTAGCTCCAAACTCTCAAAGATCCATGTGCCTCTGCCTCTCACAAGTTAGAATTAGAGTCACATATGACCAATCACACTTAAGGTTTATTTTTCAAATTAGATTTACTTGTTATACTGTGGCGTCAGGGCATGCTTGTACCTGAGACACACCCAAGTCCCAACACGGCAGTGACACTCCCCATGGTCACATGTATGCAAAAGCCCCTGTGTGCACACCAGAACCCTAGCTGCTCTTCCACAGAATGTCCCCACCCCGGGGAAAGCAGCATGGCTGCAGGACCCAGGCACTGGTTTGGGGAAGCAGGACACACTGCAGGAGACTGCCCACAGCGTCCTGGACAGAAATCACACCCACAGCAGGGTGTCCATGGGGATCCAACTAGTCCAGACTGGAAGCAGAGCAGAGCCCAGGACTTGGGTTAGGGAGCCAGCAGGGGGCAGCAGTGGGGCTGAGCACAGGGCAGCTGGGGTCCTGCAGAACCTGCCAGGGCTGCTGTGAGTGTGCTGGGACACAGAAGCTGACATGTGGCCGTCCTGTCAGGTCCAGACCCTCCTTGGGAGAGTCAGACATCAGCTGACCTTTTGCCCACAGGCCCCAGACAGTGAGAGAATGGCAGGTGGAACCTGGAGGAGAGAACTCATGGCCAGGAGTCACACTTGCAGCCCTTGCTGAGGGTAAAGACTGGGTTCCACTGGTACAGTGCATGCTTGCCTGGCATGCTCAGAACCAGGTTTTTCCCTGCAGCAGCAGATGAAGGGGCATGATGGTGCACTTCTGTAATCCAGCTCTTGGGAGGCCCAGACAGCAGGATTTGTAGTAGTTCAAGGTCAACTTCGTAACAAGTTCAAGGATCAGTTTGGAGCAATTGAGGTCCATTTTAAAAACTCAGAAACAGACAGATAGAAAGCGTGTTGAAACAGAGACAGTCGGCCCAGACCCCTCTCCGGACTGACTGCACATCTGGGGTAACACACCTAGAGCTCCTGTTCCTTGGCTTCCCTGAGTGTAGAATAGATACAGAAGTGTCTCCATGTGCAGCTGGCTGGGAGGCCAGGAGAGTTTGTGTCAGCTCAGGTCGAGGGATCTGAGGACCGTGGGCCCTGGGAGGAAGGCAGAGAAAGCAGACTTGAAAGAGTTGTGCCTAGACAGTGCGACCACAAAACACCAACAGGTGTCCCGTCCATAGGTGAACACCAGGGTTTATTTGATACAAACTGCAGCCCAGGTGGCAAAAATTCCTGTAGAAATGGGAGAGGAGTGAGGCCCTGAGGTCTAGGGGAATGGGATTTTTAAAGGGAAAAAGACTCAATTGGGCATTTCCAAGCCCTGGCATTTCATAATTGGGTAATGGGTTCATAAGAAAGTTGACCTTTAAAATGACTGGATTGTTTTGGGACTCAAGACATTAAACAGTTCTCCTGCCATCTGGAGCATAACTGATAGAGAACAATGCCTGGAGTGTGCTGATTGGATGTTGTTGGAGAAAAAGAATGATTAGCACACTCTGTGGTCATAGGCCAGGGGCCATCTGGGAGGGTTGCCTGGAAGTGGTATCTTTTAAGTGCAGGAAGGAATGTGGCAAGCCAAATTACTCCATGCAGAAAGCTGGACATGTCTCAAATAACCTGGTCCTAAGCTTTTATCCAGGACCAAAGTCATGCTGCCCGAAGACACTATTTTTAAAGTTAGGAGCTCTCATTACCCCTTTTCTAGAGGATACTATATTGAATCCTCCAGATGTGTCCAAGAGATAGCATGACCAGAAGACATGGATCAAAGAATCTTTTTTCCAATGTGTAAATTGATACTGTAGGAAACCATTTAACACTATGCCAGGGAGCAGCTTTAGATATATCATTTCAGCATGTTAGGTGAGATTTTGAGCAAAGGCCTCTTCTTCTGAAATTACTTCAGTGCAGAGAAGAGGACCTTTACCATCAGGGTCGAGGAAGGGTGAAATGACAGCCAAAGGCTGGGCACTGGTGCAGTCCTCAGAAGTGTCTGGTTAGTTGATCCACCTGGAGAGTCAGGGAGCAAACATGTCAGCTTCTAGCAAGTCCTGATTTCAGCTTGCAGTGCATAGCTGATCCCAGAATAGATTCTGTCAGCCAGGTGAACAATTGCTGTGACAAATTCAGACTAGAGATACAAGTTAAAATTTGTCTAGTAATTAGGAAAATTGAGGAACTGCAAGACAAAGGGAAAAACTCATCTGGGGTCTGTTTGAGCTATGCCAGACCCAGGTCTTCTGAGTCTTTGATTTTCTGAAACTCATATCAATTTTAGTTTCCAAAAGAAGATACATTCTTAATACAATGTATCACCATTGTATTAAGAGCCATACTTTAGAAAAAGCAGTTATCAGGAGTCTACGAGACAGCAGGAGTAGATTCATGCCATTAAAATTTCATAAAAGCTACAGCTTTTGAGTCAGATAAACACACATTAGACAGATGTGTTTAGCATGATGAGAGGCACCTTTAAGTTTATCTCCAGAAGACATTCAAAAGGAAATTAAAATCTCAAGCTTGTGACTCAATAATAAGCACTCAGTGCTCCATCAGCTTATCAGAACTCTATTGATCCATGTCCTAACTCTGAACTTCTGAAATCTAATAACATGAGAACAACAATAGCCAAGGGGAGGAAGAAATCTGAAATATCTCCCAATTCTTTTATATCACTATAATTTATAGTCACATACCTTAAAACACCTTTTTAGACCCTCCAACCTTTCTTGCATTTATCAACTTTGAAACATTTTCCTAGACCCTTAAACATTTTTTTATATCCTCATAACTTCAACTTTCATATCCTCCTACCTTACATATCTTTACCTCTTTCTATGCAGTTATTCATTGTAGACACAAGCAATTAACATGAAGCCGGTGAGAAGGCAAACCTCTTTACCTTTCTAAATAAAAGATCTAGTACCTAGTAGTTATAACTAACTAATAAATTGGCCGATGGAATAAAGTGGATTGAATTGTCTGCTCCTTAGCAGCAAAGCTACCATTATATATATATATATATATATATATATATATATATATATATATATATATATATAACTTAGCTTAGCCATCAATGTGACCAGAGACCTGAGAAGGATAAATGATAAGCTATATATATACAAATCAAAATGGCAGTGACGACTAGTCAGTCCACCACCTAGGCAGTTGCCCCTGGCTCCTGTGGTCTCATGGCATCATGTGAAGAGGTAGTCTGTCCATCAGGCACAGAAGATGAGAAAATGGCATCATCTCGCCTTCAGCAATGTGAAGCAATGACCCTCCAGGCGTCCACAGCTTTGTCCACAGTTTAGGCTGGGCCCTAGGGGAAGTACAGTAGAGGCAGTCTCGTCCAGTGGTTAGTATACCACAATCCAGAGTCAAAGTCATCTGTTGTTGTGTTCAAATCTTCTCAGAGACCTGGGGGAGCTACTGCCAAGATTTGGGGGCCTTTCTCTTATAATAAGCTTACACACATTAAATGCCATCTTCCACAGTTCCCTGACAAGCTAGAGGGCCAGCATATGAGTTACTCTTTGTCCACATTTAGTTATCCACTCTCAATTACATCCTGTAGAACGGAACACCATTATCTCTAATTCTGTCATATTCCTTAGATAAGTATTTTAGGACCATATCTATTTCAAGTAGATCTACATAGGCAAACTCTATAATTACCCATCCTAGGCTTAACCTTAAAAACATAAACAAGAGACTAGCTAAACCTCAGTTTGTAACCAACTGCAGTCATTAGCATAACTTTAGCATGTATTCCTGAACTAAAATAACAGCAAAACTTTCAATCAGATACTGTTCATAGAGGGACTGGCAAATCTTGCTGATCTACCACATTGCATTAACACTGAACAGCAAAATGCTTAAAGGACAGAAGTTGCACTTAGCACTAAACAGGGAACTGATCACAGCTCCATAAAGATGGAGGTAAAACTAAGGCTCCACTCTCTTTATCCCTGAACCAACATGGCAGAAAACCGTGTGTTGTTACAGGCTGTGGCTGAAAGTTTAAAACATGGCCATTAGGTGTGGCTGCCTCCCCCACTATAGCACTGTGGAGCACTTAGAGTTTCCCATAACCAAGTTCTTACATTGTGATCTAATAAGTTTGAGAACCAACTGCATAACAGAACAGTATAGAACAATTTTAAACTGTATTTGAACTCTTCTGGTCTTACCAAACCTATCACCCAGAAAGAAACAGCATTAATCTGTTCCCTCAGGAACTGGGAGCCATGCACATACTGCAAATCAGCCCATTAATGTGAATAGACCATTACAAACCAGGGCTGAATTACACACACAGCATGCTGCAAAAACACAATCCTGAATTATATATATATATGTAAAATCCATTAAGACATTACTATAAAATATCTGATGAGCATAAAAATGTTTCATAGCCTTAAATGCTTTTTAAGAAGACATCTATTTTTGCAATATCAAAATAAAGTACCCTTTTCAGGAGTAAAGTCACAAAGCATAACCATAATTTTAAAAGTCAAAACCAAATTTTACCAGTCAACCAATCCAATCTCTAAGATCAATACCAATTTAAAATGAGAGTTGTCTCTAAGTCCACAAGGAAATAGGACGATAAACAAAATTCATTGTGACTAAGAGGTTCTGAATAGTTTTTCTTTGTCCTTCCTCATGCCACATGGCAATTAAGATGGTGTGGACTCACATCACATGGCAGGCCACATGGTTGATACTTAAAAACATCTGTGTTTCTATAGATCTTACAAATATATATATACACACACATATATATGTTTTAACCAAGAGTTTGAATTTAACCTTTAAACATATGCAATAACTGTTCATCTCTAACCAAGACATACAGAGCATATTAACCATTTATGATCAGTCAGAGATAAACTTGTAATGGCCATACATACATTTAAACAGCCATACAACTTTTCTTACTCCACCCAGCCATAATTTCAAGCACTTTGTTCCATTGTCCTGGACAAGCTCGTGTAGCCCGCCCAGCTCCTGGCTGTTCTCAACCTGTTTCATTCCAAAAGCGTGCTCTCACTAATGACCACAGGTTCCCCAGCCTGTAGCGTTGGGAGCATGGGGAAGACAAAGTCACCACAGTACACAGCTGTCTGGTCTTTCTCCATCCATCTACACCAGCCTGCCAGACCAGGAACCATAGAGCAGTGGCAGAGGTGCCAAGACCGTGGCTCCCTTAGCCTTTGGATTGGGCAGGTGCTGCTCTGCTGGGGGCAGGGCTGTTACCACTGGTGTGGGAAGCCGTGGCTATTAGGCTATTAAGTTGCCAAGCCTAAAAGATGGTGCCTGCTGCATGTACTGACTGCTGATAAACAAGTCCATATTTGGTCAAGGCGAGCGTGGCACTGGCCCACTGGCTGCCTGCTGCAGGTCTGATGAGTGAGCGTGGTTGGCTGTGATTGGCTGATGTGGTTGCCTATATAATTGGGAAGGGCCCGGGATACGGGGGGAGAAGAAGCTTACAGGGCTGTTACCCCTGGGATGGTCCAGCCACTGCAATGAGGGTATACTCTGTAGCAGCTAGCTGGCAGGAGCAGTCCCAGACAATTTCATTCCCGGCCCCACCCTCACATACCCACCCATCCCATGACAACCACTGCCAGAGCACACCACCTGAGCACCCTCGATGATCCAGCTGCAGTGGGAAATGATGCAGAGAAAAATTGTGCAGGGGTATGGGGAGGGAGGAATAGCGAGGGGTTCGAAGAAATCTGTCTCAAATTAACCCTCACAGTCCAATACAAAGACACACAAACACAAGAAATAAAATAGAAAGACAAAGACAAAAAAAGTAGCTATGTAGTCTTTCTACAATTGGAAACAGAAGTGAACCCAAAAGCTCAGACTCACAGACTCACAGACTCACAGACTCCTGCCATGGCCTCCCTGCCTTGGATACCAAAAGCACAGAGAGGACAGTAACTGGCAATGGGCTTTTCGTCTACCATGTGGGATTCCAGGTCCACCAAAACACTCCAACTGACAGTGGGATTCCACATCCACAAAAGAGACAGGTAGGATTCCTTGTCTACCCCAAGTCCAGAGATGTCTCCCTTGACCCCCACAGTTGTAACTCTTGATCGTGTCCATTCCTAGCCACATCTTGCTGTGTAAAGCAACACCTCGAGGCTTTTCAGCAGAACCCACATGACAGTAGACAGAAGACAGAGACACTACACAGAGACTCACCAGCCGGCACAATTGAGTGTCTTGGGGCCTGGGGAATCTCAAAATCTCAGTGGAACCTCCAAATGTTGTGCTTAGATTTCAAGACTCAAAAAGACCACCAGGAGTTGAGTCCATTGCAGAACACACAAGGGTTTATTTGATACGAGCTCAAGCCAGGGTCACAAACCTTCCTGTCAAAACGGGAGGAGTACAGACCCAAGGTCTACGGGAATGGGCTTTTTAATGTGAAAAAGACTCAGGCGGGGGTTTCCAAGCCTTGGTATTTCATCATTGGGAAAGGGTTCATTAAGGAAGTTGACTTTTAAAATGACTGGCTTACTTTAGGTGCCAGGATCATAAACGGTTCTGGTCCAGCCATCTGGAGGTTATCTGATCTAGAACAATACCTGGAGTGCGCTGATTAGCTGTTGATAGGGAAAAAGAGCAATAAGCACACTCTGTGGTCACAAGCCAAGCCCCATCTGGGTGGGTTGCCAGGAAATGGTATCTCTGAAGTGCAGTAAGGATGTGGTGAGCCTGATTACTCCATGCAGCAGGCTGAACGTGTCTCAATTAACCAGGTCCTAAACTTTTCCCCAGGACCACAGCCATGCTGCCCTAAGACTCTAATTTTAAACTTGGAACTTCTCAAGAGATGGGCTGCATAATCCCTTGCAGGGAAGCATGGAGAAGGCAATCAATGCCAGGAACTCTGACTGACAAAATGGGAAGTTAACACTATATTTTTTGCTCAAGGACAATGATGCCCCTTGCTCTTGTGCAATCCTGTCTTCCTGCCTCTCAGGGAAATGATGACACCCTGTGTGGGGGGAGGGTAGGATGACCCTCCTACAGAAGTGGCCCCGAGGCCACTACAACCTCTGTGCCACCTTCTTGTCCCCACCCTAGTCAGAAGCCAGCTGTGTCCACTCTGAGAGATGTCCCAGGCTGTGTGTCATGAGTGACACATTGCTGCTCTGAGCCTTCTTTGCTCACTTAATCTAAAGAGGGTTCTGGAATGGCCACAGCTAGTGGGACTCATTGCTAGAGTGTCAGGGAAGGTATCACCTAGCCCTAGCCTTTGAGGTGAGGCTGAGTGAGGACTTGTAGCCAGGCTGAGGCCTCCATATTTTGCAGAAGCCTACAAGGTCCTACTGAGACTACACTTCCCTCAGACCTGCCATTTGATGCTGCATGGCCTGAACTGGGCCTTCCTCTGTAGGTGGAAGGGCACGAAGGGTCTTGCAGAGACAGCACAAGCTTCAGAGTCCCTGTCTGGGTCAGGGGGACTGTCATCTAGGAAGCTATGAAGCCTAGGGACATTATGAACTGAACAGTAGAAAACAGGCCAGGATGGTGAGGGTCCACCAGGTCTTGGTGCAGCCTGAAATTTGTGAGAAGTCACTGAAGAACAGGAAGGGGGCAAAGAGCAGAATAAGGTGTTCAGTTCTAGACTTGGGGGCTGAGGTAGCATCCATTCCAGCACCACCTTCATCAGCATCTCTTAGCAGAGTAGAGGCTCAGTTGGTCAGAGACATGGATCATCTCTTCTCTTTCTGAAAGGGGGTGGGCTGGTCCTGGCAGCCTCTTCCCTAGATGTGGGAGAGCCTTAGACACACAGAGAACCAACAAGACAGGAGAAGGGATGGGAGAGTTGAGAGGGGAGGCAGAGAAAGGTGGGAGAAAGAAGGGGACATCATGGTATAGATGAAGGACATGGCAAACAGGAGCTCAAGGTGGAAGAAAAGAGAAGCCAGCATGGCAACATGAAGGCCATAAATCCCCTCCAGAAATGGGGCCAGGCTTAAAGGCACAGCCACCTCGTCAGAGACCACAAGGGCAGATCTCTTGCACCATAACAAAGAAGACGCCAAAATGTAAAAGGAAGTTGCTGGCCACAGGGAGGTGGAAGTCGGGAGGTCCTGCTCCCGCTGAGTCCTCCACAGGAGATGGTTATGTGTCTCTTAACCCCGGTCATCTCCTGACTTCTGAACAATACCAGGGACCTCCAGAGTCTCCTCCCTGATAGCTCTGCTGTTCTCATTTCCTGGAGAGCCTCTGTCCATGGCTTGGCTCCTGCTTCTGCTGCCGGCAGTGTGTCTGCAAGCTGGTGAGTGTGGGGACCTCACTTTACGGACTGAACCACAGGAATGAACACAGGGCTGGGAAGAGTGGGCTGTCATGTGGACAGGGGTCTGCTAGAGGAGCAGCCAGGCCTCTCTGCCCAAGAAACAGCTCATCCCTCAGAGTGAGCCTGACCCAACCTTCCCTGTCTGTCCTGTCCCAACAGCCCTAGGGACAGTCCTGCCCTTGTCTCACAACTGCCTGTGATGAAGGCTCATGAGGCTCTGGGTTCTCTTTTCGATCCCTTGCTTGACCTCTAATTTCCACATCCTTCCCAGGGAACGCAGCAGGATCCAACAGAGAAAATTCCTATGGGGTGAACCAGCCAGCACGTCTCTCTGGTGTCCAGGGCGGCTCCATCGAGATTCCATTCTCCTTCTACTTCCCCTGGGAGTTGGCAGAATTTCCTCAGATGAGTATAGCCTGGAGATGGAAGCACTTCCATGGGGACTTTATCTACAACTCCACCATAGGTTTCATACACAGCCATTTCAAGAACAGGTTCACCCTGAGCTGGACACAGGGTCAGAAATATGGAGTCCTCAGAATCCTGAACCTTCAGGAGGATGACGAAGGCATGTATTTCTGTAGAGTTCATCTGCAGTCAACAGAAGGCTTAAAGATTTTGCAGTCATATAATGGCACCCGACTCATCATCATCCGCGGTGAGGCACCCTGGCTCAGGCTTTGATGCCTCTGGCTTCCTTGTCCCTACATGTCACCTCAGGCTCCACAACTCTCAGCTTTGTTTCATATTCCTTTATCTAGGCTCTCCCACATCTCTGTCAACAGCATTGTTTCTCATAGTTGTGACACGCCTTTGCTTCCTCTTCTGCCTTGTCTGACATTCTCTCTTAAGAAGAACAACACCCCACTCTAAGCTTCAGCAGCTGCCTCACTCACAACTCACTCCCTTGTTCCCAATCTAACCCTGCAGTCCTGCCCACAGCCATTTCCCATGGCCTAAAGGGAGACTAACTCCTCAAGGATGTCCCTGACTCTCCTGGGCCTGTGTCAGGGCTCCCATTGGTCCCCACATGCAGGTCTCCTCACAGCTCCAGCCTAAGCCCAGAACACACAGTAGGTCCCACTGGATGTTCTTGGAGGTGGAAACTGCCCCCTGGCACCTCAGTGTCATTTCCCCTCCTAGCTGCACAGGACACCTCTGTCACCTCTCCTTACCCACCCCTTGTCTCCTCTCCATGTCCCAGCACACCTCTCTCCCTCCTTCCCTCACCTCACCCACACAAGCCCTCAGGCTCTGCAGTAACATGTCCCCATTTTCAGGCTGAGGCTGCTCTGTGTTGTGGTCCCTGATGCAGAAGTAACTGTGTTCTCTCCACATGGAGCCCTGAGGAGCAGCCTTGACACTGTGTCCTACACATGGTCCCACAGGAACTGGGGACTCCGAGCTGTGGTGTTTATCTCGACCTTGATCTGTGGCTCTTTTTCTGTCTTTTTAATTTTGGGGGATTATTTATACCATTATTATAGGATTTTTACACAGCAGTGTTTCAGCACTTAGCCATGGCTCTCCTAAAACTATGAAGAAAAAAGGCCAACCTTGAACTCACAGAAATCCGCCCAGCCCCCACCTCCTTGTGCCGACATTAGAGGCATAGCTCTCTCATGAGAGAACGCCCACAGCACAGTGTTCTGTGCAGTCTGCAGCTTCCAAGGAAGGGAGGAAAGGAGCAGTTTCATGGTCTAGCTCAGGGGTTCTCACCCTCCTTATGCTGTAACAAATTCCTCATGCTGTGATGACCCAAGGAAGAAAACTGTGTCATTATTACTGGATAATTGTAATTTTTCTACTGTTGTGAATCATAGTGTAAATATCTGATATACAGAATGCCTGATTTGCACCCCTGCAGGGGAGTGACCCACAGACTGAGAACCTCTGCTCTAAAATTTCCAGATAGGTAAATATTGAGGATGTAATCTGCAGTGATGTTTAAGAGCAAAGAAATGTACCTGACTTCACACTGAGTAATACATGTCCAGCTAAAATAACGTATTTTCTAATACACATTTTCATGTATACGGTGTGTGTGGACACGTGGGTCTGTTAAGTCAGAGATGTGTGTGTGTGTCTGTGTGTGAGTGTGTGTGTATATGTGTGTTCATGTTTGCACATTACTTCATGTGGAGCCTAGAGGAGGGTCTCAGGTGCTACACACATTATTTTTGTGAAGAGGCTTTCTTGCTGGCTTCAAGTTTGAAAACTCAGCTCTGTGTGCTGTGGAACTACATACATAGATCAGGCTGGCTTTGAACTCACAGAAATCTGCCTGCCTTTGCCTCTTGGGAGTCATTCCCTCCTCACCTGCTCTTCATGTGAACACAAACTATTAAACTCAGATGCCAAGGCATGAGCAACAAGCCCGCTATGGACTAATCAGAGCTGTGTGTTACACACTTATGTCAAAAGTCCCTGGGTTTCTATGGCTTAGTTATCTGGGAACAAACGCAAATCTGAAGACACAGTCAGGACAGTTGGTAGTGTGCATTTGAGCTTGCTGTCCTGAGCCTCAGCTTTCAGCATTTACTCCCCTCTCTGTGTGGACTTCTGACAGCTGCACCCATCCCACATAAGAGACAGAGGTGACACTCAGCCCTCCCTCCTTCCTCCAGGAGGATGTGCTCACTTCTCACTTCTCCCCAGCAGGCAGCACCACCATGAGGAGCCCCTCCACCCTCCCCTCTGCAGTCACCACAGCTGGAATCAGGGACACAGAGGGCCAGAGGAACCCTTCACTGGTGATCCTGAGAGCCATGCTCGGGATGGTGGTGGCCAAGGCAGTGCTCATAACCGCCATCTCTGTGTTGCTGATCTTCCTCTGGTGGAAGAAAAGGTGAGTGTCCAGGACAGGCCCTCACCTGAGTGTCCCCACTGGGAGTGTTCTCAGCTATGGGGGATGGAGAAGGGCCTGTACAGGGAACAGAAAGAGAACAGAAGGACAAAAGGTGGGTGAACTCAGCAAGGACTAACTCTGGCCTACTGTCCTTCTAGACCAGCTGGGAGTCAGAGGAGCAAATGCGGGTGAACACAGCGCCAGCTTTTAAGGCCTGCAAGGAGGCATACAGCAGCCTCAGGGCCAGCTGCTCACTGGGAAGGAGCTGTGGTCTCAGGGAGACCAGCATTCAGGGACAACACCTCACAGGAAGGGAAACCTAGGAAAATAGACAGCTTAGAGAGTTGGGGATATGTGATATAGTAGATGTTGAGAGCATGGTGTGCAATAGACTCACATATAAAAAGACAATGTGAAGGAAGAACCTGAAGACTCAAAGAGGCAAGGTTAAAGATATTTTTATAAAACTGTTTGTTTTTCACTGTTGTCTTAACCCTGGTATCATGCAAAGCATTGAGACTCCATTATATTTGTTTAATAATAAGTTTCACAAAAAAGAACTGAGCAGTTGTTGCTCAATTCTAAATCCTGTACACTAATCTAGTTTCTTTCCAGTTAACATCCCAGAGATATTTGCATTTTGTAGGTTTCCTTTCTGAGCTCTCTCCTGGTCCCTCCTGGACATCTGCCTGTCTCTCACTATACTGGTTTAATCCCCTACTTCTTCCTCTATCTTTTCTTCACCGGGCTGACAAAAAATGCAGCCCTCTTCGCTCCCCTGCTCATAGACCTGCTATAAGCTGCTTTATTGCTATATCAGGGTACAACTGGGAAACACTGTTTGTACAACATTATGACAGGAGAGTCAACAACACAAAAGATTTGTAGTCTGAAAATGTAACACTCTTGAGTGAAATTGCAAAACAGCCAGTGTGATGGCTCAGTCATGAAGTGTTTGACCCACAAACACAAGGGCATGAATTTCTTTCCCCACACCCACATAAAGTGTCGGCAGATTCTTACACAGGCAGAGACACTGGGATCTCACTGTGCTTTACCTACTGGGAAGACCAGAGCCAATGACAGACCTGTCTCAGGAGCTATGGTGGAGAGCTCCTACAGGACAGTTCCCAGGGTTGTCCACTACCATGCACATGTGTGTGCACATATGCCAACATTCACATATATGTGTGTACTGCCTGACAATAAACTTTTTAATAGTGAAGGAAACACTAAATCAGGTAAAGATATTCCCAGATGCCAGAGACAGCTGCAAAGTTGAAGAGTACCTGAGTGGGGAGTGAGGATGGAGAGAAATGAAGCAAGAATAAGGAATCAGCTAGAGAAGACTATCTGTAAATACTGAAGCCCAGAGTTCACTCAACAGCTCCTTTTTATAGACAAATAAAACAAGTTATATTAGCACAAGGAAGGGGTTCATATCAAACTTGTGTTCTTAGACTACCACTCTGTAAAACAAAAATGGTCCAAGGTCATACAAACAAGTTAAACAGCTTGGGAAAACATCTCGTTTATACCTGTCTCAAGGCCAGAGTGAAAACATGTGCTTCAATGAATACTCAATAACAAAGCAGCTTGCCAAGCAAGCAGCTCTCAACAACCAGAATAAAATTTTATACATTATGACATTGCAACAACAACAACAAAAAATCTAAAAATTCAATGCAATCCCTACTCCCATTCCAGTTACATTTTGGAAAGATAAACTATTTGTCTTCTAACTTTCACAAGTATTCTAAGAAACAAAAATAGAGACACAGTGACAGACACCCTAATCCAAGCACAGAAATAGAGAAAAGAATCACTTCAAAGCCCTGCAGTTACACAGGAAGTTCAAACCCAACAAGGACTCCACAAGACTTTGTACACACAAATGAGAGCCCACTGTGGACACGGTTGAGAGCAGATTTAAGGCCAGGGAGAATGGAAGACACAGGACAGAGGCAGAGATGAGCAGGGAGTGTGATGGAAACCCAGACATAAAGACTTGACTGTGCAGCCCCTGGCAGCAGAAGGGCACAGCCTCCAATAGGAAAGAGGAGCAGCTGAGAGGTGGGACAGCAGCAGCCTGGGAGGAAGCAGAATGCTGACCAGGATTCAAACCAGGAGGCAGAATCTGCAGGGAGGCAGCAGCCTGCACTCAGAGGGAAAGCTGGAGAGACAGGCTCCAGGGAGGGAAAAGGGAGGCATCATGGGGAGTGCACAGGAGGGAAAGAGGGAAGGGACAAGTGGTCAGGGGAAGGAACAGGGACACAGGACATGGCCATGGCTCCGGGACCAGCAGAGCTTTGCCCTGTGTTGAGCAGGACAGCTGAAGACTGGCCTCAGGTCCTGCTGATTTTTACACCTGTCCCTGACTGGCTGCTGAGAGCTGTTTGCTGCCCTGAGCCCCTCATGTTGTCTGAAGACAGAGAACAGCTGAGAGGCAGCATGGAGGACCAGCATGGCTGCCACACTGACACTGTTTCTTCCCCTACAGGCAGCAGACTGAAGCCTAAACTCCAGGCAACAGAGCCCTCATCCCACGGAGCAGCTGAGGGGCTGGTTGGGAGGTTTGTTAGGGAGAGGCCTGCCAGGGGCCAGAGAGATGGTCCAGTCAGAGATGCATTACTCATGGGGAGAAGGACCGTATTTAGGCCCTGAGCATCCACATTGTAAGCCAGGGATGGGCAGGAACTTGTAATCCAGCCCTGGACAAGCAAGAGACAGGCAGAGTCATGGGGCTGGATGTCCAGCTACTCTAGACTAATCGGTGAGTTCCAGGCCAATGAGAGTCCAGGTATTTAAAACCATGAGGATTCCTCAGATGAAAAATCATAGACATAACATTTTTCTAAATTTATTTCAATTATGAATTTTAAAATTATAAATAAATGGACATAAAATATTGTGGGTCAATGAGATAGCTCAGGTGGAAGAGGAGCTTTCCACCAGTACGCTGAAATGGCTGTGATTCCTGAGGACACAAAAGTTACAAAGTGAACAGTGACTGTTGAAAGAGTGACTCCCTCTCATGGTCACACACAGGTGCCTGGTGAGAGACAATGTTGGTGAGTCCTCAGCAAACAGACCTCCAGGTGTCAGGATCTCTCACCAGGGAGGGGAGCTGACATCACAGTAGTGACTGGTGGCCTCACACCCTGCATCCCACCCTTTCCTTGTGTTCTCCCTGAGAATCAGAGCATGTGGCTGCAGGATGGTGCTGGGAATATCCCTCCGTGGACAGCTAGAAGAGAACCCCACGTCTGCCATGTGGGCTCTGATTTCCTGTCCTGGGATCCCAGGTCATCCTGTCTGTATGTGGCCCTGAGAGCTGGGCTGTGCTGTTCTCTGTCTGTTCCTGGAATCAATAACACTTTTAATAAATGTCTTTCTCCCAGAAATCCTTCTCAGAGTCTCTCCTATCCCTGCTCTCATACATACCCCATATGGGACTCTCAGAGAGTGGAAGATTGTATCCAGGACACAAGTCACAGGGAGAGAGGCAAGGACCATGGTACACACTGAGATCCACTGCCTGAGAATCCTGCCTCCTCTCTCCCTTACTCCCTGACACTGGCATCTCGTTCACAGCCTCACCCTCCATGCTCCACATCAGGCCACACACCATGGCTGCTTCGGTCCCATGTTGGCTTCTTTTCTCACTAGTCAAAATATATGCCCTCACTTCCTTATTTCCTGTCTTGTTGATATTCTGGCCTCTGGGATCTCTCCTAGGACAGGACTTCTGTCCCAAGTCCAGTCTGTCCTAACATTTCATTGTCAGAGGGTCAGCTTATACCTAAGAGAATGCTGGGGCCCAGGACAGCATCCTGACTGCCCCATAAGACTGGAACCAGGCTGCTCTTACAGGCAGAAGTCGTTCCTGGCCATGCCTGGTAGAGATGGCCAATCACAGGGAGGCATAAATGCAGCTCTTATTCCTCCAGCCACAAGACCCAAATGTACCTCAGTCACAGCTCTGGTCCAAGTCATTGCCAACCACACCAGCATCTCTGGAGGCAGAAAAGCCATTACTCAAATGGTCATGTGACCTAACAGGTCCTTTTCCATTGTCCAATAGGGGAAAACCACAACGGGGCCACAGCAAGGATTTACACAGAACCAACATTGTCAACAGGTGCTGAATCCCTGGTCAGACACAAGTAGGGAGACTGGGTTTCTGATCTTCCTCAAGAAAACATTATGGTCCTACTGGGGAGCAGACATTGGGTTCTCACCTGGTACCAGGGTTTGAGTTTGTGTCTCTGGCCTGAGCCAGTCAGGAAGAATGTGAGTAGAGGAAGCCGGCCATGGTGGCACAGGCCTGTGCAGGGCATTGTCAGGAAGTAGAATCTGAGGAGTCACAGAGCCTGGCCTGGGCAGCCATGTTCACCCATGATGAAGACTGTGACAGCTAATCAAATGTGTAGGAGCCTTCAATGATTTGTGTGCTCATACATGTCTAACCCAGAGGACAACCTCAGTCATTGATACTCAGGACTCCATCCACCTGGACAGTCAAACCTAGGATTCTGTGCTCACCCAGATGGTATATTGATATGGGGGTTTGTTCTTTTGGTTTGGATTTCTGTTTTGGTTTTCTGGAGACAGAGAAGATGGATCTATAGACCAGGCTAGCTCCAAACTCTCAGAGATCCATGTGTCTCTGCCTCTCACAAGTTAGAATTAGAGTCACATATGACCAATCACACTTAAGGTTTATTTTTCAAATTAGATTTACTTGTTATTCTGTGGCGTCAGGGCACGCTTGTACCTGAGACACACCAAGGTCCCAACACTGCAGTGACACTCCCCGTGGTCACAGGTATGCAAAAGCCCCTGTGTGCACACCAGAACCCCAGGCTGCTCTTCCACAGAATGTCCCCTCCCTGGGGAAAGCAGCATGGCTGCGGGACCCAGTCACTGGTTTGGGGAAGCAGGACACACTGCAGGAGACTATCCACAGCATCATGGACAGAAATCAAAGCCACAGCAGGGTGTCCATGGGGATCCAACTGAGTCCAGACTGGAAGCAGAGCAGAGCCCAGGACTTGGGTTAGGGAGCCAGCAGGGGGCAGCAGTGGGGCTGAGCACAGGGCAGCTGGGGTCCTGCTGAACCTGCCAGGGCTGCAGTATGAGTGTGCTGGGACAGAAGCTGACATGTGGCCGTCCTGTCAGGTCCAGACCCTCCTTGGGAGAGTCAGACATCAGCTGACCTGTTACCCACAGACCCTAGACAGTGAAGGAAAGGAGATGGAACCTGAAGGAGAAAACTCATGCCCAGGAGTCACCCTCGCAGACCTTGCGGAGGGTAAAGACGGGGTCCCCTGGTACAGTGCTCACTTGCCTGGCATGCTCAGAACCAGGATTGTCCCTGCAGCAGCAGAGGAAGTGGCATGATGGTGCACACCTGTAATCCAGCTCTTGGGAGGCCCAGACAGCAGCATCTGGAGGGGTTCAAGGTCAACTTCATAACCAGTTCAAGGATCAGTTTGGGGTAATTAAGGTCCATTTTAAAAACTCAGAAACAAACAGATAGAAAGTACGTTGTGACAGATACAGTTGGCCCAGACCCCTCTCCTGACTGACTGTCCATCTGGGGTAACTCACCTAGAGCCTCTGTTCCTCGGCTTCCCTGAGAGTAGGATGGATACAGAAGTGTCTCCATGTGCAGCTGGCTGGGAGGCCAGGAGAGTTTGTGTCAGGCTCAGGTCAAGGGATCTGAGGACCGTGGGCCCTGGGAGGAAGGCAGAGAAAGCAGACTTGAGAGTGTTTTGCCTAGACAGTAAGACCACAAAACACCACCAGGTGTGAAGTCCATAGCTGAACACAAGGGTTTATTTGATACAAACTGCAGTCCAGGTGGCAAACATTCCTGTAGAAATGGGAGAGGAGTGAGGCCATGAGGTCTAAAGGATCACAGTTTTTAAAGGAAAAAAGACTCAAGTGGGCATTTCCAAGCCTTGGCATTTCATAATTGGGTAATGAGTTCATGAGGAAGTTGACCTTTAAAATGACTAGATTGTTTGGGGAATCAAGACTGTAGATGGGGTTGGAGAGGTGGCTCAGCGGTTAAGAGCACTCACTGGCTGCTCTTCCAGAGGTCCTGAGTTCAATTCCCAGCAACCACATGGTGGCTCACAACCATCCATAATGTGATCTGATGCATGCCTTCTGGCATGCAGATTCATATATATAAATAAAATAAATCTTAAAAAAAAAAAAAAGACTGTAGATGGTTCTCCTACCATCTGGAGCATATCTGATAGAGAACAATGCCTGACGTGTGCCGATTGGATGTTGTTGGGGAAAAAGAGTGGTTAGCACATTCTGTGGTCACAAGCCAGGGCCCTTCTAGGAGGGTTGCCAGGAATCAGTATCTTTTAAGTGCAGGAAGGAATGTGGAAAGCCAAATTACTCACTACAGAGAGCTGGACATGTCTCAATTGACCTGGTCCTAGGCTTTTATCTAGGACCACAGTCATGCTGCCCGAAGACTCTATTTTTAAAGTTAGGAGCTTGCATTACCCCTTTTCTAGAGGATACTATATTGAATCCTCCAGATGTGTCCAAGAGCTAGCATGACCAGAAGAAATACATCGAAGGCTCTATTTTCTGATGTGTCAATTGATACTATAGGAACCCATTTAACCCTATGCCAGGGAGCAGCTTTAGATATATCATTTCAGCATGTTAGGTGGGATTTTGAGCAAAGGCCTCTTCTTCTGAAATTAATTCAGTGTAGACAAGAGTACCATTACCATCAGGGTCCAGGAAGGGTGAAATGCCAGCCACAGGGTGGGCACTGGTGCAGTCCTCAGAAGTGTCTGGTTAGTTGATCCACCTGGAGAGTCAGGGAGCAAACATGTCAGCTTACAGCAAGTCCATATTTCAGCTTGCAGTCCATATCTGATCCCCAAATAGATTCTGTCAGCCAGGTGAACATCTTCTGAGAAAAATTCAGACTAGAGATACAAGTTAAAATTTGTCTAGTAATTAGGAAAAGTGAGGAATCCCAAGACAAAGGGAAAAACTCATCTGGGGTCTGTTTGAGCTATGCCAGATCCAGGTCTTCTGAGTTTTTGATTTTCTGAAACTCTTATCAATTTTAGTTTCCTAAAGAAAGTATATTGTATCACCATTGTATCAAGATCCATACTTTAGAAAGAGCAGTTAACAGGTGTCTATGAGACAGCAGGAGTAGATTCATGCCATTAAGATTTCATAAGAGCTACAGCTTTTGGGTCAGATAAACACACATTAGACAGATGTGTTTAGCATGATGAGAGGCACCTATAAGTTTATCTCCAGAAGACAATCAAAAGGAAATTAAGATCTCAAGCTTGTGACTTAATAATAACCACTCAGTGCTCCATCAACTCATCAGAACTCTATTGATCCATGTCCTAACTCTGAACTTCTGAAATCTTATATGATAAGCACAACAATAGCAGACGGGAGGGAGAATCTGATATATCTCCCAATTCTTTTATATCACTACAATTTACATTCACATACCTTAAAACACCTTTTTAGACCCTCCAATCTTTCTTGAACTTATCAACTTTGAAACATTTTCCTAGACCATTAAACAATTTTTTATATCCTCATAACTTAAACTTTCATATCCTCCTACTTTACATAAACTTTGCATTTTTCTGTGCAGTTTTTCACTCAAAGACATAGGCAATTAATATGAAGCTTGTGCCCAAGGCAACCTTCTTTACTTTTCTAAATAAAAGATCTAGTACTTAGTAGTTCTAACTAGCTAATGAATAGACTGATGAACTTACAGTGGATCTAATTGTCTGCATTTAGCAGCAAAGCTATCATTAGCCTAGCTTAGCCATCAATGTGATCAGAGATCTGAGAAATTATAAGCTATATATATGTACAAATCAAAAGGACAGTGACGACTAGTCAGTCCACCACCTAGGCTGTTGTCCCTGGTTCCTGTGGCATCATGACCAGAGGTAGTCTGGCGATTAGGCACAGGAGAGAATGTTTCTGTGGAAAAAAGAACATGAGAGAATGGACTCAGAGAGATGGTCCAGTCAGAGAAGCATTGCTCATGGGTAGGAGGACCATAGTCAGACCCTGAGCAACCACATTATAAGCCAGAGGTGGGCAGGAACTTGTAATTCCAGCCCTAAACAAGCAAGAGACATGGAGAGTCTTGGGGCTGGATGTCCAGCTATGCTGAACTAACTGGTGAGTTCCAGGTCAGCAAGAGTCCATGTCTTTAAAAACATGTGGATTCCTTTGGTGATGAATCATGGATGTAACATTTTTCTAAATTTATTTCAATTATGGATTTTGAAATTATAAATGAATGGACATAAAATATCATGAGTCAGTGAGATAGCTCAGGGGGAAGAGGAGTCTGCCACCAGCCTGCTGACCTAAGTTTACTTCCTGGGGACCCAAATAGTACAAAGTGAACAGTGACTCTGGAAAATGACTCCCTCTCAGGGTCACACACAGGTGCCTGGGGAGACCTTGTTGGGGAGACCTTAACTAACAGACCTCCAGGTGACAGGATCTCTCACTAGGGAGGGGAGCTGACATCACAGTAGTGACTGATGGCCTCACACCCTGCTTCCCACCCACTTCTCTGCCTCCTGCCTGGGAATCAGAGCACATGCCTGCAGGATGGTGCTGGGAACATCCGTCCTTGGACAGATAGAAGAAGAGAACCCGATTTCTGCCATGTGGGCTCTGATTTCCTGTCCTTGGACCTACGTCATCCTGTTTGTATGTGAACATGTGAGCATGACTGTGCTGTACCCTGTGTGTCCTGGAGTCAATAACACTTTTAATAAATGTCTTTCTCCCAGAATTCCATCTCACAGTCTCTCCTGACCCTGCTCCCATACACCCCATATGGGGCTCTTGGAGAGCTGAAGATTACATCAGGACAGAAGTCACAGGGAGAGAGGCAAGGACTGTTGAAAGCCGTGTGATCGGCTCGCCAACAAGAACGCACGCGGACACAAGGATCCTTCTGCAACAGGCTTTATTACAGTCAAGAGATGAAAGGAGGAGAGAGCCTCGGGACTGCCCCCACAAAGCTCGGGGCGGCAGCGCAGCCACGGCACAGGCCCGGCCACCTCGCGGGCGCGGGCGGCGCTCGCATCGGCCAACAGACGCCACGGCGGGCAACCCCCGGGCGGGGAGAGATGGAGGAGTTAGCCCCAAAGTGTCGCTGTTTATATAAGCCCTGGTTGCACCTAAGTGACGTGTCATACCCTGATTGGCTGCTCACTCTTCACCCCTGGGCAGTGGCTTGGCGCGCTTTTGCAACCCGCACATGCGTCCTGGAGGTCTTTACAGTTCTGAGGGCGGATGTCTGCTCCACTAGATGGCGCCTGAGTCTCAGCTCACCACATCTCCCCCTTTTGTTTTAAATATAGCAAGTCCCCTTCTGCCGACGAGGTGCTGTGCCAATTTATTTGAGAGCATAACCAATGTCTGAGTCTGGTGGAAGGCATTGCTCAGCCCTTACCCGTCATTGGAGCAACCTCCTCACAGCGAGGCTGTCCTGTCTTAGGTGGGCGGAGACTTATTTGCACTCTTCAGTCACTGACTTTCCAGACCGTTTGATTTTTATACTCATGAGGAGACAACATGGAATCACACCCATCCCCGTGCAATGGGAACATGTCCCCGGGAGTGCAAGGGCTGCTAATCCAGTCTCATCCAATTTTGTGGCACTACAACTACAAAGGCAGAGGTAACCTTGCTGTTTATCATTCTTTTAACATGGAAAGCCAAACCTTGGGAGACAAGCCTTGCTCTAGGGCTGCTAGTGCTTGTGCCATCACCACCTTGTCAAACACAAACACTTGTTTGTGTTGGGTTTTGAGTTTGCAGAACAACCAGAGTAAAAACACTAAGCCACAACATAATGCTGCACCAAACATTCCAACCCCCACCCAATCTTTAAAATAAGAAAAGACGGAAGAAACCCAGGATAATAAGCCATCTGTGAGCGATGAATCCACTCGAGTAGAATTAGTGGTCACCATCGCCGCCCTTAATTCTTCAAGTAGTAGCAGGTGTATTTGTTGAAAGATCATCTTCAGCTGTCACGAGCTTTCACGTGAGGCGCTCTGGTACCCAGAATGGATTGTTTTCTTCCTGTGGGAAAACACAGACAGCTCCCCTGGATCTTATTAAAATAGGATCCGGGCCTTTCCATTGACCAGTTAACACATCCTTCCATTTAACCATTTCCTTAGGCCTATCAGGCTCTAAGCAGTGGCGATCAGCCGCCGAGTGGCCCTGACTGTCCAAATTTAAAAAATTGAGAGTAAAGAGTGCCAAGGAAAAAGTCACTCATGGCACTGAGGGCAGAGCCTCCTCGACTCCCCCTTTTTGTTTTATTAAGTAGGATTTTAGAGTGCGATGAGCATGTTCAATAATGCCCTGTCCCTGAGGGTTATATGGGAGACCTGTTAGGTGGGTCACTCCCATTTGATGACAATACTGTCCAAATTTTTGAGAAGTATAGGCTGGCCCATTGTCAGTTTTTAGAATTTTGGGCTTTCTCCAGGCACTCCATGCCTCCAGGCAATGTTGAATAACATGGGCTGCCTTTTCTCCAGTCAGGGGAGAAGCAAACATAACTCCAGAGCAAGTATCAATGGAAACATGCAAATATTGAAGTTTACCAAAAAATGAAATGTGGGTAACATCCACCTGCCACACTTGTAGCGGACGGATTCCTCTGGGATTAATCCCAACATGAGGCATAGGTAAGAACTGACAACAATTTTGACATTGGGTAACAATATTTCTAGCTTTTTTCTAGTTATGTCAAATCGATGATGCAATGTCTCAGCTGTAACATGAAATTTTTTATGAAACTCCTTAGCCAATTTTAAATTTGAAAGGAGGGCAAATGCAATCATCTTTGTGGCTCGATCTGCCAGGTCGTTTCCACGGGACATGGGCCCCAGTAGACCGGAATGAGCCCTAATATGTGTAATAAAAACAGGGGATTTTCTGGTAATTAAGGCAAACTGAATCCTTTGAAAAAATTTTGCAAGCTTGCTAGACGCTTTAATCAATCCAGCAGGCTCTAAGATTTTGGTTGCATTTACCACATAACTAGAATCAGAAACAATATTGAAAGGACCTGGAAATTTTTCCAAAACTTTTAGCACTACTAAACATTCTACAATTTGAGGCGAGGTCTCATGATATTGCTTAGAAACAACTTTATTATTAACCACATAAGCTCCCACTCCTGTTTTTGAGTTTTTGACCCATCTGTATAAACCACCAGTCCATCCCGACGTGGTTCCTGAGACGAGAAAGGAACCTACTTCTGAAATTTGGACCTTTTCAGTGGCAATATGCAATTCCCATTGTTGCAGGGTTTTTTGCAACAAAGGATATGGCATTAAAATTGAACAGTACCTGAACAACATGGTGGCAAACTCGTGGCTCCACCCTCTTTATCTCCAGACCAGTATGGCGGCTGGCCACGTGCAACGGAACTCAGCTGGAAACCCTAAACAAACATGGCAGCCAAACTACAGTTTTACGTGCTTTTCATTGTTGAACCATCATGGTGACAGGCCATGTGCTAGCATTAGCACAGGCTGCGACTGACAACACCAAGTACAGCCATTAGGTGGTGCTGATACAGTAAACACTGTGGAGCATCTATAATCCCCCACAACCAAAAGTTCTTAGTGATTAAACAAGCTTTAGAATTAACTGCTGCCTCCTTGCCCGAATCAAAGATGGCGCCAGCCATGTGGGGCGAGGCCTCCTTGTCCGAACTAAAGATGGTGCCGGCCACATGGAAATCTCTGATATACCCCAAGGTCCCGCCCATTTTTCCCAAAGCCAAGATGGCTGCGCCCAGGCATTTAGCGGGAATTTTAATTTTATTGGATAAAGAGGCTTTTCTTTTGGGTTTTTACTTCTCCTTTTACCTTTCTCTCCCAGGGCGTTCTTTCCCTTACCTCTCGCTTCTGTGGCTTTAACATCCCCAGAAGGGCCTTTTTTCTTAGAGATGCCTTTATTTCTATCTATTGGGGCCCCTAATCTTTTGTCAAGTTCTGTTTCTGACATGCCGTCTTGTATCTCCTCTAACACTCCCTTAGTGCCTACTCTTAGCCTTTTGTTAATCTCTTCCCTTCCGAGGCTGCCCTCAAGCTTGTACGAAACCAAAAGAAAGAGGACGAGGGCAACGGTCACAACAGGGAAGGCAATAAGGGCTTCTGCTAGCTGAAATGAAAAATGAGATAAATCAAGATCAAACATGCCTCTCAGGATTAACCTCGATGTTGCAGTTCTGAATCCTTCCCGCAAATGGGGGCTCTCCTCGATACCGGCGGTGGCAGGCTCCCTGCTTTCCGGGTGGTTCGTTCCCGGGTTTCGGCACCAGATGTTGAAAGCCGCATGATCGTCTCGCCAGCAAGAACGCACACGGACACAAGGATCCTTCTGCAACAGGCTTTATTACAGTCAAGTGATGAAAGGAGGAGAGAGGTTTATTAGGAGAGGCCTGCCAGGGGCCAGAGAGATGGTCCAGTCATAGAAGCATTGCGCATGGGGAGAAGGACCATAGTTTAGGCCCTGAGCACCCATATTATAAGCCAGGGATGGGCATGAACTTGTAATACAGCTTTCGACAAGCAAGAGACAGGCAGAGTGATGGGACTGGATGTCCAGCTACTCTAGACTAATTGGTGAGTTTCAGGCCAATGAGAGTCCAGGTATTTAAAACCATGAAGATTCCTCTGGTGACAAATCATGGACGTAACATTTTTCTAAATTTATTTCAATTATGAATTTTAAAATTATAAATAAATTGACATAAAATATTGGGAGTCAGTGAGATAGCTCAGGTGGAAGAGGAGCTTCCCACCAGTACGCTGACCTGGCTGTGATTCCTGAGGACACAAAAGTTACAAAGTGAACAGTGACTGTGGAAAGAGTGACTCCCTCTCATGGTCACACACAGGTGCCTGGTGAGAGACAATGTTGGTGAGTCCTCAGCTAACAGACCTCCAGGTGCCAGGATCTCTCACCAGGGAGGGGAGCTGACATCACAGTAGTGACTGGTGGCCTCACACCCTGCTTCCCACCCCCTTCCCTGCCTCTTGCCTGGGAATCAGAGCACATGGCTGCAGGATGGGGCTGGGAACATCCATCCTTGGACAGCTAGAAGTGAACCCCACGTCTGCCATGTGGGCTCTGATTTCCTGTCCTTGGATCCCAGGTCATCCTGTCTGTCTGTGGCCCAGAGAGCCTGGCTGTGCTGTTCTCTGTCTGTTCATGGAATCAATAACACTTTTAATAAATGTCTTTCTCCCAGAAATCCTTCTCAGAGTCTCTTCTGACCCAGCTCCCACACACCCCATATGGGACTCTCAGAGAGTGGAAGATTGTATCAGGACACAAGTCACAGGGAGAGAGGCAAGGACCATGGTCCACACTGAGATCCACTGCCTGAGAATCCTGCCTCCTCTCTCCCTTACTCCCTGACACTGGCATCTCGTCCACAGCCTCAGCCTCCATGCTCCACATCAGGCCACACACCATGGCTGCCTGGGTCCCATGTTGGCTTCCTTTCCTCACTCGTCTAAATAGATGCCCTCACTTCCTGATTTCCTGTCATGTTGATATTCTGGCCTCTGGGCTATATCCTGAGACCATACTTCTGTTCCAAGTCTAGTGTGTCCTAACATTTGATGGTCATTGGGTCAGCTTCTACCTAAGAGAATGCTGGGGCCCAGGACAGCATCCTGACTGCCCCATAAGACTGGAACCAGGCTGCTCTTACAGGCAGAAGTCGTTCCTGGCCATGCCTGGTAGAGATGGCCAATCTCAGGGAGGCATAAATGCAGCTCTTATTCCTCCAGCCCCAAGACCCAATTGTACCTCAGTCACAGCCCTGGACCAAGTCATTGCCAATCACAGGAGCATCTCTGGAGGTAGTAAAGCCGTTGCTCAAATGGTCATGTGACCTAACAGGTTCTTTTTCACTGTCCAATAGAGGAAAACCACAATGGGGCCACAGCAAGGATTTACACAGAACCAACATAGTCAACAGGTGCTGAACCCCTGGTCAGACACAGGTAGGGAGACTGGGACTCTGAAATGCCTCAAGAAAACATTATGGTCCTACTGGGGAGCAGACATTGGGTTCTCACCTGGTACCAGGGTTTGAGTTTGTGTCCCTGGCCTGAGTCAGTCAGGAAGAATGTGAGTAGAGGAAGCCGGCCATGGTGGCACAGTCCTCTGCAGGACACTGTCGGGAACTAGAATGTGAGGAGTCACAGAGCCTGGCCTGGGCATCCATGTTCACCAAGGATGAGGACTGTGACAGCTAATCAAATGTGTAGGAGCCTTCAATGATTTGTGTGCTCATACATGTGTAACCCAGAGGACAACCTCAGTCACTGAGACTCGGGACTCCATCCACTTGGCAGTCAACCTTGGGATTCTGTGATGGGCCGAATGGTATATTGATGTGGGGGCTTGTTGTTTTTGTTTGGTTTTTTGTTTTGGTTTTCTGGAGACAGAGAAGCTGGATCTATAGCAAGGCTAGCTCCAAACTCGGAGATCCATGTACCTCTGCATCTCACAAGTTAGATTTGTAGTCCCATATGACCAATCACACTTAAGGTTTATTTTTCAAATTACATTTACTTGCTATTCTGTGGCATGAGGACACACTTGTACCTGAGACACACCGAGGTCCCAACACTGCAGTCTGACACTCCCCGTGGTCAAATATATGCAAAAGCCCCTGTGTGCACACCAGAACCCCAGGCTGCTCTTCCACAGAACGTCCCCTCCCCTGGGAAATCATCATGGCTGCAGGGCCCAGTCACTGGTTTGGGAAGCAGGACCACACTGCAGGAGACTGCCCACAGCTTCCTGGACAGAAATCACACCCACAGCAGGGTGTCCATGGGGATCCAACTAGTCCAGACTGGAACCAGAGCAGAGCCCAGGACTTGGGTTAGGGAGCCAGCAGGGGGCAGCAGTGGGGCTGAGCACAGGGCAGCTGGGGTCCTGCAGAACCTTCCAGGGCTGCTGTGAGTGTGCTAGGACACAGAACTGACATGTGGCCATCCTGTCAGGTCCAGACCCTCCTTGGGAGAGTCAGCCATCAGCTGACCTTTTACCCACAGGCCCCAGACAGTGAGGGAAACACAGATAGAACCTGGGGGAGTAAACTCATGGCCAGGGGTCACCATCGCAGACCTTACTGAGGGTAAAGACGGGGTCCCTCTGGTACAGTGCTCACTTGCCATCTTCCACAGTTCCCTGACAAGCTAGAGGGCCAGCATATGAGTTACTCTTTGTCCACATTTAGTTATCCACTCTCAATTACATCCTGTAGAACAGAACACCATTATCTCTAATTCTGGCATATTCCTTAGATAAGTATTTTAGGACCATATCTATTTCAAGTAGATCTACATAGGCAAACTCTATAATTACCCATCCTAGGCTTAACCTTAAAAACATAAACGAGAGACTAGCTAAACCTCAGTTTGTAACCAACTGCAGTCATTAGCATAGCTTTAGCATGTATTCCTGAACTAAAATAAAAGCAAAACTTTCAATCAGGTACTGTGCATAACAGAACAGTATAGAACTATTTTAAACTGTATTTGGACTCTTCTGGTCTTACCAAACCTATCACCCAGAAAGAAACAGCATTAATCTGTTCCCTCAGGAACTGGTGGCCAGGCACACACTGCAAATCAACCCATTAATGTGAATAGACCATTACAAACCAGGGCTGAATCACACACACAGCATGCTGAAAAACACAATCCTGAATTCTCTACATACGTATATAAGTAAAATCCATGAAGACGTTACTATAAAATACCTTATGTGCATAAAAATGTTTCATAGCATTAAACTCATTTTTAGAAGACATCTATTTTTGCAATATCAAAAGAAAGTACCCTTTTTGGGAGTAAAGTCACAAAGCATAACCATAATTTTAAAAGTCAAAATTTTACCAGTGCCACCAATCCAATCTCTAAGATCAATACCAATTTAAAATGAGAGTTGTCTTCTTAGTCTAAAAGGAAATAGGATGATAAACAAAATTCATTATGACTAAGAGGTTCTTTTTTTTTCTTCTGCTCTACCCCATACCAAATAAGATGGCAGAGTCACATCACATGACAGGCCACATGGTTGATATTTAAAAACATCTGTGTTTCTATAGATCTTACAAATATATGTATACACACACACATATGTTTTAACCAAGAGTTTGAATTTAACCTTTAAACATATGCAATAAGTGTTCATCTATGACCAAGACATACAGAGCATATTAACCATTTATGATCAGTCAGAGATAAACTTGTAATGGCCATACATACATTTAAACAGCCATACAACTTTTCTTACTCCACCCAGCCATAATTTCAAGCACTTTGTTCCATTATCCTGGGCAAGCTCGTGTAGCCTGCCCAGCTCTTGGCTGTTCTCAACCTGTTTCATTGCAAGTGCTCCCACTAATGACCAGAGGTTCCCCAGCCTGTAGCGTTGGGAGCATGGGGAAGATAAAGTCACCACAGTACACAGCTGTCTGGTCTTACTCCATCCATCTATACCAGCCTGCCAGACCAGGAACCATAGAGCAGTGGCAGAGGTGCCAAGACCGTGGCTCCCTTAGCCTTTGGATTGGGCAGGTGCTGTTCTGCTCAGGGCAAGGCTGTTACCACTGGGATTATCTGGTCGCTGCAATGATGGTGTGCTCTGTAGCATCAAGCTGGTAGAAGCAGTCTCAGAAAATTTCATTTCCAGGCCCACCCTCACATACCCACCCATCCCATATTTACCAACGCCAGAGCATGCCACAGGAGCACCCACAAATCCCCCTGCAGTGCAAAATGGTACAGAGGAAAATTGCACAGGGGACAGGGGAGGGAGGAACAAGGAGGGGTTTGAAGAAGTCTGTCCCATAGCAGCCCTCACAGTCCAATACAAAGACACACAAACCCAAGGAACAAAATAGAAAGACAAACACTAACAAAATAGCTGTGTAGCCGTTCTGTGATTGGAAACACAAGTGGATCCAAAAGCTCAGACTCACAGACTCCTGCCATGGCCTCCCTGCCTTGGATACCAAAAGCACAGAGAGGAGAGTAACTGGCAGTGTGCTTTCTCGTCCACCATGTGGAATTCCAGGTCCACCAAAATTCTCCAACTGACGGTGGGATTCCACATCCACCAAAACAGACAGGTAGGATTCCTCGCCCACCCCAGGTCCAGAGATGTCTCCCTTGACCCCCACAGTTGTAACTCTTGATCATGTTCCTAGCCACATCTTGCCATGTAAACCAACACCTCAAGGCTTTTCAGCAGAACCAACATGACAGTAGATACAAGACACAGACACTACACAGAGACTCACCACCTGGTACAAGACCCTCCAAATTGAGGTCCTGGGGGCCTGGGAAATCTCAGAATCTCAGTGGAACCTCCAAATGTTGTGCCTAGATTTTGAGACTCCAAAAGCACCAGGAGTTGAGTCCATAGCTAAACACAAGGGTTTATTTGATACAAGCTCAAGCCAGGGTCGCAAACCTTCCTATCAAAATGGGAGAGGAGTACAGATCCAAGGGAAACTAGCTTTTTAAAGAGAAAAAGACTCAAGCAGGAGTTTCCAAGACTTGACATTTTGTGACTGGGTAAGGGGTTCATGTCCTTTAAGATAACTGGCTTATTTTAAGCACCAAAACCATAATCAGTTCTGGTCCAGCCATCTGGAGGATATCTGATGAAAAACAATGCCTACAGTGTGCTGATTAGCGGTTGCCAAGAAAGAAGAGTGATTAGCACAGTCTGTGGTCACAAGCTAGGCCCTATCTGGGTAGGTTGCCAGGAAATGGTATCTCTTAAGTGCAGAAAGGAATGTGGTGAGTCTGATTACTACATGTAGCAGGCCAGACATGTCTCAATGAACCTGGTTCTCAACTTTTATCCAGGACCAAAGGCATGCTGCCCTAAGACTCTAATTTTAACTTTGATCCTCTCAAGAGGTGGGCTGCAGGGAAGCATGGAGAAGGCAATGAATGCCAGGAACGCAGAAGAAATGGGAAGTTAACACTACACTTGTCACGCAGGAAAATGATGCCACTTGCTCTGGTGCAATCATGTCTTACTGCCCTTCAGAGAAATGACTGCACTGTATCATGGGGAAAGGTATGATTTCTACAGAACTACCCCTGAGGCCACCACAGCCTCTCTCCCCAACTCGCACATCTCCACCCAAGCCACAAACCAGCTGTGTCCACTCTGAGAAATGTCCCAAGCAGTGTGTCATGAATGACACACTGAGCCTTGTTAGTTCATAGTCTAAAGAAGTTTCTGGAATTACCACAGCTAAAAGGAGTCATGTCTAGAGAGAGATGGAAGGTGGCACCTTGCCCTAGTCTTTGAGGTGAGGCTGAGTGAAGCCTTGTAGCCAGGCTGAGGCCTCTGTGCTGAGTGGAAGCCTACAAAGCCTACTGAGACTACAGTCCCTTCTGACCTGCCATTTGATGCTGCAGTTCCTGAGCCAGGGCTTCCTCTGTAGGTAGGAGGGCAACAAGGGTCTTGCAGACACAGGACAAGCTCCAGAATCACTGCCTGGGTCAGGGAGACTGTCACCTATGAAGTTACAAAGCCTAAGGACATTGTGAACTGGACAGTAGAAAACAGGTCAGTTTGGAGAGGGTCCACCAAGCCTTGGTGCAGCCTGAGGATTATAAGGGGTCACTGAAGAACAGGAAGGGGTCAAAGAGCAGAATAAGTTCAGTCCTAGACTTGGGGACTGAGGTAGAATGCATTCCAGCACCACCTTCATCAGCATCTCTTAGTGAAGCATTAGGCTCAACTGGTCAGAGACATGGGTCATCTCTTCTCTCCCTGAAAGGGAGTAGGCTGGTTCTGGCAGCCTCTTCCTCTACATGGGAGAGAGCCTGAGACACACAGAGAACTAGCAAGACAGAAGGGATGGGAGAGTGGGGAGGGAAGGCAGAGTTTAGGAGGGATGGACAGCATGGTGTATATGAAGTGCTGGGCAAACAGGAGCTCAAGGTTGGAGAAGAGAAGCCAACATGGCAATGGGAAGACCATAAGTCACCACTAAAAATGGGGCCAGGATTCAAAGGCACAGCCACATTATCAATGAGCACAGGGAGGAACTTCTGGTATATGGAAAATCAGTAGCCAAATTGATAAAGGAAGTCCCAGGCCACAGGAAAGTAGAGATAGAGAGGTCCTGCTGCCTCTTAGTCATCCATATAAAAGGCCCAGGGAAATGTGTGGTCAAGTTACACTGATTCTCTCCTCAGCAACACCAAGGACCTTCCACAGAGTGTCCTGAGTTCTGGCTCAGCTGCTCTCATTTCCTGGAGGGACTCTGGCCATGGCTTACACCCTGCTTCTGCTCCTAACAGCAGTGTGTCTGCAAGCTGGTGAGTGTGGGGACCTCACTAGCAGGGACTGAACCAGAGGAATGGATAAAGGGCTGGGAAGATTGGGCTCTCATGTGGACAGGGGTCTGCTAGAGGAGCCAGCCAGGCCTCTCTGCCCAAGAGACAGCTCATCCCTCAGAGTGAGTATGATGCAACCTCCCCTGTCTCTCCTGTCCCAACAGCTCTAGGGACAGTCCTGCCCTTGATCCACACCCGTCTGTGATGAAGGCTCAGGAGGCTCTGGGTTGTCCTTTCCATCCCCTGCTTGACGTCAGATTCTCCCATCCTTCCCAGGGAACTCAGCGGGATCCAACAGAGAAAATACCTATGGGTGAACCAGCCAGGACATCTCTCTGGTGTCCAGGGCTTCTCAAATAAGACACCATTCTCCCTCTAATTCCCCTGGGAGTTGGCAAAGGATCCTCAGATAAGCATAGCCTGGAGATGGAAGCACTTCCATGGGGAATTTATCTACAACTCCACCTTAGGTTTCATATAGGCTCACCCTGAACTGGACACAGGGTCAGAAATCTGGAGTCCTCAGAATCCTGAACCTTCAGGAGGATGACGAAGGCATGTATTTCTGTAGAGTTCATCTGCAGTCAACAGAAGGCTTAAAGATTTTGGAGTCATATGATGGCACCCAACTCATCACCATCCGTGGTGAGGCGCCATGGCTCAGGCTTTGATGCCTCTGGCTTCCTTGTTCCTACATGTCACCCCAGGCTCCACAACTCTCAGCTTTGTTTCATATTCCTTTATCTAGGCTCTCCCACATCTCTGTCAACAGCATTGTTTCTCATAGCTGTGACACGCCTTTGCTTCCTCTTCTGCCTTGTCTGACATTCTCTCTTAAGAAGAACAACACCCCACTCTAAGCTTCAGCAGCTGCCTCACTCACAACTCACTCCCTTGTTCCCAATCTAACCCTGCAGTCCTGCCCATAGCCATTTCCCATGGCTTCAAGGGGGATTAACTCCTCCAGGATGTCCCTGACTCTCCTGGGCCTGTGTCAGGCCTCCCATTAGTCCCTGTGTGCAGATCTCATCACAGTTCCAGCCTAAGCCCAGAACACACACAGTAGGTCCCACTGGATGTCCTTGGTGTCCTCTGTCCAGGTGGAAACTGACCCCAGTCACCTCAGTGTCATTTTCACTCTTAGCTGCACAGGACAAGTCTGTCACCTCTCCTTACAGACCCCTTGTCTCCTCTCCATGTCACAGCACCCCTCTACCCTCCTTCCCTCACCTTACCCACACAAGCCCTCAGGCTCTGCAGTAACATGTCCCCATTTTCAGGCTGAGGCTGCTCTGAGTCCTTGTGGTCCTTGATGCAGAAGTAACTGTGTCCTCTGCACATGGAGCCCTGAGGAGCAGCCTTGACACTGTGTCCTACACATGGCCCACAGGAGCTGGGGACCACGAGCTGTGGTGTTTATCTCGACCTTGATCTGTGGCTCTTTTTCTGTTGTCTTTTAAGTTTGGGGGATTATTTCTAGTATTATTATAATATTTTTATAAGGCAACCTTAAACCACTTAGCCATGTCTCTCCTAAAACTGTATAGACAAGGCCAAACTTGAACTCAGAAATCTGCCTGGCCCCTGCCTCCTAGTGCCAACATTAGAGGCTGGCTCACACATGAGAGGATGCCCACAGCACAGTACTCTGTGCAGCCTGCAGCTGCCAAGGAAGGGAGAAAAGGAGCAGTTTCATGGTCTAGGTCAGCAGTTCACACCCTCCTAGTGCTGAGACCCTGTAACACATTCCTCACACTGTGATGACCCAAAGAAGAAAACTGTGTCATTATTACTGGATAATTGTAATATTTCTACTGTTATGAATCATAGTGTAAATATCTGATATGCAGAATGCCTGATTTGCACCCCTGCAGGGGAGTGACCCACAGACTGAGAACCTCTGCTCTAAAATTTCCAGATAGGTAAATATTGAGGATGTAATCTGCAGTAATGTTTAAGAGCAAAGGAATGTACCTGACTTCACACTGAGTAATACATGTCCAGCTAAAATAACGTATTTTCTAATACACATTTTCAAGTTTACAGTGTGTGTGGACACGTGGGTCTGTTAAGTCAGGGGTGTGTGTGAGTCTGTGTGTGTGTCTCTGTGTGTGTGTATGTGTATATCTGTGTCACTGTGTATGTGTGTGTGTCTCTCTCTGTGTGTTCATTTGTGCACATTACTTCATGTGGAGGTTAGAGGAGGGCCTCAGGTGCCACACACATTATTTTTGGGGACAGGCTCTCTTGCTGGCTTCAAGATTGACATGGAGACTAGGTGGGCTGGCTAATGAGATCAGGGCCGCGCCTGTCTCCTCCTTTTCAGTTCTGGGATTACAGCTCACTCAGCTCTGTGTGCTGTGGAACTACATACCTACACCAGGCTGGCTTTGAACTCACAGACATCTATTTGCCTCTGCCTCTGCCTCTTGAGCTAAGAGTCATTTCCTCCTCACCTGGCTCTTCATGTGAACATGAAGTATTAAACTGAGATGCCAAGGCATGAGCAACAAGCCCTCTATGGACTAATAATAGCTGTGTGTTACACACATTTATGTCAAAAGTCCCTGTGTTTCTATGACTTAGTTATCTGGAACCAAATGGAAATCTGAGAACACAGCCAGGACAGTGGGGAGTGTGCATTTGAGCTTGCTGTCCTGAGCCTCAGCCTTCAGCATTTACTCCCGTCTCTGTGGGAACTTCTGGCAGCTGCTCCCATCCACAGAGGAGACAGAGGTGACACTCATCCCTCCCTCCCTCCTCCAGGAGGATGTGCTCACTTCTCACCTCTCCCCAGCAGGCAGCACCACCATGAGGAGCCCCTCCACCCTCTCCTCTGCAGTCACCACAGCGGGAAGCAGGGACACAGAGGGTAAGAGGAGCCCTTCACTGGTGATCCTGGGAGCCATGATCAGGATGGTGGTGACCAAGGCAGTGCTCATAACTGCCATCACTGTGTTGCTGATCTTCCTCTGGTGGAAGAAAAGGTGAGTGTCCAGGACAGGCCTTCACATGAGTGTCCCCACTAGTAGTGTTCTCAGCTGTGGGGGATGGAGAAGGGCTTGTGCAGGGAACGGAAAGAAAACAGTAAGAGGGAAAGGTAGGTGAACTCAACAAGGACTGACTCTGGCCTGTTCTCCTAAGAGACCAGCTGAGTGTCAGAGGAGCAAATGCAGGTGAACACAGAGCCTTCTCTAAAGGCCTGCAAGGAGGCATTCAGCAGCCTCAGGGCCAGCTGCTCACTGGGAAGGAGCTGTGGTCTCAGGGAAACCAGCATTCAGGGACAACACCTCACAGGAAGGGAAACCTAGGAAAATAGACACCTGAGTGAGTTGGGGATATGTGATATAGTAGATGTTGAGAGCATGGTGTGCAATAGACTCACAAATAAAAAGACAATGTGAAGGAAGAACCTGAAGACTCAAAAAGAGGCAAGGTTAAAGATATTTTTATAAAACTGTTTGTTTTTCACTATTGTCTTAACCCGGGTATCATACAAAGGATTAAGACTCTATTACATTTGTTTAATAATAAGCTTCACAACACAAGAACTGAGCAGTTGTTGCTCAATTCTAAATCCTTTACACTAATCTAGTTTCCTACCAGTTAACATCCCAGAGATATTTGCATTTTGTAGCTTTCCTTCTTGAGCTCTCTCCTGGTCCCTCCTGGACATCTGCCTGTCTCTCATTCTACTGGTTTAATACCCTACTTCTTCCTCTATATTTTCTTCAACTGGCTGGCAAAAGGTCCAGCCCTCTTCTCTCCCTTGCTCCTAGAATGGCTGTAAACTGCTTTATTGCTATATCAGGGGACAATTGGGAAACACTGTTTATACAGCATTGTGACAGGAGATTCAACAAGGCAAAAGATTTGTACTCTGAAAACATAACACTCTTGAGTGAAATTACAAAACAGCCAGTGTGATGGCTCAGTGGTGAAGTGTTTGACCCACAAACACAAGGGCATGAATTTCTTTCCCCACACCCACATAAAGTGTCGGCAGATTCTCACATAGGCAGAGAACTGGGATCCCTGGGGCTCACTGTGCTTTACCTACTGGGAAGACCGGAGCCAATGACAGACCTGTCTCAGGAGCTATGGTGGAGAGCTCCTACAGGACAGTTCCCAGGGTTCTCCACTACCATGCACATGTGTGTGCACATATGCCAATATTCACAAACATGTGTGTACTGCCTGACAATAAACTTTTTAATAGTGAAGGAAATACTAAAACAGGTAAAGATATTCCCAGATGCCAGAGACAGCTGCAAAGTTGAAGAGTGCCTGAGTGGGGAGTGAGGATGGAGAGAAATAAAGCAAGAATAAAGGATCAGCTAGAGAGGACTATCTGTAAATACTGAAGCCCAGAGTTCATTCAACAGCCGCTTTTTATAGACAGAAAACAAGTTATATTAGCACAAGGAAGGGGTTCATGGAGCAGTCAAACTTGTGTTCTTAGACCAACACTCTGTAAAGCAGAAATGGTCCAAGGACACACAAACAAGTTAAAGGAGCTTGGGAAAACATCTTGTTTATACCTGTCTCAAGGCCAGGGTGAAAACATGTTTTTCACTGAATACTCAATAACAAAGCAGCTTGCCAAGTAAGCAGCTCTCAAGAACCAGAATAAAATTTTATACATTATGACCTTACAATAAAAAGGAAACAAAAAATTCAATGCAATCCCTACTAACATCACAATTACAATTATGTAAAGATAAATGATTGCTTTTCTAACTTTCACAAGTATTCTAAGAAACAAAAATAGAGACACAGTGACAGACACCCTAATCCAAGCACAGAAATATAGAGAAAAGAATCAGTTCCAAGCCCTGCAGTTACAAAGGAAGTTCAAGCCCAACAAGGACTTGTACAGACAAATGACAGCCCAGTGTGGACACGGTTTAGAGTAGATTTAAGACCAGGGAGGGAGAATGGAAAACCCAGGACAGGGTCAGAGATGAGGAGGGAGTGGGGTGTGATGGAAACCCAGAAATAAAGATTTGACTGTGCATCCCCTGGCAGCAGAAGAGCTCAGCCTCCAACAGGAAAGAAGAGCAGCTGAGAGGTGGGACACCAGCAGCCTGGGAGACAGCAGAAGGCTGATTAGGACTCAAACCAGGAGGCAGAATCTGCAGGGAGGCAGCAGCCTGCACTCAGAGGGAAAGCTGGAGAGACAGGATCCAGGGAGGGAAAAGGAAGGCATCATGGGGAGTGCACAGGAGGGAAGGGAAATGAGGTGAAGGGAAGGAAGCAGAGAGACACAGGACATGGCCATGGCTCAGGCACCAGCAGAGCTTTGCCCTGTGTGGAGCAGGACAGCTGAGGACTGGCTTCAGGGCCTGGTGACTCTCACAGCTGTCCTTGACTGGCTGCTGAGAGCTGTTTGCTGCCCTGAGCCCCTCATGTTGTCTGAAGACAGAGAACAGCTGAGAGGCAGCATGGAGGACCAGCATGGCTGCCACACTGACACTGTTTCTTCTCCTACAGCAGCAGACTGAAGCCTGAACCCCAGGCAGCAGATCCTGTCATCCCATGGAGCAGCTGAGGGGCTGGTTGGGAGGTTTATTAGGAGAGGCCTGCCAGGGGCTGGAGAGATGGTCCAGTGACAGAAGCATGGCCATGGGTAGGAGGACCATAGTTAGACACTGAGCACCCACATCATAAGCCAGAGATGGGCAAGAACTTGTAATCCCAGCCCTGGACAAGCAAGAGACAAGCAGAGTCATGGGGCTGGATGTCCAGTTACTCTAGACTAATTGGTGAGTTCTAGACCAGCGAGAGTCCAGGTATTTACAACCATCAGAATTCCTTTAGTGACAAATCATGGATGTAATATTTTTCTAAATTTATTTCAATTATGGATTTTAAAATTATAAGTAAATGAACATAAAATATTGTGAGTCAGAGAGATAGCTCAGTGGGAAGAGGAGTCTGCCACCAGCCTACTGACCTGGCTTTGATTCCTGAGGACACAAAAGTTACAAAGTGAACAGTGACACTGGAAAATGTGACTGCCTCTCAGGGTCACATGCAGGTACCTGGGGAGACCTTGTTGGTGAGTCCTTAGCTAACAGACCTCCTTGGACAGCTAGAAGTGAACCCCACGTCTGCCATGTGGGCTCTTATTTCCTGTCCTGGGATCCCAGGTCATCCTGTCTGTCTGTGGCCCAGTGAGCCTGGCTGTGCTGTTCTCTGTCTGTTCATGGAGTCAATAACACTTTTAATAAATGTCTTTCTCCCAGAAATCCTTCTCAGAGTCTCTTTTGACCCTGCTCCCACACACCCCATATGGGACTCTCAGAGAGTGGAAGATTGCATCCAGGACACAAGTCACAGGGAGAGAGGCAAGGACCATGGTCCACACTGAGATCCACTGCCTGAGAATCCTGCCTCCTCTCTCCCTTACTGCCTGACACTGCCATCTCGTCCACAGCCTCACCCTTCATGCTCCACGTCAGGCCACACACCATGGCTGCCTGGGTCCCATGTTGGCTTCCTTTCCTCACTCGTCTAAATAGATGCCCTCACTTCCTGATTTCCTGTCATGTTGATATTCTGGCCTCTGGGCTATATCCTGAGACCATACTTCTGTTCCAAGTCTAGTGTGTCCTAACATTTGATGGTCATTGGGTCAGCTTCTACCTAAGAGAATGCTGGGGCCCAGGACAGCATCCTGACTTCCCCTAAGACTGGAACCAGGCTGCTCTTACAGGCAGAAGTCGTTCCTGGCCATGCCTGGTAGAGATGGCCAATCACAGGGAGGCATAAATGCAGCTCTTATTCCTCCAGCCCCAAGACCCAAATGTACCTCAGTCACAGCCCTGGATGAGGCAGCACCAACCCCATAAGACTAGCTGGAGGCAGGAGGGGTCATGGGGAGCTCACCAAGGCTCCTCCTGGCTAAAGTGAAGTCTCCTGGGGCAGCTGTGAGAGTCTGGACATGTCTAACTGGACCCAGGCCTGCTGAGGAGGAACCCAGCCACAGCCATGGTCACAGTGGGCCTGGCAGCTCTGTGGTCTTTGCTCTGAGATCCCTGAAGTGGTCACTCAAGCAGGATGGCAAGAACAAGGTCTGTCTAGTCATCTAAAGAGTCCATTTGTCAGCCCCATGCCACAGGCAGCTGGGCATAGAGAAGGGATGGGTCTTAAAGCTGTTACTCAAATGGTCATGTGACCTCCCAGGGTCTTTCCATTGTCCAATAGGGGAATACCACAATGGGGCCACAGCAAGGATTTACACAGAACCAACATTCTCACCAACATGTATGTGCTGAACCCCTGGTCAGACACAGGTAGGGAGCCTGGGTCTCTGATCTGCCTCAAGAAAACATTATGGTCCCATGGGGGAGCAGACATTGGGTTCTACCCTGGCTACCAGAGTTTGGGTTTGTGTCTCTGGCCTGAGCAAGTCAGGAAGAAGGCAAGTGGAGGAAGACAGACTTGGTGACACAGGCCTGTAACTCTTTTTCTTCCTTTCTTTCTCTTTTCCTTTATTTTCATTTCTTGGTTTTTCAACACATTGTTTCTCTATATAGCCCCGGCTGTCCTGCAGCTCTCTGTATAGACCAACTGGCCTTGAACTGAGAGAGCTGCCTCCCTCTGCTTCCCAAGGGCTGGAATTAAAGGTGTGTACCAGAACCAGCAGGTCCAGGCTAATAATTTAAATGATGAACAGAGATGGGAAGCTCATGAATTTGGATCTCTCCTTAGGACCTACTGAGTGGAGGACAGCCTCGACTACATGATTTCCTGCCTTGAAACAAACCACAAGCAAACCAATTCTCCAGACAGCACAAAGGAGGTATAATTCCCCTTTGGTTGGAAACAAAGAACCTGAAGATCTTACCAGTTTTTTTTCCAGCTGTCTGTAAACACCTTTTGTGTCTATTAATAGTTTTGTAGGTTTTCCTCCATTTGTTTCTGGTTTTGAGAAGGTGTCTGTCTCTTCTGTGGCTCTGGCTGTCCTAGAACTTGCTGTGTGGACCAGGCTGGCCTCGAATTCGGAGCTCCTCTGCATCTGCCTCCCACGTTCTCAGATAAAGCCATGCACCTGTCTTTCTGGCCTGCTAACAGACTTGTTTCCTCCTTTGCTTGTTTGGTTTTGTTTTTAAGCAGTGAATATAACACTGAGGATGGAGGTGGCAGTTCCTCCTTTTCTCTGAGCACACACTCGATGGCACATGTGTAAAGGCTCTGGCCTCGGGTATCAGCAGAAGCTGGAAAACCTCCTACCACAGCAGCAGGTGACAGGCTGGACTCCCAGTCCTGCTCACGGGGCCTTCAGGACCCAGGACAGAGTCTCTCCCTGGGGGCTCTCGGAGGATAAGTACACGGACCGGCTGCTGGTGAGGCAGGGAAGCAGAGAAGGGAGATGACCATAATGGGGTCACCTAGGGGACAGAAAGGCCTGAGAAGGCAGCAGGGCAGCCATGCTGCTGTGAAGCTGCAGTCGCAGCCTGGGCGCCCTGTCCACACCACCAGCCAATCCTCCCACCATCATCAGTGGCCTCTCCACTCTCCTCACCCCCAGTCTGGGTGGGTTTTTGGGTTCCATCTGCGGCCTGTGTGCTGTCACCAGGAAGAGAAATCTAAGAGTGCATGGAGGTGTGTGTCAGGAATGGAGAACAGGGGAACAGTTGTCATCCTTGAGGTCATCTCTTGGTCAGAGCCCACAGAGCCTACAATGTGTGTTGTTGAGGAGGTGTCTGGAGGGGGAGGGTCAGAAGGAAACAGGAAGGCTTGAGCCTGTGCTCTCCCCCCGCTGTCATGGGATAACCCAGCTGGGTGTTATCCAGAGCTGTGGAAATCAGAGCGTGTGGAAGCTGAGGACAGTGTCAGGAACTGCAGTCTGAGGAGTCACAGAGCCTGGACAGCCAGGATCCCTCAGGATGAGGCCTGGGGAAGTCTGTGCAAGCTGGTCAGCTGTGTAGGAGCCTTGAATGATGTGTGTGTGTGTGTGTGTGTGCAAGTGCATGTGTGTGCAAGTGTGTGCACATATATGTGAAACCCAGAGGACAACCTCAGACACTGAGACTCGGGACTCCATCCACCTTGGCTATCAACCTTGGGATTCTGTGCTCAGCCGGATGGTATATTGATATGTGGGATTGTTGTTTTGGTTTGGTTTTTTGTTTTGGTTTTCTGGAGACAGAGAAACTAGATCTAAAGACCAGGCTAGCTCCAAACTCACAGAGATGCATGTGCCTCTGCCTCTCACAAGTTAGAATTATAATCACATATGACCAAATGCACTTAAGATTTTTTGTTTTTTGTTTGTTTATTTCAAATTACACTGCTTGTTATTCTGTGGCATGAGGGCACACTTGTCTCTGAGATACACCCAGGTCCCAACACTGCAATCTGACACTGCCAGTGGTCACATGTATGCAAAAGCCCCTGTGTGCACACCAGAACCCCAGGCTGCTCTTCCACAGAACGTCTCCTCCCCTGGGAAAGCATCATGGCTGGAGGGCCCGTCACTGGTTTGGGGAAGCAGGACCACACTGCAGGAGACTGCCTACAGCTTCCTGGACAGAAATCACACCCACAGCAGGGTGTCCATGGGGATCCAACTAGTCCAGACTGGAACCAGAGCAGAGCCCAGGACTTGGGTTAGGGAGCCAGCAGGGGGCAGCAATGGGGCTGAGCACAGGCCAGCTGGGGTCATGCTGAACCTGCCAGGGCTGCTGTGAGTGTGCTGGGACACAGAAGCTAACATGTGGCCATCCTGTCAGGTCGAGACCCTCCTTGGGAGAGTCAGCCATCAGCTGACCTTTTACCCACAGACCATAGACAGTGAGGGAAAGGCAGATGGAACCTGGAGGAAAGAACTCATGGCCAGGAGTCACCCTCGAAGACCTTGCTGAGGGTAAAGACAGGGTTCCCCTGGTACAGTGCTTGCTTGCCTGGCATGCTCAGAACTAGGATTCTCCCTGCAGCAGCATATGAAGGGGCATGATGGTGCACACCTGTAATCCAGCTCTTGGGAGGCCCAGACGGCTGCATCTGGAGGAGTTCAAGGTCAACTTCATAACAAGTTCAAGGACCAGCTTGGGCTCCATGAGACCCAATTTAAAAACTCAGAAACAAAGAGAGAAAGCACGTTGTGACCGAGACAATCAGCCCAAACCCCTCTCCTGACTGACTGTCCATCTGAGGAAACTCACCCAGAGCCTCTGTTCCTCGGCTTCCATGAGTGTAGGATGGACTCAGAGTATCTCCATGTGCAGCTGGCTGGGAGGACAGGAGAGTTTGTGTCAGGCTCAGGTCAAGGGGTCTGAGGACACCGGGCCCTGGGAGGAAAACAGAGAAAGCAGATATGAGAAGTAGGAAGTCTGAGCCCCTGCAGAAAAGCATTGACAGGGCAATCAATGCCAGGAATGCTGAGGAAATGGGATCTCTATTCATGATGCCTTTTCCCTGCTGCATTCATGTCTTGTGCCCTCCAGGGAGCTGGCCCTGACTGTCCAAATTTAAAAAATTGAGAGTGAAGAGTGCCAGGGAAACGGTCACTCATGGCACTGAGGGCAGAGTCTCCTCGACTCCTCCCTTTTGTTTTATTAAGTAAGATTTTAGGGTACGATGAGCACGTTTAATAATACCCTGACTTTGAGGGTTATATGGGAGACCCGTTAGATGGGTTACTTTCATTTGATGACAAAACTGTCCAAATTTTTGAGAAGTATAGGCCGGCCCATTGTCAGTTTTTAGAATTTTGGGCTTTACCCAGGCACTCCATGCCTCTAGGCAATGTTGAATAACATGGGCTGCCTTTTCTCCAGTCAGGGGAGAAGCAAACATAACTCCAGAGCAAGTATCAACAGAAACATGCAAATATTGAAGTTTACCAAAAAATGAAATGTGGGTAACATCCATTTGTCACACTTGTAGTGGGCGGATTCCTCTGGGATTAATCCCAACATGAGGCATAGGTAAGAACTGACAACAATTTTGACATTGGGTAACAATATCTCTAGCCTCTTTTCTAGTTATGTCAAATCGATGACGCAATGTCTCAGCTGTAACATGAAAATTTTTATGAAACTCCTTAGCCAATTCTAAATTTGAAAGGAGGGCAAATGCAATCATCTTTGTGGCTCGATCTGCCAGGTCGTTTCCATGGGACATGGGCCCCGGTAGACCGGAATGAGCCCTAATATGTGTAATAAAACAGGGGATTTTCTGGTAATTAAGGCAAACTGAATCCTTTGAAAAATTTTTGCAAGCTTGTTAGATGCTTTAATCAATCCAGCAGGCTCTAAGATTTTGGTTGCATTTACCACATAACTAGAATCAGAAACAATATTTAAAGGACCTGGAAATTTTTCCAAAACTTCTAGCACTACTAAACATTCCACAATTTAAGGCGAGGTCTCATGATATCGCTTAGAAACAACTTTATTATTAACCACATAAGCTCCTATTCCTGTTTTTGACCCATCTGTATAAACTACCAGTCCATCCCGAAGTGGTTTTGGGGAGGTTACATGCGGGAAGACTACCTCCTGAGTTAAAGCAAATTGCAAAATAGGATGTCTTGGGTAATGATTATCAATTAAACCACTAAAGGAGGTAACTAGAACCGCCCAAGTATCAGAGGTAGCAGTTAATACCTGAACTTGGTGAGCCGTATAAGGCACTATTAAAGACTTTGGCTCCTTCCCAAAGCATGTAATGGCTGTTTTTAACCCACGAAGTGCGAGTTGAGCGACTGCATCTGGATACCATTCAATAATTTTTGTAGAAGCATTGGGATGAACCCACACTAAGGGTCCATCTTGCCATAATACAGCAGTTGGTAAATGTTTAGTTTTAATGACACACAGGTCAAAGGTCTTAGTTTCATCTACACGTTTTAATTGGGCATCCTGTAAAGCGTTTTCTACCACTCGCAGGGCGTGGCTTGCAGCCGGTGTTAAGGCTCTGGGTGAAGAAATATGAGCATCCCCTTCCAAAATATCAAATAGGGGTTTTAATTCAGCAGAAGGAATCTTTAAAAACGGCCTAAGCCAATTTATATCACCTAATAATTTTTGAAAATCATTTAAGGTATGTAAATGATCCCTGCGAATTTCTATTTTTTGAGGAACTATTCGTTCCGGATAAACAACAGTCCCTAGAAAGGAGCCTACTTTTGAAATTTGGACCTTTTTAGTGGCAATATGTAATTCCCATTGCTGCAGGGTTTTTTGCAACAAAGGATACGGCATTAAAATTGAACAGTACCTGAACAACATGGTGGCAAACTCATAGCTCCACCCTCTTTAACTCTGGACCAGTATGGCGGCTGGCCACATGCAACTGAACTCAGCTGGAAACCCTAAACAAACATGGCAGCCAAACTACAGCTTTACGTGCTTTTTATTGCTGAACCATCATGGTGGCAGGCCATGTGCTAGCATTAGCAGGCTGCGACTGACAACACCAAGTACAGCCACTAGGTGTTGCTGATACAGTAAACACTGTGGAGCATCTATAATCCCCCACAACCAAAAGTTTTTAGTGATTAAACAAGCTTTAAAATTAACTGCTTAACAGAACAATTTTAAACTGTAAAAATTATTTTAGCATACCAAACCTATCAGCTAGAATTTTTTTCTTAAAAGAGCATAAAAAACATCTTGTAATGAACAATCACCAGTCCTTTAAATGAATTATGTGGAGAGCACATGGGAGGCAGGGCCTCTTTGCCGGAATCAAAGATGGCGCCGGCCACGTGGGGCGGGGCCTCCTTGTCTGAACTAAAGATGGCGCCGGCCACATGGAAACTGCTGATATACCCAAGGTCCCGCCCATTTTTCCCAAAGCCAAGATAGCTGCGCCCAGTTGCCAGTCATGTGGAAGCCTCTGATGAAAGCCAAGATGGCTGCGCCCAGGCATTTAGCGGGAATTTTAATCTTATTGGATAAAGAGGCTTTTTTATTGAGTTTTTTTCTTCTCCTTTTACCTTTTATTCCCAGGGCGTTCTTTCCCTTATCTCTCTCTTCCGTGACTTTAACATCCACAGAAGGGTCTTTTTTCTTAGAGACGTCTCTATTTCTATCCATTGGGGCCCCTAATCTTTCACGTCCTGCTTCTGGCATGTCATCTCACATCTCCCCTACCCTTAGCCTTTTGCTAATCCCTTTCCTTGCGATGCTGCCCTCAAGTTTACACGAAACCAAAAGAAAGAGAGCTATGGCAGCTATCACAGCAGGGAAGGCCATAAGGGCTTCTGCTAGCTGAAATGAAAAACGAGATAAATCGAGATCGAACATGTCTTTCAGGACAAACCTTAATGTTGCGGTTCTGAATCCTCCCCGCGAACGGGGGCTCTCCTTTGCAGCACGGGCAGTGGCAGGCTCCCTGCCTCCCGAGTTTCAGCACCAGATGTTGGAAGCAGCGTGATTGTCTCGCCGGCAGAAACGCATGCGGGCACAAGGATCCTTCCGCAACAAGCCTTTATTACAGTTAAGTGATGAAAGGACGAGAGGAGAGGGAGAGCCCGATGTGGCCCTGTTTATATAAGCCCTGGTCGCACCTAAGTGACGTGTCAATACCCTGATTGGCTGCTCACTCTTTACCCCGTCTGATGACTCGGGCTTGGCATGCTTAGCGTGCTTACGCAATCCGCGCATGCGTACTGGAGGTTGTTTACAGTTTTGAGGGTGGAATGTCAGCGCCATCTGGTGGCATCTGAGTCTCAGCTTTCCACAGTGAGATTCTCAAGGAGAGACTCACTCAGTCAGCATGGCAGGAGACATAGTGACAGTCAGACTGAGGAGGGGGAGGGCAGGGTTAGATGAGATTCACAGAGGAAAAGAAACAGTGTGAATATAAGCCACACAGGAAATGGGAAAGAGGAGATGAGTCAGAAGGTCAAGGTGGAAGAGAGGAGAGCTCAGCCAAGGTCAAGGCCATATCTCCAGACAGACATGGGGGCTGGGCTCAAGGGCAGCCATCTTGTCTGTGACCACAAGGGAGGCTCTTCTGCAACATGGGAGAAGAAGAAGCCAGATGGTAAAGGAAGTCGCTGGCCTCAGGGAGGTGGGGATGGGAGGCTCTGCTGCTCTCCGTCCTCCACAGGAGAAGGTCTGAGGATGTGGGTCACCTCACCCTGATTCTCTGTTCTCCTGAGCACCCCAGTGTCCTCCCTGGGCCTCCTCTTCTGCCTGTGGCTCTGCTAATGTCATTTCCTGGAGAAGCTCTGGCCATGGCTTGGCTCCTGCTTCTGCTGCTATCAGCATGTCTGCAAGCTGGTGAGTGTGGGGACCTCACTAGCAGGGACTGAACCACAGGAGGAGACACAGGGCTGGGAGGAGTGGGCTGTCATGTGGACAGGGATCTGCTAGAGGAGCCAGCCAGGCCTCTCTGCCCAAGAGACAGCTCATCCCTCAGAGTGAGCCTGACCCAACCCTCCCCTGTCTGTCCTTTCCCTCCAGTCCTGGGGACAGTCCTGCCCTTGTCCCACACCTGCCTGTGAGGAAGGGTCAGGAGGCTCTAGGTTGTCCTTTCCATCCCCTGCTTGACCTCAGATTCCCCATCCTTCCCAGGGAACTCAGCAGGATCCAACAGAGAAAATTCCTATGGGGTGAACCAGCCAGCATGTCTCTCTGGTGTCCAGGGCAGCTCCATTGAGATCCCATTCTCCTTCTCCTTCCCCTGGAGGTTGGCAGAGAATCCTCAGATGAGAATAACGTGGAGATGGAAGCACTACCATGGGGAATTTATCTACAACTCCACCCCGCTTTTCATACATGCGCATTTCAAGAACAGGCTCACCCTGGACTGGACACTGGGTCAGACATCCAGAGTTTTCAGAATTTGTGACTTGAAGGGGGATGAGCAGGCCACATACTTCTGCAGAGTTTATGTGCAAACGACAGAAGGCATGAAGCTGTGGCAGTCGATTGAGGGGACCCAACTCATGATCACCAATGATGAGTACCCCCCATGTCAGAATTCAGTGGCCCCAAAAGAAATCGTTTTATCCAATCATTTACCCACAATCAGTGCAGAGATGGCACAACATGAGAAGTACTTGCAACAGTATTGAAGAGAACCCTGTGGTTGGCTCATCAAGTTTTTACATAATTTTACTTTTTTGGCCAAATTCAATAGCACTCTCCTTTGTGATTTTTTTCTTTCATGTCTAAGCAAAGATCCCTGGTGACCGATCCTTTTCATTCAATTAAAAATAGATTCTTCTCTTGGGTAATAAATCCAGACCACAACTTCCCCTTCCTCCACTCCCCTCTCCCAGACCCCCTCAACTCCCCCCCGCTTCCTCTTCAGGGAAGAGCAGGCCTCCAAGAGAGCACAGCCAAACAGGGCAAAACAAGGTCCACTAAGGCAAGAGCCCTCCTACTGAGGCAGAGGAGGGTCTCAAGAGCAGGCAAAGGAGTCAGAGACTCGCCCCACTGCCAGGAGCCCCACACAAGCCAACAGCCATGATGTCTACACAGAGAACTGTGCAGACCCGGGGCTGCTTTTACCCTCTCTTACAGAACAGCATGCATTTCCGGCCTGTCTGTCCGTTCTGTTCCAGTGTGTCTTCGCTTTCAACTGTACTTATTATTGTTGTCTGTGTGTGCACAGGCACATGAGGGCCATGATTCACATGTGCTCAGAGGCCTTCCTGGAGCAGATTCTCTCCTTCCACCATGCTTTGATGTGGGGTTTCCTCCTGTTGTCTCTGCCTCCCGTCTTGGGGTTCTGGGATTGCAGATATCCACCACATCTATGCGGGTTCCAAGGGATTAGATGTTGTCATACTCATAGTGGGTACCTTTACCTTAATTTGTTCTTAATTTGTTAACTTTTTAATGTGTGTGTTTATATGTCAGGTGTGTTTGTGTGGACATACATTTGTAGGGCAAATAGCAACCTCAGAAACCTTTCCCTTCCTTCCTTCCTCCCTTGGTTCCTTCCTTCCTTGGTTCCTTCCTTCCTTCCTTCCTTCCTTCCTTCCTTCCTTCCTTCCTTCATTCCAGATGGTGCTCAGGCTTTGTGCTTCAGAGGTATCCTAGTGTCCTAGTTAGAGTTTTTATTGCTGTGAAAATCACCATGACCAAAGAATTTGGGGAGGGAAAAAGGGGGTTTATTTGTCTTACACATCCGGATCCCATTCCCTTATCAAAGGAAGTCAGGGCAGGAACTCCAGGCAGGAACTGAAGCAGAAGCCATGGGGAGTGATGCTAACTGGCTTGCTTTTCATGGCCTGCTCAGCCTGCTTTTCTTACAGCACCCAGGATCACCTGCAGGAGATGGCCCTGCCCACAGTGAGCTGGGCCCTCCCATGTCAGTCACCAGTCAAGAACACATCCTGCAGGCTCACCCACAGGCAATCGATGGAGGCGTTTTCTCAGTCCAGTTCCTCTTTCCAGACAACTCTTGCTTGGGTCACACTGCCAGTGATGGTGACGATGGTGACGATGCTAACCAGAACACAGGCAGAACAGCTTTGTGGACTGAGCCATCTCTGCACTTCTCCTGTCCCTTCTCCTCTCAGAACTACATTTTCTTAGTGATTCTAACTTTATCCGTGTCAATGGCTGATGCAATGTTTGCATCTCAGCCATTACTCAAACATCCAGAGTCCTCAGAATCCTGAACTTGAAGGAGAAAGACCAGGACATTTACTACTGCAGTTTATCTGCAAACAAGAGAAGGCAGGAAGAGCTGGCAGTCGATTGATGGGACCCAACTCACAATCTCCAATGGTGAGGCCCCCTGGCTCAGGCCTTGATACTTGTGGCTTCCTTGTCCCTACATGTCACCTCAGGCTCCACAACTCTCAGCTTTGTTTCATATTCCTTTATCTAGGCTCTCCCACATCTCTGTCAACAGCATTGTTTCTCATAGTTGTGACACGCCTTTGCTTCCTCTTCTGCCTTGTCTGACATTCTCTCTTAAGAAGAACAACACCCCACTCTAAGCTTCAGCAGCTAACTCACTCCCTTGTTCCCAATCTAACCCTGCAGTCCAGCCCACAGTCACTTCCCATGGCCTCAAGGGGGATTAACTCCTCCAGGATGTCCCTGACTCTCCTGGGCCTGTGTCAGGGCTCCCATTGGTCCCTGTGTGCAGATCTCCTCACAGCTCCAGCCTCAGCCCAGAACACACAGTAGGTCCCACTGGATGTTCTTGGTGTCCTCTGTCCAGGTGGAAACTGACCCCTGTCACCACAGTGTCATTTCCCCTCCTAGCTGCCAGGACACCTCTATCTCCTCTCCATGTCCCAGTGCCTCTCTCTCCCTCCTTTCCTCACCTCACCCACACAAGCCCCCAGGCTCTGCAGTAACGTGTCCCCATTTTCAGGCTGAGGTTGTTCTGTGCTGTGGTCCCTGATGCAGAAGTAACTGTGTCCTCTGCACGTGGAGCCCTGGGGAGCAGCCTTGTCACTGTGTCCTACACATGGCCCCACAGGAGCTGGGGACTCGGTGCTGTGGTGTTTATCTTGACCTTGATCTGTGGTGCTTTTTCTGTATCTTTTTACTTTTGGGGGATTATTTCTACTATTATTATAATATCTTTATAAGGCAGTGTTAAACCACTTAGTCATGGCTCTGCTAAAACTATGTAGACAAGGCCAACCTTGAACTCACAGAAATCTGCCTGGCCCCTGCCTCCTCATGCCGACATTACAGGCTGGCTCACTCATGAAAGGATGCCCACAGCACAGTGCTCTGTGTAGTCTGCAGATGCCAAGGAAGGGAGGAAAGCAGCAGTTTCATGGTCTAGCTCAAGGGTTCTCACCCTCCTTATGCTGAGACCCTGTAACACATTCCTCACGCTGTGATGACCCAGACAAAAACACTGTGTCATTATTACTGGATAATTGTTATTTTTCTACTCTTATGAATCATAGTGTAAATATCTGATGTGCAGAATGCCTGATTTGCACCCCTGCAGGGGAGTGACCCACAGACTGAGAACCTCTGCTCTAAAATTTCCAGATAGGTAAATATTGAGGATGTAATCTGCAGTGATGCTTAAGAGCAAAGGAATATACCTGACTTCACACTGAGTAATACATGTCCAGTTAAAATAACATATTTTCTAATACACATTTTCATGTATACAGTGTGTGTGGACACATGGGAATGTTAAGTCAGAGATGTATGTGAGTGTGTGTGTGTATATCTATGTGTGTGTGTTCGTGAGTTCACATTACTTCATATGGAGGCTAGAGAAGGGCCTCATGTGCCACACACATTATTTTTGGGGACAGGCTCTTCTGCTGGCTTTAAGTTTGACATAGACACTAGGTTGGCTGGCCAGTGAGCCAAGGCTGTGCCTGTCTCCACCTCCTCAGTTCTGGGATTACAGCTCACTTAGCTCTTGTAGCTGTGGAACTACATACATAGACCAGGCTGCCTTTGAACTCACAGAAATCTGCCTGCCTTTGCCTCTTGGGAGTCATTCCCTCCTCACCTGCTCTTCATGTGAACACGAACTATTAAACTCAGATGCCAAGGCATGAGCAACAAGCCCGATATGGACTAATCAGAGCTGTGTGTTACACACTTATGTCAAAAGTCCCTGTGTTTCTATGGCTTAGTTATCTGGGAACAAACGCAAATCTGAAGACACAGCCAGGACAGTGGGGAGTGTGCATTTGAGCTTGCTGTCCTGAGCCTCAGCCTTCAGCATTTGCTCCCCTCTCTGTGTGGACTTCTGACAGCTGCTCCCATCACACAGAGGAGACAGTGTGTGACACTCAGCCCTCCCTCCCTCCTCCAGGAGGATGTGCTCACTTTTCACTTCTCCCCAGCAGGCAGCACCACCATGAGGAACCCCTCCACACTCCCCTCTGCAGTCACCACAGCTGGAAGCAGGGACACAGAGGGTAAGAGGAGCCCTTCACTGGTGATCCTGGGACCCATGGTCGGGATGGTGGTGACCAAGGCAGTGCTCATAACCGCCATCTCTGTGTTGCTGATCTTCCTCTGGTGGAAGAAAAGGTGAGTGTCCAGGACAGGCGGTCACCTGAGTGTCCGCACTGGGAGTGTTCTCCGCTGTGGGGGATGAAGAAGGGCCTGTGCAGGGAACAGGAAAGAAAACAGAAGGATGTACAGGTGGCTGAACTAAGCAAGTACTGACTCTGGCCTGCTCTCCTTAGAGACCAGCTGAGTGTCAGAGGAGCAAATGCAGGTGAACACAGAGCCTTCTCTAAAGGCCTGCAAGGAGGCATTCAGCAGCCTCAGGGGACAGCTTCTCACTGGGAAGGAGCTGTGGTCTCAGGGAGACCAGCATTCAGGGACAACACCTCACAGGAAGGGAAACCTAGGAAAATAGACAGCTGAGTGAGTTGGGGATCTGCAATAAAGTGAATGTTGAGAGCATGGTGTGCAATAGACTCACAAATACAAAGACAATGTGAAGGAAGAACCTAGAGACTAAAAGAGGCAAGGTTAAAGATATTTTCATAAAACTGTTTGTTTTTCAGTTGTTGTCTTAACCCGGGTATCATGCAAAGCATTGAGACTCTATTACATTTGTTTAATAATAGGCTTCACAACACAAGAACTGAGCAGTTGTTGCTCTGTAAGACCTGGGGTCTCACAGCTCAGGAGTTTAAGATCACGCCCTTCCCAGAAACTCCCCCAGACCAAGACTCGTTGCAAAAGCAAGAGGTTTATTAACCATTGCACAATTGGGTCACCCCTGCCGGTCAGCAAAGAGTGGCACCGGGAGACAAGGGTCTTTAGGTTTTTAAAAGAAAAATTGGGGGAGATTTGAAGTTGTAGTCTTGGCAATTCAGGATTGGATGAGGAAGCTATAAAGTAAGATAATTGGTTAGTCTTAGGTGCTCAAGTTTGGCCAGTCCTACCAAGTGTGGATGCAGCTGCAATTGAAGGTGGGGGTGGTTAGCTCATCCTTGAAGATTAGGGGCTACAGACTTTTGGCTGGAGGTCAAAAGCTACTCAGAAGAAGTCTAGGTTCATTGCTAAGAAACACTATCTCGAAGACAAGGGTCTGGTCCTTCTTTTGCTGAGTGAAGGTCATTGCTTGCTTGCCCTTTTTTTTATATCTGTCCTCACAGATAGGGTCACATTCCTCCATTCTCTGGAAAGGTACTAAGAGGCTTTACCTTAACCTTGACCTAAAACTCAAAACTATAGGCTTTAGAAGACATATAAATTACAAAGTTAGCCTAACCCTTTCAGCTCAATTCTAAATCCTTTACACTAATTCAGTTTCTTCCCAGTTAACATCCCAGAGATATTTGCATTTTGTAGCTTTCCTTCCTGAGCTCTCTCCTGCTCCCTCCTGGACATCTGCCTGTCTCTCATTCTACTGGTTTAATCCCCTACTTCCTCCTCTAGCTCCTCATCAAGAAGATCATAAGAACTCCAGCCCGCTTCTCTCCCCTGCTCCTAGACTGGCTGTAAGCTTCTTAATTGCTATATCAGGGGACAATTAGGAAACACTGTTTATACAACACTGTGACAGGAGATTCAACAAGGCAAAAGATCTGTACTCTGAGAACATAACACTCTTGAGTGAAATTACAAAACAGCCAGTGTGATGGCTCAGTGGTGAAGTGTTTGACCCACAAACACAAGGGCATGAATTTCTTTCCCCACACCCACATAAAGTGTCGGCAGATTCTTGCACAGGCAGAGAACTGGGATCCCTGGGGCTCACTGTAATTTACCTACTGGGAAGACCAGAGCCAATGACAGACCTGTCTCAAGAGCTATGGTGGAGAGCTCCTACAGGACAGTTCCCAGGGTTGTCCACTACCATGTACAAGTGTGTGCCCATATGCCAATATTCACAAACATGTGTGTACTGCCTGACAATAAACTTTTTAATAGTGAAGGAAATACTGAAACAGGTAAGGATATTCCCAGATGCCAGAGACAGCTGCAAAGTTGAAGAGTACCTGAGTGGGGAGTGAGGATGGAGAGAAATAAAGCAAGAATAAGGGATCAGCTAGAGAGGACTATCTGTAAATACTGAAGCCCAGAGTTCATTCAACAGCTCCTTTTTATACACAAAGAAAACAAGTTATATTAGCACAAGGAAGGGGTTCATGGCGCAGTCAAAGTTGTGTTCTTAGACCAACACTCTGTAAAGCAGAAATGGTCCAAGGTCACAGAAGCAAGTTAAAGGAGCTTGGGAAAACATCTCGTTAATGGTGTCTCAAGGACATGGTGAAAACATGTTTTTCACTGAATACTCAGTAACAAAGCAGCTTGCCAAGCAAGCAGCTCTCAACAACCAGAATAAAATTTTATACATTATGACCTTACAAGAAAAAAAAAAAAAAATCTGAAAATTCAATGCAATCCCTACTCCCATCCCAATTGCAATTTTGGAAAGATAAACTATTTGTCTTCTAACTTTCACAAGTATTCTAAGAAACAAAAATAGAGACACAGTGACAGACACCCTAATCCAAGCACAGAAATAGAGAGAAAAGAGTCACTTCAAAGTCCTGCAGTTACACAGGAAGTTCAAGCCCAACAAGGATTCCACAACAAGGACCTTGTACACACAAATGAGAGCCCAGTGTGGACACAGTTTAGAGCAGATTTAAGGCCAGGGAGACTGAATGACCCAGGACAGAGGCAGAAATGAGGAGGGAGTGGACTGTGATAGAAACCCAGACATAAAAATGTGACTGTGCAGCCCCTGGCAGCAGAAAGACTCAGCCTTCAATAGGAAAGAGCAGCAGCTGAGAGGTTGGACAACAGCAGCCTGGGAGGCAGCAGAAGGGTGACCAGGACTCAAACCAGGAGGCAGAATCTGCAGGGAGGCAGGAGCCTGCACTCAGAGGGAAAGCTGGAGAGACAGGCTCCAGGGAGGGATAAAGGAGGCATCATGGGGAGTGCACAGGAGGGAAGGGGGAAGGGAAGAAACAAGAGGTCAAGGGAAGGAAGCAGAGGGACACAGGACATGGCCATGGCTCAGGGAGCAGCAGAGCTTTGCCCTGTGTGGAGCAGGACAGCTGAGGACTGGCCTCAGGGCCTGGTGACTCTCACAGTTGTCCCTGACTGGCTGCTGAGAGCTGTTTGCTGCCCTGGGCCCCTCATGTTGTCTGAAGACAGAGAACAGCTGAGAGGCAGCATGGAGGACCAGCATGGCTGCCACACTGACACTGTTTCTTCTCCTACAGGCAACAGACTGAAGCCTGAACCTTAGGCAGCAGATCCTGTCATCCCACGGAGCAAGTGAAGGGTTGGTTGGGAGGTTTATTAGGAGAGGCCTGCCAGGGGCCAGAGAGATGGTCCAGTCAGAGAAGCATGGCTCACGGGTAGGAGGACCATAGTTTAGGCCCTGAGCACCCACATTATAAGCCAGGGATGGGCAAGAACTTGTAATCCAGCTTTCAACAAGCAAGAGACAGGCAGAGTCATGGGGCTGTATGTCCAGCTACTCTAGACTAATTGGTGAGTTTCAGGCCAATGAGAGTCCAGGTATTTAAAACCATGAGGATTCCTCCTGTGACAAATCATGGACATAACATTGTTCTAAATTTATTTCAATTATGGATTCTAAAATTATAAATAAATGAGCATAAACTATTCTCAGTCAGTGAGATAGTGCTGTGGGAAGAGGAGCCTGCCACCAGCATGCTGACCTGGTTGTGATAACGGGAGAACCACATAGTACAAAGTGAACAGTGATCTGGAAAGAGTGACTCCCTCTCAGGGTCACACACACGTGCCTGGTGAGAAACCGTGTTGGTGAGACCTTAGCTAACAGACCTCCAGGTGCCAGGATCTCTCACCAGGGAGGGGAGCTGACATCACAGTAGTGACTGGTGGCCTCACACCCTGCTTCCCACCCCCTTCCCTGCCTCCTGCCTGGGAATCATGGCTGCAGGATGGGGCTGAGAACATCCTGTCCTTGGACAGCAAGAAGAGAACCCCACATCTGCCATGTGGGCTCTGATTCCTGTCCTTGGATCCCAGGTCATCCTGTCTATCTGTGCCCCTGAGAGCCTGGCTGTGCTGTTCTCTGTCTGTTCCTGGAATCAATAACACTTTTAATAAATGTCTTTCTCCCAGAAATCCTTCTCAGAGTCTCCCTGACCCTGCTCCCACACACACCCCATATGGAACTCTCAGAGAGTGGAAGATTGTATCCAGGACACAAGTCACAGGGAGAGAGGCAAGGACCATGGTCCACACTGAGATCCACTGCCTGAGAATCCTGCCTCCTCTCTCCCTTACTCCCTGACACTGCCATCTCGTCCACAGCCTCAGCCTCCATGCTCCACATCAGGCCACAGGCCATGGCTGCCTGGGTCCCATGTTGGCTTCCTTTCCTCACTCGTCTAAATAGATGCCCTCACTTCCTGATTTTCTGTCATGTTGATATTCTGGCCTCTGGGATCTCTCCTGGGACCAAACTTCTGTTCCAAGTCCACTCTTTCTTAACATTTGACGGTCAGAGGGTCAGCTTCTACCTAAGAGAATGCCGGGACCCAGGACAGCATCCTGACTGCCCCATAAGACTGGAACCAGGCTGCTCTTACAGGCAGAAGAGGTTCCTGGCCATGCCTGGTAGAGATGGCCAATCTCAGGGAGGCATAAATGCAGCTCTTATTCCTCCAGCCCCAAGACCCCAATGTACCTCAGTCACAGCCCTGGATCAAGTCAGCACCAACCCTGAGAGACTAACTGAAGTATGAGGCGTCATGGGGGGTCTCCAAGGCTTCTCCTGGCTAAAGTGAAGTCTCCTGGGGCAGCTGTGAGAGTTTGGACATGTCTAACTGGAACCAGGCCTGCTGAGGAGGAACTAGGCAGCAGCCATGGTCACAGTGGGCCTGATAGCCAGGTGATATTTCTCTGAGATCCCTGAAGTGGTCACTTAAGCAGGATGGAAGGATAGAGGCCTGTCTAGTCATGTAAAGAGTCCATTTGTCAGCCCCAAGCCACACACAACTGACCACAGAGAAGGGGCATTAAAGTTGTTGCTCAAATGGTCTCGTGACCTCCCAGGTTCTTTTCCATTGTCCAATAGGGAAAAACCACAACGGGGCCACAGCAAGGATTTACACAGAACCAACATTCTCAACAGGTGCTGAACCCCTGGTCAGACACAGGTAGGGAGACTGGGTCTCTGATCTCCCTCAAGAAAACATTATGGTCCCACGAGGAGCAGACATCGGTTTCTAGCCTGGCTACCAGAGTTTGGGTTTGTGTCCCTGGCCTGAGCCAGTCAGGAAGAAGGCAAGTAGAAGAAGACAGACTTCGTGACATGTTTCTGTAACTCCTTTTCATTCCATCTTTCTTTCAATTGCTTGGATTTTCAAAGCAGGGTTTCTCTGTGTTACAGCCCTGGCTGCCCTGGAAATGGCTCCGTAGACCAGGCTTACCTAGAACTCAGAGATCTGCCTGCCTCTGCCTGCCTCTGCCTGCCTCTGCATGCCTCTGCCTGCCAAGCGCTGGCATTAAGGGTGTGTCTCACCACCTGCAGGCCCAGGCCAGGGATTTAAATGATTAACAGAGACGGGAAATCTTGAATTGGAATCTACCATTAGTACCTACTTATTCTGAGGACAGCCTGGACTAAATAAAACAAACAACAAGCAAACCAGTTCTCCAGACAGCACAAAGGAGCTATAATTTCCTTTGGTTGGAGATGGAGAACTTGAAGGTGATAACACTTTTTTTTTTCCCAGCTGTATGTAAACACCTTTTCTGACTATTAATAGTTTTGTATGTTTTTCTCTGTTTCTGGTTTTGAGACTGGGTCTGTCTCTTCTGTGGCTCTGGCTGTCCTAGAACTTGCTATGTGGACCAGGCGGGCTTCGAATTCGGAGCTCCTCTGCATCCACCTCCCACATTCTCAGATAAAGCCATGCACCTGTCTTCCTGGCCTGCTAACAGACTTGTTTCCTCCTTTGCTTGCTTTGGTTTTGTTTTTAAGCAGTGTATATAACACTGAGGAGGGAGGTGGCAGTTCCTCCTTTTCTCTGAGCACACACTCGATGGCACGTGTGTAAAGGCTCTGGCCTCGGGCATCAGCAGAAGCTGGAAAACCTCCTACCACAGCAGCAGGTGACAGGCTGGACCCCCAGTCCTGCTCACGGGGCCTTCAGGACCCAGGACAGAGTCTCTCCCTGGGTGCTACCTGGGGAGAAGTGCAGAGCCTGCTGCTGGGGAGGCAGGGAAGCAGAGGAGGGAGATGACCATGATGGGGTCAGCTAGGGGAGAGAGGAAGGCCTGAGAGGGCGGCAGGGCAGCCATGCTGCTGTGAAGCTGCAGTTGCAGCCTGGGCGCCCTGTCCACACCACCAGCTCATCCTCCCACCATCACCAGTGGCCTCTCCACTCTCCTCACCCCCAGTCGGGGTGGGTTTTTGGGTTCCATCTGCGGCCTGTGTGCTGTCACCAGGAAGAGAAACCTAGCAGTGCATGGAGGTGTGTGTCAGGAATGGAGAACAGGGGAACAGTTGTCATCTGTGAGGTCCTCAGCTGCTCAGGGCCCACAGAGCCTGCAGGGTGTGTTGTTGGGGAGGTGTCTGGAGGGGGAGGGGTCAGAGGGAAACAGGAAGGTTTGAACCTCTGCTCTCCCCCCCGCTGTCATGGGATAACCCAGCTGGGTGTAAAATCAGAGCGTGTGGAAGCTGAGGACAGTGTCAGGAACTGCAGTCTGAGGAGTCACAGAGCCTGGACAGCCAGGATCCCTCAAGATGAGGCCTGGGGAAGTCTGTGCAAGCTGGTCAGCTGTGTAGGAGCCTTGAATGATGTGTGTGTGTGTGTGTGTGTGTGTGTGTGTGTGTGTGTGTGTGTGTGCAAGTGTGTGCAAGTGTGTGCACATATATGTGAAACCCAGAGGACAACCTTATTCACTGAGACTCGGGACTCCATCCACCTTGGCTATCAACCTTGGGATTCTGTGCTCAGCCGGATGGTATATTGATATGTGGGATTGTTGTTTTGGTTTGGTTTTTTGTTTTGGTTTTCTGGAGACAGAGAAACTAGATCTAAAGACCAGGCTAGCTCCAAACTCACAGAGATGCATGTGCCTCTGCCTCTCACAAGTTAGAATTATAATCACATATGACCAAATGCACTTAAGATTTTTTGTTTTTTGTTTGTTTATTTCAAATTACACTGCTTGTTATTCTGTGGCATGAGGGCACACTTGTCTCTGAGATACACCCAGGTCCCAACACTGCAATCTGACACTGCCAGTGGTCACATGTATGCAAAAGCCCCTGTGTGCACACCAGAACCCCAGGCTGCTCTTCCACAGAACGTCTCCTCCCCTGGGAAAGCATCATGGCTGGAGGGCCCGTCACTGGTTTGGGGAAGCAGGACCACACTGCAGGAGACTGCCCACAGCGTCCTGGACAGAAATCACACCCACAGCAGGGTGTCCATGGGGATCCAACTAGTCCAGACTGGAAGCAGAGCAGAGCCCAGGACTTGGGTTAGGGAGCCAGCAGGGGGCAGCAGTGGGGCTGAACACAGGGGAGCTGGGGTCCTGCAGAACCTGCCAGGGCTGCTGTGAGTGTGCTGGGACAGAAGCTGACATGTGGCCGTCCTGTCAGGTCCAGACCCTGCTTAGGAGAGTCAGACATCAGCTCATCTTTTACCCACAGGCCCCAGACAGTGAGGGAAAGGCAGATGGAACCTGGAGGTGAGAACTCATGGCCAGGAGTCACCCTCACAGACCTTGCTGAGGGTAAAGACGGGGTTCCCCTGGTACAGTGCTCGCTTGCCTGGCATGCTCAGAACCAAGATTATCCTTGCAGCAGCATATGAAGGGGCATGATGGTGCACACCTGTAATCCAGGACTTGGGAGGCCCAGACAGCAGCATCTGCAGGAGTTCAAGATCAACTCCATAACAAGTTCAAGAATCAGCTTGGGATCATTGAGACCCAATTTAAAAACTCAGAAACAAACAGATAGAAAGCACGTTGTGACAGAGACAGTCAGCCCAGACCCCTCTCCTAACTGACTGTCCATCTGGGGTAACTCACCTAGAGCCTCTGTTCCTCGTCTTTCCTAAGTGTAGGATGGACATAGGAGTGTGTCCATATGCAGCTGGCAGGGAGGCCAGGAGAGTTTGTGTCAGGCTCAGGTCAAGGGGTCTGAGGACCGTGGATCCTGGGAGGAAAGCAGAGAAAGCAGACATGAGAGGTGGGAAGTCTGAGCGCCTGCAGAAAAGCATTAACAGGACAATCAATGCCAGGAACACTGAGGAAATTGGACTTGATCTCTATTCATGATGCATTTCCCTGCTGCAATCATGTCTTCCTGCCCTCCAGGGAGCTGACAGAACCTCCTCATGAGAAAGGGTAGGAAGACTCTCCTACAGAGCCAGCCCTGAGGCTGCCACTGCCTCTGTCCCATTTCTCATGACTTCACCGAAGTCACAGGCCAGCTGTGTCCACGCTGAGTGGTGTTCCAAGCTGACACAGTGCTGCTCTGAGCCTTCTTGGCCTGCTTAGGCTAAAAAAGGTTCTGATGTGAGATAACTAGAGGGAGTCACTCAAGAATTTCTGAAAGAGCCACCTCAGAGGCTGTACTGAGCCAGCAGACTGAGTCCCTGAGGGCACTGAAAGTCTGCAGAACTCAGTGTGACTAGAGTCCAGTCACCAGCCATGTGGAAATCACGTGACATGTGCCAGCTCTTATCTGATCCTGGTATCCTCTCTGAGTGTGTGTTATAGTCCCAGTCAGGGGAGGCAGGAAGACTCCTCTAGAGACCAGAGTGGCCTTGGAGTCCCTGTCCAAGAAGCCCAGCACATTGGAGACCTGGCAGCAGGGAGCAGGGCAAGGAGGGGAGGATCCGACAAGACTTGATTCTCCTGGGCACTGTGAAGAGTCCCAGAAAGGCAAGACAAGAGCAAAGGGCAGATGAGGGGCCCAGGAGGGCAGGGGGACTGTGCCAGGGATGATCGAAGAATGTGTGTCTGCACCTTCTCCTCACTGTGTCTGAGGTGAGATTCTCAGGGAGAGACTCACTCAGTCAGCATGGCAGGAGACATGGTGACATTCAGGCTGAGGAGGGGGAGGGCAGGGTTAGAGGAGATTCAAAGAGGAAAAGAAACAGTATGAATATAAGCCACACAGGGAATGGGAAAGACGAGATGAGTCAGAAGGTCAAGGTGGAAGAGAGGAGAGCACAGCCAAGGTCAAGGGCATTTCTCCAGACAGAAATGGGGGCTGGGCTTAAGGGCAGCCATCTTGTCTGTGACCACAAGGGAGGCTCTTCTGCAACATGGGAGAAGAAGAAGCCAGATGGTAAAGGAAGTCACTGGCTACAGGGAGGTGGGGATGGGAGGCTCTGCTCCTCCCCGTCCTCCACAGGAGAAGGTCTGAGGATGTGGGTCACCTCACCCTGATTCTCTGTTCTCCTGAGCACCCCAGTGTCCTCCCTGGGCCTCCTCTTCTGCCTGTGGCTCTGTTGCTCTCATTTCCTGGACTCTGGCCATGGTTTGGCTCCTGCTTCTGCTGCTATCAGCATGTCTGCAAGCTGGTGAGTGTGGGGACCTCACTAGCAGGGACTGAACCACAGGAGGGACACAGGGCTGGGAGGAGTGGGCTGTCATGTGGACAGGGGTTTGCTAGAGGAGCCAGCCAGGCCTCTCTGCCCAAGAGACAGCTCATTCCTCAGAATGAGCCTGACCAACACTCCCCTGTCTGACCTGTCCCACCAGCCCTGGGGACAGTCCTGCCCTTGTCCCACACCTGCCTGTGATGAAGGCTCAGGAGGCTCTGGGTTGTCCTTTCCACCCCCTGCTTGACCTCAGATTCTCTCATCCTTCCCAGGATGCTCAGCAAGATCCAACAGAGAAAATACCTATGGGGTGAACCAGCCAGCACGTCTCTCTGGTGTCCAGGGCGGCTCCATCGAGATCCCATTCTCCTTCTACTTCCCCTGGAGGTTGGCAGAGGATCCTCAGATGAGAATAACGTGGAGATGGAAGCACTTCCATGGGGACTTTATCTACAACTCCACCCCACTTTTCATACATGAGCATTTCAAGAACAGGCTCACCCTGGACTGGACACCAGGTCAGACATCCGGAGTTTTCAGAATTCTGAACCTTCAGGAAGATGACCAGACCTCGTATTTCTGTAAAGTTTTTCTGCTAACGACAGAAGGCAGGAAGAGCTGGCAGTCGATTGAGGGGACCCAACTCACCGTGACACCTGGTGAGGCCCCATGACCCCATGGCCTGACTTCTCGTCCCCCTGACCTCCTTATACCATATAGGTCATTAGGAAGCCTGCACTTCTGATCATTTTCCCAGATTTTTCTTTCTCTCTGTCATCTCCTCTGATCTGCCAAAGTTACCTTTCCTCTTCCCATAAGCATCTTAGCAGCCCTCCCTGAGCTGGTCCCTCACTGTACCCTCAGATTCAACCACCCCAGTTTTGGACAACATGGCCCAGTGTCCTGCTCCTTCCTCCAGACTGTCACTGCCAGCCCACCCACCCCCATCCTGGAAATCCACCTGTATCTGGACTTTAGGATGGGGTAGCTTTCATGGGGTCCTGCGTCAGGGCCTTGGTTAGACCAGGTTTTACCCAGTACCCGGAGGCCTCCACACATATGTTCCTGTAACTCAATCACCACCCTCCTCCCCCGCCTTCCACAGTAGGTGTTCCCTGGTCCCCATGGATCCCCTCCCCCTCTGGGTCTCCCTCCTTCCCCAGTACCTCACATCGCCGCCTCAGTGCCCTTTTCCCCTCCCTCACTTCCCTCTTCTTCCTCCTTCCTACCATCCCCCTCTCTCCCACAAAGGCCCGTGTATCCTCACCACTATCGGGTGTTATGGCTGTGTCACCTCCTCTGTTGCAGCTGTAACTGCAGCTTCCACAGAGTTTGCACGGGCCCAGCCCAGTCCCTGTGTGAACCTTACCCCACCACCTGTCAGTCACCGCTGCTGGGCATGCTCAAGGTCATTTCACGAGGGAGACCAGAGGCCAGCACAGCTCAGCCCCTGCCCAGGCTCACGCTGGTGACACACAGGCCTTGACAGGGACCTTTGCCTCCACCTTCTTTCAGCCAGAACAGGATCAGCCTCTGCTTGAGCTCACTGGATGCTTGTCTCCATTCCGTCTGGACTCTGTGGAGCATGTATGTAAGTGTGACCATGTATGTGCATGTGTGTGTGTGTGTGTGTGTGCACATGTGCTTGTGTTTGTGTGTGTGTGTGTGCTTGTATGTGTGTGTGCCTGTGTCTGTGTCTGTGGGTGTCTGTGGGTGTATATGTCCCATTTTGTGCTTGTGTGAGGCCAGAGCTGGACATTGGGGTCCTCCACTAGTAAGTCCCCCTTTATTCCCTTGAAGCAGGGTCTCTCCCTGAACCTGGAACTCGCTGTTTTGGGGAAGGAAAAGGCTGTGAAGCCCAATTGATTCTCTTGTCGCCATCTCCCACAGTGTAACAATTGCAGGTTCTCACAGGGCCAGTCTTGTAAAATTAGGTGTATTAAGTGTGAGGAAGGAAACCCAAGATTACCTGGCCTCCACACACACACACACACACACACACACACACACATGCACACAAACACACATACACACATAGATACATATACACACATAAAAACTCATGCAAAACTATGTGTGTGAAAAAATGTAATAAAAATACTTTTTAAGAAAATAAAATATACAATTGTCAAATAATAATCACTGATTACGTTGCCAGGGTTCAGCAGAGCCAGTGGTAAATGGGTTTTCCCTTCCAGCTTAGTCCCCACCTCCCCCTGGGAAAGTCCTGCCTCATCTTCACCCCTGTCCTGGTTCAGGATAAGCTCCGGAGCCTGAACTGGCCAGGCAGCCTTCTGTCTACAAGGTTCCCTACATGGCCTTTGCTGAAATTCTGTTCTTCCCAGCCCCAGCCTCTTCCTCCTGCCCTTGAGCTAATCTGTTAGGTTCTTGGCTGACAATCAGTGGAAGGCAGCCCTGTCTTTCTCTGCTTCAGTCAGGCAAACCATGTTTTTCCTCTTGTCCCCAGGGCCACATGGACAAAGGTTCTCACCTCTACTCTGGGTTCTTTACTCAGTTCTTTTTAAAGTTTAATTCATTATCTGAATATTTTATAAATATTCAAATTAATAATAAAAAGACATTTTTCCTTTCATTACTTTCTTATAGAGTCTCATGTAGCCCAGGCTGGCCTCAATCATGCTCTGTAGCTGAGGATGACCTTAAACTCCTGATTCTCCTGCCTCCACTTCCCAGGTGCTGGGATCACAAAAGTATGTCACCCTCCTGGTGTGACCCTCCTGGGATGGGACTCAGGGTCTTGCTTATGCTAGCCATACACTCTACCCACGGAGCTACAACCACAGGCCCCAAAAGAAATCGTTTTATACAATCATTTGCCCACAATCAGTGCAGAGATGGCACAACTGGAGAAGTACTTGCAACAGTATTGAAGAGAACCCTGTGGTTGGCTCATCAAGTTTTTACATAATTTTACTTTTTTGGCCAAATTCAATAGCACTCTCCTTTGCGATTTTTTTTCTTTCATGTCTAAGGAGAAAGATCCCTGGTGACAGATCTCTTTCTGTCAATTAAAAATAGACTCTTCTCTCACGTAATAAATTCAACCACAACTTTCCCTTCCTCCACTCCTCCAGCTCCCCTGCACTCCCCTCTCCCCAGATCCCCTCCCCCACTGCTTCCTCTTCAGGGAAGAGCAGGCCTCCAAGAGAGCACAGCCAAACAGGGCAAAACAAGGTACAAGGCAAGAGCCCTCCTACTGAGGCAGACAAGGGTCTCAAGAGCAGGCAAGGAGTCAGAAACTCGCCCCACTGCCAAGAGCCCCACACAAGCCAACAGCCATGACGTGTACACAGAGAACTGTGCAGACCCGGACTGCTTTTCACCTTCTCTTACAGAACACCATGCATTTCTGGCCTGTCTGTCCCAATCTGTTCCAGTGTGTCTTCGTTTTCAACTGTACTTATTATTGTTGTCTGTGTGTGCACAGGCACCTGTGGGCCATGATGCACACATGCTCAGAGGACTTCCTGCAGCAGATTCTCTCCTTCCACCTTGCTTTGAGGTGGGATCTCCTCCTATTGTCTCTGCCTCCCATCTTGGGGTGCTGGGATTGCAGATACCCACCACACCTATGCGGGTTCTGAGGGATCAGACATGGTCAGACTCTCATAGCAGGTGCCTTTATCTTAGTTTGTTCTTAATTTGTTAACACTTTAATGTCTGTGTTCAGGTGTCAGGTGTTAACAACTGCATGTGTTTGTGTGGACATACATCTGGAGGCCAGATAGTAACCTTAGAAAACTTTCCTTTCCTTTCCACCTTCCTTCCTTTCTATCTTTCCTTCCTTCCTACCTTCCTTCCTTCCTTCCTTCCTCCCTTCTTCTTTCCTTCCTTCCTTCATTCCTGATGGTGCTCAGGTCTTTTTGCTTCAGAGGTATCCTAGTGTCCTAGTTAGAGTTTCTATTACTGTGAAAATCACCATGACCAAAGAATTTGAGGAGAAAAAAAAATGTTTATTTCTCTTATACATCCAGATGCTACTTGCTTTATCGAAGGAAGTCAGGGCAGGAACTCCAGGCAGGAACTGAAGCAGAAGCCATGGGGAGTGATGCTAACTGGCTTGCTATTCATGGCCTGCTCAGCCTGCTTTCCTTACAACACCCAGGATAACCTGCAGGAGATGGCCCTGCCCACAGTGAGCTGGGCCCTCCCATGGCAGTCACCAGTCAAGAACCTGTCCTGCAGGCTCCCCCACAGCAATCTGATGGAGGCGTTTTCTAGTCCAGTTCCTCTTTCCAGACAACTCTTGCTTGGGTCACATTTCCAGTGATGGTGACGATGGTGACGATGCTAACCAGAACACAGGCAGAACAGCTTTATGGACTGAGCCATCACCTCACTTCTCCTGCCTCTTCTTCTCAGAACTACATTGTCTTAGTAATTCTAACTTTATCCTTGTCAATGGCTGATGTGATGTTTGCATCTCAGCCATTACTCAAACATCCAGAGTCCTCAGAATCCTGAACTTGAAGGAGAAAGACCAGGACATTTACTACTGCAGAGTTTATCTGCAAACAAGAGAAGGCAGGAAGAGCTGGCAGTCGATTGATGGGACCCAATTCACAATCTCCAATGTTGAGGCCCCCTGGCTCAGGCCTTGATACTTGTGGCTTCCTTGTCCTTACATGTCACCTCAAGCTCCACTACTCTCAGCTTTCTTTCATATTCCTTTATCTAGGCTCTCCCACATCTCTGTCAACAGCATTGTTTCTCATAGTTGTGACACGCCTTTGCTTCCTCTTCTGCCTTGTCTGACATTCTCTCTTAAGAAGAACAACACCCCACTCTAAGCTTCAGCATCTGCCTCACTCACAACTCACTCCCTTGTTCCCAATCTAACCCTGCAGTCCTACCCACTGTCACTTCCCATGGCCTCAAGGGGGATTAAATCCTCAAGGATGTCCCTGACTCTCCTGGGCCTGTGTTAGGGCTCCCATTGGTCCCTGTATGCAGATCTCCTCACAGCTCCAGCCTCAGCCCAGAACACACATTAGGTCCCACTGGATGTCCTTGGTGTCCTCTGTCCAGGTGGAAACTGACCGCTCTCACCTCAGTGTCATTTTCCCTCCTAGCTGCACAGGACACCTCTGTCACCTCTCCCCACCCACCCCTTGTCTCCTCTCCATGTCCCAGCGCCCCTCTCTCCCTCCTTCCCTCACCTCACCCACACAAGCCCCCAGGCTCTGCAGTAACATGTCCCCATTTTCAGGCTGAGGCTGCTCTGTGTTGTGGTCCTTGATGCAGAAGTAACTGTGTCCTCTGCACATGGAGTCCTGAGGAGCAGCCTTGACACTGTGTCCTACACATGGCTCCACAGGAGCTGGGGACTCTGTGCCATGGTGTTTATCTCGACCTTGATCTGTGGTGATTTTTCTGTATCTTTTTACTTTTGGGGGATTATTTCTACTATTATAAGATTTTTATAAGGCAGTGTTAAATCACTTAGCCATGGCTCTGCTAAAACTGTATAGACAAGGCCAACCTTGAACTCACAGAAATCTGCCCGGCCCCTGCCTCCTTGTGCCGACATTACAGGCTGGCTCACTCATGAGAGGATGCCCACAGCACAGTGCTCTGTGCAGTCTGCAGCTGCCAAGGAAGGGAGGAAAGGAGCAGTTTCATGGTCTAGCTCAGGGGTTCTCACCCTCCTAATGCTGAGACCCTGTAACACATTCCTCATGCTGTGGTGACCCAAACAAGAAAACTGTGTCATTATTACTAGATAATTGTTATTTTTCTACTGTTATGAATCATAGTGTAAATATCTGATGTGCAGAATGCCTGATTTGCACCCCTGCAGGAGGGTGACCCACAGGTTGAGAACCTCTGCTCTAAAATCTCCAAATAGGTAAATGTTGAGGAATGAATCTGCAGTGATGTTCTAGAGCTAAGGATTGTACTTGACTTTACACTGGGTAATACATGTCCAGTTAAAATAATGTATTTTCTAATACACATTTTCATGTTTAAAGTGTGTGTGGACACATGGGAATGTTAAGTCAGAGATGGATGTGAGTGTGTGTGTGTATATCTATGTGTGTGTGTTCGTGAGTTCACATTACTTCACGTGGAGGCTAGAGGAGGGCCTCAGGTGCCACACACATTATTTTTGGGGACAGGCTCTCCTGCTGGCTTTAAGTTTGACATAGACACTAGGTTGGCTGGCCAGTGAGCCCAAGGCTGTGCCTGTCTCCACCTCCTTAGTTCTTGGATTACAGCTCATTCAGCTCTTTTGCTCTGGAGCTACAGACATAGACCAGGCTGGCTTTGAACTCACAGAAATCTGCCTGCCTCGTCCTCTTGCTAAGAGTCATTTCCTCCTCACCTGGTTATTCATGTGAACACTAACTATTAAACTCAGATGCCAAGGCATGAGCAACAAGCCGCTATGGACTAATCATAGCTGTGTGTTACACACTTATGTCAAAAGTCCCTGTGTTTCTATGGCTTAGTTATCTGGGAACAAACGCAAATCTGAAGACACAGCCAGGACAGTGGGGAGTGTGCATTTGAGCTTGCTGTCCTGAGCCTCAGCCTTCAGCATTTGCTCCCCTCTCTGTGTGGACTTCTGACAGCTGCTCCCATCCACAGAGGAGACAGGGTGTGACACTCAGCCCTCCCTCCCTCCTCCAGGAGGATGTGCTCACTTCTCACCTCTCCCCAGCAGGCAGCACCACCATGAGGAACCCCTCCACCCTCCCCTCTGCAGTCACCACAGCTGGAAGCAGGGACACAGAGGGCCAGAGGAGCCCTTCACTGGTCATCCTGGGAGCCATGGTCGGGATGGTGGTGGCCAAGGCAGTGCTCATAACCCCAATCTCTGTGTTGCTGATCTTCCTCTGGTGGAAGAAAAGGTGAGTGTCCAGGACAGGCCCTCACCTGAGTGTCCCCACTGGGAGTGTTCTCAGCTGTGGGGAATGGAGAAGGGCTTGTGCAGGAAAGAGAAAATGAACAGAAGGACAAGACGGGGGTGAATTCACAAAGGACTGACTCTGGCCTGCTGTCCTTAGAGACCATCTGGGAGTCAAAGGAGCAATATCAGGTGAACACAGCGCCAGCTCTTAAGGCCTGCAAGGAGGCATACAGCAGCCTCAGGGCCAGCTTCTCACTGGGAAGGAGCTGTGGTCTGAGGGGAGACCAGCATTCAGGGACAACACCTCACAGGAAGGGAAAACTAGGAAAATAGACACCTGAGTGAGTTGGGGATATGCGATAAAGTGGATGTTGAGAGCATGGTGTGCAATAGACTCACAAATACAAAGACAATGTGAAGGAAGAACCTAGAGACTAAAAGAGGCAAGGTTAAAGATATTTTTATGAAACTGTTTTTTTTAAGTTGTTGTCTTAACCCAGGTATCACACAAAGCATTGAGACTCTATTACGTTTGTTTAATAATAAGCTTCACAACACAAGAACTGAGCAGTTGTTGCTCAATTCTAAATCCTTTACACTAATGTGGTTTCCTACCAGTTAACATCCCAGAGATATTTGCGTTTTGTAGCTTTCCTTCTTGAGTTCTCTCCTGGTCCCTCCTGGACATCTGCCTGTCTCTCATTCTACTGGTTTAATCTCCTACTTCTTCCTCTATCTATTCTTCACCTGGATGTCAGAAGGTCCAGCCCTCTTCTCTCCCCTGCTCCTAGAATGGTTGTAAACTGCTTTATTGCTATATCAGGGGACAATTGGAAACACAGTTTATACAACATTGTGACAGGAGATTCAACAAGGCAAAAGATTTCTACTCTGAGAACATAACACTCTTGAGTGAAATTACAAAACATCCAGTGTGATGGCTCAGTGGTGAAGTGTTTGACCCACAAACACAAGGGCATGAATTTCTTTCCCCACACCCACATAAAGTGTCGGCAGATTCTTGCACAGGCAGAGAACTGGGATCCCTGGGGCTCACTGTAATTTACCTACTGGGAAGACCAGAGCCAATGACAGACCTGTCTCAGGAGCTATGGTGGAGAGCTCCTACAGGACAGTTCCCAGGGTTGTCCACTACCATGTACAAGTGTGTGCCCATATGCCAATATTCACAAACATGTGTGTACTGCCTGACAATAAACTTTTTAATAGTGAAGGAAATACTAACAAAGGTAAGAATATACTCAGATGCCAGATACAGCTGCAAAGTTGAAGAGTACCTGAGTGGGGAGTGAGGATGGAGAGAAATAAAGCAAGAATAAGGGATCAGCTAGAGAGGACTATCTGTAAATACTGAAGCCCAGAGTTCACTCAACAGCCACTTTTTATACACAAAGAAAACAAGTTATATTAGCACAAGGAAGGGGTTCATGGCGCAGTCAAAGTTGTGTTCTTAGACTACCACTCTGTAAAACAAAAATGGTCCAAGGTCACACAAACAAGGTAAAGGAGCTTGGCAAAACATCTCATTTATAGCTGTCTCAAGGCCAGGGTGAAAACATGTTTTTCACTGAATACTCAATAACAAAGCAGCTTGCCAAGTAAGCAGCTCTCAACAAGCAGAATAAAATGTTATACATATGACCTTATAACAAAAAGCAATCAAAAAAATCAATGCAATCCCTACTCCCATCACATTTACAATTGTGTAAAGATAAATGATTGCTTTTCTAACTTTCACAAGTATTCTAAGAAACTAAAATAGAGACACAGTGACAGACACCCTAATCCAAGCACAGAAATATAGAGAAAAGAATCACTTCCAAGCCCTGCAGTTATACAGGAAGTTCAAGCCCAACAAGGATTCCACAACAAGGACCTTGTACACACAAATGAGAGCCCAGTGTGGACATGGTTTAGAGCAGATTTAAGTCCAGAGAAACTGGAAAACCCAGGACAGGGTCAGAGATGAGGAGGGAGTGGGGTGTGATGGAAACCCAGAAATAAAGACTTGACTGTGCAGCCCCTGGCAGCAGAACGGCTCAGTCTCCAATAGGAAAGAGGAGCAGCTGAGAGGTGGGACAGCAGCAGCCTGGGAGGCAGCAGAAGGCTGACCAGGACTCAAACCAGGAAGCAGAATCTATAGGGAGGCAGCAGCCTGCACTCAGAAGGAAAGCTGGAGAGACAGGCTCCAGGGAGGGAAAAGGGAGGCATGGGGACTGCACAGGAGGGAAGGAGGGAAGGGACATGAGGTCAGGGGAAGGAAGCAGAGGGACACAGTACATGGCCATGGCTCAGGGACCAGTAGAACTTTGCCCTGTGTTGAGCAGGACAGCTGAGGACTGGCCTCAGGGCCTGGTGACTCTCACACCTGTCCTTGACTGGCTGCTGAGAGCTTTTTGCTGCTCTGGGCCCCTCATGTAGTCTGAAGACAGTTAAAAGCTGAGAGGCAGGATGGAGGATGAGTATGGTTGCCACACTGACACTGTTTCTTCTCCTACAGGCAGCAGAGTGAAGCCTAAATTCCAGGCCGCAGAGCCTGTCATCCCACGAAGCATCTGAGGGGCTGGACAGAGGTTTATCATGAGAGCCCTGCCAGGAGCCAGACAGATGGTCCAGTCAGAGAAGCATGGCTCACGGGTAGGAGGAGCGTAGTTAGGCCCTGAGCACCCACATTGTAAGCCAGGGAGGGGCAGGAACTTGTAATCTCAGCCCTGGAAAACCAAGAGACATGGAGAGTCTTGGGGTTGGATGTCCAGCTATGCTGGACTAACTAGTGAGTTCCAGGCCAACAAGAGTCCATGTCTTTAAAAACATGTGGATTCCTTTGGTGATGAATCATGGATGTAACATTTTTCTAAATTTATTTCAATTATGGATTTTGAAATTATAAATAAATGGACATAAAATATTATAAGTCAGTGAGATAGCTCAGGGGGAAGAGGAGCCTGCCGCCAGCTAGCTGACCTGGCTGTGATTCCTGAGGACACAAAAGGTACAAAGAGAAAGTGACTCTGGAAAATGTGACTCCCTCTCAGGGTCACACACAGGTGCCTGGTGAGAGACCATGTTGGTGAGTCCTTAGCTAACAGACCTCCAGGTGCCAGGATCTCTCACCAGGGAGGGGAGCTGACATCACAGTAGTGACTGGTGGCCTCACACCCTGCTTCCCACCCCCTTCCCTGCCTCCTGCCTGGGAATCAGAGCACATACCTGCAGGATGGTGCTGGGAACATCTGTCCTTGGACAGCTAGAAGAGAACCCCACTTCTGCCATATGAGTTCTGATTTCCTGTCCTTGGATCCCAGGTCATCCTGTCTGTCTGTGGACATGTGAGCATGACTGTGCTGTTCTCTGTCTGTTCATGGAGTCAATAACACTTTTAATAAATGTCTTTCTCCCAGAATTCCATCTACAGTCTCTCCTGACCCTGCTCCCACACACACCCCATATGGGACTCTCAGAGAGTTGAAGATTGCATCAGGACACAAGTCACAGGGAGAGAGGCAAGGACCATGGTCCACAAAGATCCACTGCCTGAGAATCCTGCCTCCTCTCCCTTACTCCCTGACACTGGCATCTCGTCCACAGCCTCACCCTCCATGTTCCACATCAGGCCACAGGCCATGGTTGCTTGGATCCCATGTTGGCTTCCTTCCCTCACTCGTCTAAATATATGCTGTCACTTCCTTATTTGCTGGGAGCCAAAGCTATTTACTGATGCCAAAGCCAAATAGTGAGCAAAGGTCATTTAGTGGAGACCTAAAGCTATTTAGTGAAAGAGTTATCTAGGACCCTAAGTCATGGGTAATAGGTTTGTGAGGACATCCGTCTGTTAGTTTTAGAGCATCCGTGAGATATCCCAAGAAAACATCCTGACAGCATCTTGCAGGTGCAATATTCAAGCCATGAAAGCACTCTTCCTATCTCCCACAGCAGGAATTAGCCTCCCCCCTTTCCTGCCTTCTCTCTATACAAGTCTGGTGAAATTTTCTAATAAACAAGGGCTTGATCAGACACACAGACTTGGCTTCCTTCTTCACGTCTCTTTGTCCCCCCCCCCATTCTTTTTACACACACCCTATAGGACCTCGTTGAACTCCTGTGGGTCGGACATTCTGGCGCTCAATGTGGCCTAAGTGTGTCGGGACTGAATTGAAAGTCATTCTTTGTGACCACAAATCTACATAGGATCTAGTGTTTCTACTGGGAAATGAAAAAGCTCCTGCATAAGAGGTCTCCACAGAGCCACCCGCCTGTGAGTTTGATATGAGAGGTAAGTCAGAATGATGAATTACAGGACAAGACTTGAGTTAGCATGACTTATTCTTACAGGGTCTCAAGAAGTCCCTCAAGACGCGGGGAGTAAGTGTAAAGAAAAAGGAATCTCACAAACTAAAGAGTTACTTGGGAAATTAGAGCAGCCAAACAGACAAAAAAAAAGTACTTCTAAGGTTATTTCAAATGTTCATAAAGGAGCTCAAACAGATTTCTGTAATTTGAGAGCAAAAATATAATTTAGGAGCTAGATAGTGAGGATGAAACAGAGTCAGAGGAAGAAACTGCCAAGTCTCATAATTTAGACTGGCCTCCTGTGCCTGCTTTCCTTGTGCTGTTTCCCTTCTACCAAAACAAAGAAAAAAGGCCCCAGGCAGAATGGTGCAGAGAAGATCTGTAGCTCGGTGAGCAGGAGGAATGGGGACACTACATGTCTCCTTCCCCCTCTGTTGTAAGCGGTTCATAATATTTACTATTGATTTATCTTCTGGTAATGCTGCTGTTAATCCTCAGCAGCTGTATAACCAAATCACCACACGGAGGCTGGGTTTTTAAGTTAACCTTTTTTTTTTTTTTAAGTTAACCTAGAACACAATGCTGGGCAATATTTACTCCCTCCTAAACCTTCAAGCCCTGAGTTTCCTAACATTAGATTTCCCACATTATACTTGCTTTTTGTGAAATCTTAGGTCTGGTTCATGCTCCACATCCTCCAAGATCTCTCCTCCAGCTCTGCTCTCCTTGTTCTCCCCTCGGCCCTTCTCCTGCCTTCTGGCTCCTCCCCTCGGCCCTTCTCCTGCCTTCTGGCTCCTCCCTTCTGGCTCCTCCCCTCTTTCCTGTCCTCTGGCTCCTCCCTGCTCAACATTGTGTTTAGTTGCTTTATTTTGGCCTGTTTACACAAGAGCTGAGACAGGATGCTTAGAATGAGTATCACAATGCAATATCCGGATTGAAACCAGAGAGTTGGGGGTGGGGGAGAAATCAACATTTGAATGTAGGTGTATACATTAAAAAAAAAAAAAACATTATACCAACACCCCTCCCCTACCTCGGGCCAGGCTTGGATGGCTTGGTGAGAACTGGGTGGTTGAGAACACTCACACCCTCAGAATTGGCCTAAGACCTGCCTCTGCCAGCTGCAGAGCTGAGCAGGACTGCTGAGTTCACCCCGCCCCCTCACACAGGCTTCAGTCAGTGTCAGCTCTCTGACGGGGGCCAGAGGGATGGAGCCACTTCTAGTTTTAAAGATTAAATTGTGTGCACTGATAAATTCCAAGTCTTAAATCTAGTTCTGACTTTTGAAATCATGGTTATGCTCTGTATATATTTTTAATTGTTTAAAAAGTAGGTACCTTGGTTGTTTTTTGTCTTTGTCTCTGTGTTTTGTTTTTGTGTGCCAGCTGTCTGTTTTGGTGTCTGGTTTTGGTTTGCTTGCGAGGTCTGGGAAACTTGGAGAGTTTCCCATCTGGTCAAGGGAATTGAGGGGATGCCCCAGTTTTCAGGAAAAGCACCCTTATAGGCTCTACTCTTCTTAGGACCAAGAGAGAGGGTCACTGGGACCTTATTCTGTGTGAAGAGAGGGCCATGGAGGCTCTGCTCCTTCTGGAATCTATGTGTGTATATTTTTATCTGTGGACTTAAATTGGACATGAGACAGTTTAAATCAACACCTCTGAGTTTGGTCCTGGACCATCAGAGTTAAATGCTATAAAACATTTTAAAATTTATCTGGACAGTCTAGCAAAAACCTTAAAAAGAGTTTCTCAACCCTTTGGGGGATGTCAAATGACCTTGGTATTTATTTTATTAATTTTACAAAGTAAAACAAAGCCATGCTGTTTAAGCCAATTAAACAAAAACTACATTTTTATGATATATCATGTAAAAAAAAAACCTATAAAATATGTTGTTCTTCATTTAAAAGGCTGGAGATTCTTCAATGCAAAGTGTTTGCTCATGCTCTTTTACAGGACAAAAAGGATTACAGCTCCATGTTAGCCCAGGGTTATGCAGGGTTATATTCAGATCATTGTTATGAGGGCCCACCTGAGAATGAAAACAACTGTAAAAGAAAAACAGCTGTGACTATTCCCATACTTGGAATAAAGCCAGAGGCACGTAGCTCTCGAAGGGCAGGATGACTGCTCCGAGATAGTTTTTAAAAAAATAAGGGCAGGGTGAATTGTTTTGAGAAAACTCACAAATGGCCAAAAACTGCAAACAACTAGCTGTAAACAATCTTCATGCAATTCTTGCTGACCAATCAATGTGTAGAGCAAAAGTGGCCAGATTTTTAAGTATAAAAACCCTATGCTTTGCATGCTCAGGGTCGTCTCCTGCCTTTGGAGGGGAGACCTTATCGCGATTGAAATAATAATAATAATAATAATAATAATAATAAACTCTTGCTTTTACATCGAGTTGTGGTCTGTGGGAGTTCCTGGGAAGGGCACAATCTTGAACTCCTGAGCTGTGAGACCCCGGGTCTCACAGTTAACCATTATATAAAATACATGCCTGGCTGCCAGTACCTAAAGAAATGATTTAATGCTGTTTCTTTCTGACCTATAGATCTGGTATGGCCAGATTAGTCCATTTTTGCTGAGGGCTGCAAGCTAAGTTTAGTCCTCTGTTTAATGCTAAATAAAACTTTTGTCCTTTAATTCTTTGCTGTTAAGTTTTAATACAAATGATAGAATTAATAAGATTTGCTAGCCCCTTTATAAATTATATTTAATTAAAAGTTTTGCTTTGATTTTAGTTTAAAAAGAGCAGATTTAAAGTCATGCTAAAGATTATAGTTAAATACAAGATTGAGTTTTACCTAGTCTCTTTGTTTAGGTTGTTTGTTTGTTTTTTTAAGGTTAAATTTAAAATGGTTAACCATAAAGTTTGTCTATGTAAATCTACCTAAAATTTGGTTCTAAAACATACATTTAAAAAATATGCCAAAAATAAAGATTATAACATCCTGTTTTATAGGTTGCAGTTTAGAGCAGATAATAAAGGTAGACAAAGAGTAACTCAACTATGCTAGCTCTCAGACTTGTCAGAGATCTAATAAATATGGCATTTTAACATATGTAAGCTTATTATGACAGAGTCTCAAACAGAGGGGGCTGGAGAGATGGCTCAGAGGTTAAGAGCACTGGATGTTCTTCCTAAAGATCCTGAGTTCAATCCCCAACACCACATGGTGGCTCAAAACCGTTTATAGTGAGATCTGGTGTTGCTGCCTGTGCTTATGAAAGAAAAACAATGTCTTTTTAAGTGTTTGGCACATCTGCACAAACAGCAAAGTTATCTGCAGTATTGGCTGTGTTTCAAAGTTTTAATAAGCAGTCTTTGAACATTTTTACAGATAGTGCATATGTAGCTAAGTCTTTGCCTAGGTTAGAGAATGCAGGTCAAATCCAGATATTTTCTCCTGCTGGAATTTTATTTTTACAAATGCAAAACTTGATACAAGAAAGAAACTTTTCCTTTTTTATAGGACATTTAAGGGCTCATTCTAATTTGCCAGGATTCCTGTCTGAAGAAAATGCATTGGCAGATAAAGCCACCGAAGTTTATTGTTTACAGTTGAGGAGCCCAAGATGCCCATAACATGCATCATCTTAATAGTCAAACCTTGAGACTTAAATATGGGTTGACTAAGGGACAGGCCCATAGTATAGTCGAGGCTTGCAGTATTTGTCCTCAATTTCAGCCTGTTTCTCATTTGGGAGTCAGTCCTAAAGGATTGGTTCCAAATCAGATTTGGCAAAAGGATATTACTCATATTCCTATATTTAACAAATTATTATAAGTACATGTTTGCATTGATACCTATTCTGGATTTATTTTTGCCACTCCTCAACCAGGAGAAGCTGCAAAAAAAATGTTATTGCTCATTATCTACAGGCTTTTAATGTTCTAGGAGTTCCTAAGCAATTTAAAACTGACAATAAAATAGGATATACTAACAAATCTTTTAAAATATTTTATCAACAGTTTCAAGTTTCTCATATAACTGAAATACCTTACAATCCTCAAGGACAAGCCATGCTAGAGTGTGCCCACCAAACAATTATGATTTACTTGCAAAAAACAAAGAAGGAGGAGCCACTCCCCTGGACACCTAATTTAAAAAAAAAAAATAGATAAGCATGGTAAATCTGCAGCAGATAGATTTTGGCATACAAAAGCCAAACAACTTTTGCTAAAGTAAAATGGAGGAATCCTTTAACAAATCAATGGCATGGACCTGACCCTGTACTCAAATGGGGACGAGGAGCTGTCTGTGTGTTTTTTGCAGGAAAATGAGGCAGCTTGATGGCTACTGGAACACCTGGTATAACAGTGGATGAGGAGTTTTCTCCTGACAATGATAATGATGTCAAAGAAGACCCCTCCAGTCAAGATGACTGCTTATGTGCTGCCCTTAAGGAAGAGTGCTGCTTTTGCAGAGATTATAAGGGATTTTACACAGTTTGTAAGGGACAGCATGGTTAAGGTTAGGGAAGGCCTAGAAGAGAGAAAGAGACAGAGAGGACAAGAGGAAAGTTGGTTTCATAATTGGATTTCAACCTCTCCCTGGCTCACCATCCCTCCTTCCTTCAATCGTGGGCCCCATGGTGGGTTTCCTTCTCCTCATATCTTTCAGCCCAAGGGCCATTAAAAGACTTACTGGCTTAGTAAAACAGCAAATTGACTCCCTGGCATCTAAACCCATACAAGTTCATTATCACAGACTTGATTTGGCCGACAGAGGCTTAGCTGAGACCAAGGAAGACTGCTGAAAGTCTATCACATGGGTCTTGACTGCTTGCGTTTTGCTCTCATGACAACAGCATGAAACTCAGATAAATGCTTGCCTGATACGGCATGAGCACCACCGGGGTATAGGATGAGATACCGCAGGGGGGAGGGCCCAATTGCCTATTTCTGAGTTCCCTGAGAAGCAAACCTGATTGCATAGAGGTTGGTGTCTGATTACCCCTAACCACAACCTGCTGGGGATGCCCTCAGGTGTTGATGGGGTCTTCCTCTCCTCCCCAAAAAGACACCCAAAAAGGCCACAAAATGCCTTGGGAGGATCAGGTCACTACTTCCCCCCTTCTGCTTAATACCCACCATCTTCCGAAGACCTCATGTTCAAAACCTACCTGCTAGCCTCTTAAATTGTTTAAGAAGGGAGGAGATGCATGGAACCAAAGCTATTTACTGAAGCCAAAGGCAAATTGTGAGCAAAGGTCATTTAGTGGAGACAAAGCCAATTAGTGGAAAAGTTATCAACAGCTGCACTAGGACCCTAGGTCATGGGTGAGGTTTGTGAGGACATCCATCTGTTAGTTTAGAGCATCCGTGAGATATCTTAAGAAAACATCCTGATGGCATCTTGCAGGTACAATATTCAAGCCATGAAAGCATTCTTCCTATCTCCTGCAGCAGGAATTAGTGCCTTTCCTGCCTTCTCCCTATATACCTTGGGTGAAAATTTCTAATATACAAGGGCTTGACAGACAAACAGACTTGGCTTCCTTCGTCCTGTCTGTTTCCACCCATTCTTTTCACCTTCCCCTTTAGAAACCCTTTGAACTCCCGAGGGTTGGGACACTTATTTCCTGTCATGTTGGTATTCTAGTGTCTAGGGTCTCTCCTAGGACCAGAATTCTGTCCCAACTCCAGTCTGTCCTAACATTTGATGGTCAGAGGGTCAGCTTCTACCTAAGAGAATGCCAGGACCCAGGACAGCATCCTCACTGCCCCATAAGACTGGAACCAGGCTGCTCTTACAGGCAGAAGAGGTTCCTGGCCATGCCTGGTAGACACAGTCAGGCTCAGGGAGGCATAAATGCAGCTCTTATTCCTCCAGCCACAAGCCCCAACTGTACCTCATTCACAGCTCTGGACCAAGTCAGCTCCAACCCCGTGAGACTCTCTGGAGGTAGGAGGGGTCATGGGGAACTCACCAAGACGTCTCCTGGCTAAAGTGAAGTCTCCTGTGAGAGTCTGGACATGTGTAACTGGACGCAGGCCTGCTGAGGAGGAGACCAGCAACAGCCATGGTCACTTGGGCCTGACAGCCGGGTGGTCTTACTCTGAGACCCCTGAAGTGGCCACTCAAGCAGGATGGAACGACCAAGGTGTCTAGTCATCCAAAGAGTTCATTTGTCAGCCCCAAGCCACACACAACTGACCACAGAGAAGGGGCATTAAAGTTGTTGCTCAAATGGTCTCATGACCTCCCAGGTTCTTTTCCATTGTCCAATAGGGGAAAACCACAGTGGGGCCACAGCAAGGATTTACACACAACCAACATTCTCAACAGGTGCTGAACCCCTGGTCAGACACAGGAAGGGAGACTGGGACTCTGACCTGCCTCAAGAAAACATTATGGTCCCACGAGGAGCAGACATTGGGTTCTTCATGGTACCAGGGTTTGGGTTTGTGTCCCTGGCCTGAGTCAGTCAGGAAGAAAGCAAGTGGAGGAAGACAGACTTGGTGACATGTTTCTGTAACTCCTTTTTATTCCATCTTTCTTACAATTGCTTGGATTTTTAACGCAGGCTTTCTCTGTGCTACAGCCCTGGCTGCCCTGGAAATGGCTCCATAGACCAGGCTTGCCTAGAACTCAGAGATCTGCCTGCCTCTGCCTGCCTCTGCCTGCCTCTGCCTGCCAAGCACTGGGATTAAAGGTTTGCCTCACCACCTACAGGCCCAGGCCAGGAATTTAAATGATTAACAGAGATGGGAAAATCTTGAATTGGAATCTACCACTAGTACCTACTTATGCTGAGGACAGCCTGGACTAAATAAAACAAACAACAAGCAAACCAGTTCTCCAGACAGCACAAAGGAGCTATGATTCCTCTTTGGTTGGAGATGGAGAATTTGAGGGTGATAACACTTTTTTTTCCAGCTGTATGTAAACACCTTTTCTGACTATTAATAGTTTTGTAGGTTTTTCTCTGTTTCTGGTTTTGAGACTGGGTCTGTCTCTTCTGTGGCTCTGGCTGTCCTAGAACTTGCTGTGTGGACCAGGCGGGCCTCGAATTCAGAGCTCCTCTGCATCTGCCTCCCACGTTCTTAGATAAAGCCATGCACCTGTCTTCCTGGCCTGCTAACAGTCTTGCTTCCTCTTTGCTTGCTTTGGTTTTGTATTTAAGCAGTGAATATAACACTGAGGAGGGAGGTGGCAGTTCCTCCTTTTCTGTGAGCACACACTCCATGGCGCGTGTGTAAAGGCTTTGGCCTTGGGCATCAGCAGAAGCTGGAAAACCTCCTACCACAGCAGCAGGTGACAGGCTGGACCCCCAGTCCTGCTCACGGGGCCTTCAGGACCCAGGACAGAGTCTCTCCCTGGGGGCTTCCTAGGGAGAAGTGCAGGGCCTGCTGCTGGGGAGGCAGGGAAGCAGAGGAGGGAGATGACCATGATGGGGTCACCTAGGGGAGAGGAAGGCCTGAGAGGGCGGCAGGGCAGCCATGCTGCTGTGAAGCTGTATTCATATCCTGGGCGCCCTGTCCACACCACCAGCCAATCCTCCCACCATCACCAGTGGCCTCTCCACTCTCCTCACCCCCAGTCTGGGTGGGTTTTTGGGTTCCATCTGCAGCCTGTGTGCTGTCACCAGGAAGAGAAATCTAGCAGTGCATGGAGGTGTATGGCAGGAATGGAGAACAGGGAAACAGTTGTCATCTGAGAGGTCATCTGCTGGTCAGGGCCCACAGAGCCTGCAGGGTGTGTTGTTGGGGAGGTGTCTGGAGGGGGAGGGGTCAGAGGGAAACAGGAAGGCTTGAGCCTGTGCTCTCCCCACCGCTGTCATGGGATAACCCAGCTGGGTGTAAAATCAGAGCCTGTAGAAGCTGAGGACACTGTCAGGAACTGCAGTCTGAGGAGTCACAGAACCTGGACAGCCAGGATCCCTCAGGATGAGGCCTGGGGAAGTCTGTGCAAGCTGGTCAGCTGTGTAGGAGCCTTGAATGATGTGTGTGTGTGTGTGTGTGTGTGTGTAAGTGCATGTGTGTGCAAGTGTGTGCACATATAGGTGAAACCAGAGGACACCTCAGTGAGTGAGACTCGGGACTCCATCCACCTTGCCTATCAACCCTCGGATTCTGTGCTCAGCTGGATGGTATTTTGATATGTGGGTTTGTTGTTTTGGTTTGGTTTTTTTGTTGTTGTTGTTGTTTTGGTTTTCTGGAGACAGAGAAACTGGATCTATAGACCAGGCTAGCTCCAAACTCTCAGAGATGCATGTGCCTCTACCTCTCACAAGTTAGAATTATAATCACATATGTTACATATGACCAAACGCACTTAAGGTTTTTTGTTTTGTTTTGTTTTTTTTCACATTGCACTTGCTTGTGATTCTGTTGGAGCAGGGCACACCTGTGCCTGAGATACAACCAGGTCCCAACACTGAAATCTGACACTCCCCGTGGTCACATGTATGCAAAAGCCCCTGTGTGTACACCAGAACCCCAGGCTGCTCTTCCACAGAACGTCCCCTCCCCTGGGGAAGCATCATGGCTGCAGGGCCCAGTCACTGGTTTGGAGAAGCAGGACCACACTGCAGGAGACTGCCCAAAGCATCATGGACAGAAATCAAAGCCACAGCAGGGTGTCCATGGGGATCCAACTAGTCCAGACTGGAACCAGAGCAGAGCCCAGGACTTGGGTTAGGGAGCCAGCAGGGGGCCGCACTGGGGCTGAGCACAGGCCAGCTGGGGTCCTGCAGAACCTGTCAGGGCTGCTGAGTGTGCTGGGACACAGAAGCTGACATGTGGCCTTCCTGTCAGGTCCAGACCCTCCTTGGGAGAGTCAGCCATCAGCTGACCTTTTACCCACAGGCCCCAGACAGTAAGGGAAAGGCAGATGGAACCTGGAGGAGAGAACTCATGGCCAGGAGTTACCCTCGCAGACCTTGCTGAGGGTAAAGACAGGGTTCCCCTGGTACAGTGCTCGCTTGCCTGGCATGCTCAGAACCAGGATTCTCCCTGCAGTAGCAGAAGAAAGGGCGTGATGGTGCACTCCTGTAATCCAGCTCTTGGGAGGTCCAGACAGCAGCATCTGGAGGAGTTCAAGGTCAAATTCATAACAAGTTTAAGTACCAGCTTGGGCTCATTGAGACCCAACTTAAAAACTCAGAAACAAACAAATAGAAAGCACTCTGTGAAAGAGACAATCAGCCCAGACCTCTCTCCTGACTGTCTGTCCATCTGGGGAACTCACCCAGAGCCTCTGTTCCTCAGCTTCCCTGAGGGTAGGATAGACAAAGAAATGTCTCCTTGTGCAGCTGGCTGTGAGGCCAGGAGAGTTTGTGTCAGGCTCAGGTCAAGGGGTCTGAGGACCGTGGGCCCTGTGAGGAAGGAAGAGAAAGCAGACATGAGAGGCGGGATGCATGAACCACTGCAGAAAAGCATGGACAGGGCAATCAATGCCAGGAACGCTGAGGAAATGGGACGTGATCCCTATTCATGATGCCTTTTCCCTGCTGCAATCATGTCTTCCTGCCTGCCAGGGAGCTGACAGAACTTCATCATGAGAAAGGGTAGGAAGACTCTCCTACAGAGCCAGCCCTGAGGCTGCCACAGCCTCTGTCTCACTTCTCATGTCTTCACTGAAGTCACAGGCCACCTGTGTCCACGCTGAGTGATGTCCCAAGCTGACACAGTGCTGCTCTGAGCTTCTTGGCCTACTTAGGCTAAGAAGGTTCTGATGTGAGATAACTAGAGTTATCTGCCCTAGTTGCTCAAGAGTTGCAGAAAGAGCCTCCTCAGAGGCTGCACTGAGCCAGCAGACTATGTCCGAGTGGACTGAAATTCTGCAGAACTCAGTGTGACTAGAGTCCAGGCACCAGCCATGTGGAAATCACGTGACATGTGCCAGCTCTTCTCTGATCCTGGTATCCTCTCTGAGTGTGTGTTATAATTGTGGGTCGGGGAGGCAGGAAGGCTCCTCTAGAGACCAGAGTGGCCTTGGAGTCCCTGTCCAAGAAGCCCAGCATATTGGAGACCTGACAGCAGGGAGCAGGGCAAGGAGGGGAGGATCCACCAAGCCTTGGGTCTCCTGGGCACTGTGAAGAGTCCCAGAAAGGCAAGACAAGAGCAAAGGGCTGATGAGGGGCCCAGGAGGGCAGGGGCACTGTGCCAGGGATGATCGAGGAATGTGTGTCTGCACAGCCCTCCTCACTGTGTCTGAGGTGAGATTCTCAGGGAGAGACTCAGTCAGCATGGCAGGAGACATGGTGACAGTCAGACTGAGGAGGGGGAGGGCGGGGTTAGAGGAGATTCAAAGAGGACAGGAAACAGAGAGAATAGAGGAAACAGAGAACATAAGGAATGGGAAAGAAGAGACGAGTCAGAAGGTCAAGGTGGAAGAGAGGAGAGTTCAGCCAAGGTCAAGGCCCTATATCCAGACAGAAATGGGGGCTGGGCTCAAGGGCAGCCATCTTGTCTGTGACCACAAGAATGGCTCTTCTGCAACATGGGAGAAGAAGAAGCCAGATGGTAAATGAAGTCGCTAGCCACAGGGAGGTGGGGATGGGAGGCTCTACTCCTCTCCATCCTCCAAAGAAGAAGGTCTGAAAATAAGGGTCACCTCACCCTGATTCTCTGGACTGCTGAGCACCCCATTGTCCTCCCTGGCCTCCTCTCCTGCCTGTGGCTCTGCTGCTGTCATTTCCTGGAGGGCCTCTGGCCATGGCTTGGCTCCTGCTTCTGCTGCTATCAGCATGTCTGCAAGCTGGTGAGTGTGGGGACCTCACTAGCAGGGACTGAACCACAGGAGGGGACACAGGACTGGGAGGAATGGGCTGTCGTGTGGACAGGGGTCTGCTTGAGGAGCCAGCCAGGCCTCTCTGCCCAAGAGACAGCTCATCCCTCAGAGTGAGCCTGACCCAACCCTCCCCTGTCTGTCCTGTCCCTCCAGCTCTAGGGACAGTCCTGCCCTTGTCCCACACCTGCCTGTGAGGAAGGTTCAGGAGGCTCTGGGTTGTCCTTTCCATCCCCTGCTTGACCTCAGAATCTCCATCTTTCTCAGGATGCTCAGCAGGATACAACAGAGAAAATACCTATGGGGTGAACCAGCCAGCATGTCTCTCTGGTGTCCAGGGCGGCTCCATCGAGATCCCATTCTCCTTCTACTTCCCCTCGGAATTGGCAGAGGATCCTCAGATGAGCATAGCCTGGAGATGGAAGCACTTCCATGGGGGATTTATCTACAACTCCACCTCAGGTTTCATACACAAGCATCTCAAGAACAGGCTCGCCCTGAACTGGATACCGGGTCAGACATCTGGAGTCCTCAGAATTCTGAACCTTCAGGAAGATAACCAGACCTCGTATTTCTGTAAAGTTTTTCTGCTAACGACAAAAGGCAGGAAGAGATGGCAGTCGATTGAGGGGACCCAACTCACCATGACACCTGGTGATCCATCCCTCCCCCTGGCCTGGCTTCTAGGCCCCCTGACCTCCTCATACTGTAGATTTCATTAAGAAGCCTGCACTTCTGATCATTTTCCCTGATTTTTCTCTGTGTCTGTCGCCTCCCCTGAGCTCTGCCAACAATGTTACCTTTCCTCTTCCCCATAAACATCTTAGCAGCCCTCCCTGAGCTGGTCCCTCACTGTACCCTCAGATCCAGACCACTCCGGACTGCATGCCCCAGTGTCCTGCTCCTTCCTCCAGACTGTCACTGCCAGCCCACCCACCCCCGTCCTGGAAATCCACCTGTATCTGGACTTTAGGATGGGGCAGCCTTCACGGGGTCCTGCATGAGGGCCTTGGTTAGACCAGGTTTTACCCCTCACCCTGAGGCCTCCACAGTCGGTGTCCCCTGGGCCCCATATGTTCCTGTAACTCAATCACCACCCCCCTCCCCCGCCTTCCACAGTTGGTGTCCCCTGGGCCCCATGGATCCCCTCCCCCTCTGGGTCTCCCTCCTTCCCTAGTCCCTCACATCGCTGCCTCAGTGCCCTTTTCCCCCTCCTCACTTTCCTCTCCCCCTCCTTCCTACCATCCCCCTCTCTCCCACACAGGCCCCTGTATCCTCACCACCATCGGGTGTTATGGCTGTGTCACCTCCTCTGTTGCAGCTGTAACTGCAGCTTCCACAGAGTGTTCACGGGCCCAGCCCAGTCACTGTGTGGACCTTACCCCACCACCTGTCAGTCACCACTGCTGGGCATGCTCAAGGTCATTACACGAGGGAGACCCAGAAGCCAGCACAGCTCAGCCCCTGCGCAGGTTCATGCTGGTGACACACAGGCCTTGACAGGGACCTTTGCCTCCAACTACTCTCAGCCAGTACAAGATCAGCCTCTGCTCGAGCTCACTCGATGCTTGTCTCCATTCCATCTGGACTCTGTGGAACATGTATGTAAGTGTGACCATGTATGTGCATGTGTGTGTGTGTGTGTGTGTGTGTGCACATGTGCTTGTGTTTGTGTGTGTGTGTGTGTGTGCTTGTGTGTGTGTGTGTGCACTTGTACTTGTGTGTGTTTCTTTGTGTGTGTGTGTCCATGTGTATGTGTGTGTGCGTGTGTGTGTCTGTGGGTGTACATGTCCCATTTTGTGCTTGTGGAGGCCAGAGGTGGACACTGGGGTCCTCCACTAGTAAGTCCCCCTCTATTCCCTTGAGGCAGGGTCTCTCCCTGAACCTGGAACTCACTGTTTTGGGGTAGGAACAGGCTGTGAAGCCCCATGATTCTCTTGTCTCTGTCTCCCACAGTGTCACAGTTGCAGGTTCTCACAGGACCTGTCTTGTAAAATTAGGTTTGTGATATGTGAGGAAGGAAACCCAAGATTACCTGGCCTCCACACACATATACACACATACACACATACACACAAACCCACATATACTCATAAACACACATACACACAGATACATATACACACATGAAAACTCGTGTACAAATATGTGTGTGAAAAAATGTAATAAAAATACTTTTTAAGAAAATAAAATATAAAATTGTCAAATAATAATCACTGATTACGTTGCCAGGGCTCAGCAGAGCCAGGGGTAAATGGGTTTTCCCTTCCAGCTTAGTCCCCACATCCCCCTGGGAAAGTCCTGCCTCATCTTCACCCCTGTCTTGGTTCAGGATGAACTCTGGAGCCTGAACTGCCAGGGAACCTTCTGTCTACAAGGTTCCCTAAATCGCCTTTGCTGAAAATCTGTTCTTCCCAGCCCCAGCCTCTTCCTCCTGCCCTTTGAGCTAATCTGTTAGGTGCTTGGCTCTCAATCAGTGGAAGGCAGCCCTGTCTTTCCCTGCTTCAGTCAGGAATACCATGTTTTTCCTCTTGTCCCCAGGGCCACATGGACAAGGGTTCTCTCATCAGTACTTTTTAAAGTTTAAGTCATTATCTGAATATTTTATAAATATTAAAATTAATAATAAAAAGACATTTTTCTTTCATTACTTTCTTATAGAGTCTCATGTAGCCCAGGCTGGACTCAGTCATGTTCTGTAGCTGAGGATGACCTTGAACTCCTGATTCTCCTGCCTCCACTTCCCAGATGCTGGGATCAAAAATGTGTGTCACCCTCTTGGTGTGACCCTCATGGGACGGGACTCAAGGCCTTGCTTATGCTAGCCATACACTCTAACCACTGAGCTACAACCACAGGCCCCAAAAGAAATCATTTTTTCCGATCATTTTGCCCACATTCAGTGCAGAGATGGCACAACATGAGAAGTACTTGCAACAGTATTGAAGAGAACCCTGTGGTTGGCTCATCAAATTTTACATAATTTTACTTTTTTGGCCAAATTCATTAGCACTCTCCTTTGTGATTTTTTTTTTCTTTCATGTCTAAGGAGAAAGATCCCAGGTGACAGATCCCTTTCTTTCAATTAAAAATAGACTTTTTTCTCTCATGTAATAAATTCAACCACAACTTCCCCTTCCTCCACTCCTCCAGCTCCCCTGCACTCCCCTCTCCCTAGGTCCCCTCCCCCATTGCTTCCTCTTCAGGAAAGAGCAGGCCTCCAAGAGAGCACAGCCAAACAGGGCAAAACAAGGTACAAGGCAAGTGCCCTCCTACTGAGGCAGAGGAGGGTCTCAAGAGCAGGCAAAGGAGTCAGAGACTTGCCCCACTGCCAGGAGCCCCACCCAAGCCAACAGCCATGACGTCTACACAGAGAACTGTGAAGACCCGGGGCTTCTTTTACCTTCTCTTACAGAACACCATGCATTTCTGCCCTGTCTGTCCATTCTGTTCCAGTGTGTCTTCGTTTTCAACTGTGCTTATTATTGTTGTCTGTGTGTGCACAGGCACCTGTGGGCCGTGATGCACATGTGCTCAGAGGACTTCCGGGAGCAGATTCTCTCCTTCCACCTCGCTTTGAGCTGGGTCTTCTCCTGTTGTCTCGGCCTCCCATCTTGGGGTGCTGGGATTGCAGATACCCACGACATCTTTGTGGGTTCCCGAGGGATCAGACGATGTCAGACTCTCATAGAGGGTACCTTTACCTTAATTTGTTCTTACTTTGTTAACACTTTAATGTCTGTGTTCACATGTCAGGTGTTTTTGTGTGGACAGTGCCTGTGTGGATCTGCCAGAGCTGTCCCCGAAAACCTACACCTGCATTTAAGTCAGCGCTTAGGAGACCTCTCGCAGAGGACCCAAGTACAGCCCCCAGCACGGGTATGAAGCAGCTCCTGACCCCCTGTGAGTCCAGCCTCAGGGGCTCTGGCCTCCTTGGGCATGGGAGCACGTGGGGCCTCGCTCACCCAGTCACACCCATCCATACACACAAAACTAAATCAAGTTAAAAAAGTGAAGTAAAACACTTCGGGAAAAGCCCAAATTAGGAGCCAGGTGAATTGTTCTCCAAAACACAGTGGGTGACATTGTTGAGGGAGAGGAAGTGGTGATAAGAAACAGCTCATTCATGAAATGGACAATGAGGTAAGATCCATGCGAAGGGGCCGTTAAGAGCTCTGCTGCCCGTGCACAGGACTTGAGCTCTGCTCCCAGCGCCAACCTGAGCAGCTGACCGCCTGCACCTGTGGCTTCAGGGTACCCACGGGGGAACATAATTTACAACTTGTTGTTGTTTCTTTTTGAGACAGGGCTTCTCTGTGTAGCCCTGGCTGTCCTGGACTCGCTTTGTAGACCAGGCTGGCCTCCAGCTCACTGCTATCCACCTGCTCTGCCTCCTGAGTGCTGGGTTACAGGTATGTGCCAACGTGACCAGTTTTAAAAATTCTTAAAAAAAAAAAAATCTTAACTACAGTTGCAGTCAGAGAGTAGAGGTGTCCGGCAAGCCTGAGCCCCTGAGGTAAATCCCCCGGGAGCCGCACGGTAAAGCCCTCTGGTCCCCACCTGAATAAACCAAAAAGCTATAGTAAGTAAAACAGCAGAGCATGCACCAAGACAAACAGACCAGTAAATTGTAATCCGGAAAGAGGCAGTTTCTAAGGGGGCTGAAAGGAAGGCGGGTCAGTTGGAGGGGATGAAGCAGCTGTGGGCTGAGAGGAAACCCAAAGCGAGGGAAGCCAGGGGCCAGGGCTGGGGTGTGGACCTGGCAGATTTGGGGGGGACAGGAGCCAGCAGCAATGGTTCCAGGCTCCTCCTGCTCCCTACTCTGAAGGTGGTCTCAACAGGGAGGAGAGCTGGGGAGGGGCAGCTGACACTGACACTGTTCTTCCCCACAGGCCAGGCGACTGAAGCGGAATCCCAGGCCAGGTGGGCACCACCCTCTGCATCCTCAGGGCTCTCGGGCACTGAGCGACCCTCCCGCCCTCCAGATCCCCCAGGCTCTTCACAGCATCTGTCCAGCCCTACCTCCCCCATCTGCTCCTCCTCCACACTGGATAGCCTCGTCCACACACTGACAAGGGGCAGCAGAGCCCCATGGAGCCTCCTTCCCAGGGAAGCCCCCACCCCAATGCCCCCTGGCAATGCCTAAGCTTTGCTCCGTGTCTCCATCAGTTCCTAAGCCTCCTGCTCCTCCTCCATCAGTTCCTAAGCCTCCCTCTCCTTCTCTCCATCAGTTCCTCAGCCTCCCTCTCTGTCTCCAGTTTCCTCTCAGCCTAGAGCATCTCCCTGGGTTCATCCAGCTCTCTGCCTTTCCTGCCTTCTCCCTGGTCAGTGCATGATCCCTCCCCCATACCCCAGGAACCCTCTGAGACCCTCCATATCTTCTGTCCTTTGCTCTATGCTTTCCAGGCCCTCTGCCCTTTCTCTCCTGCCTTTTCCTTTTCTTGTGACACACGGCCTGCTCTGAGACTTCCTTTTCTGTCTCTACTTCTTCTAAGGAAGGGTCTCACATAACCCAGGCTGGCCTTGAACTCGCTCTGTACCAAGGACGACCCTGAATGTCTGATCTTTCTACCTGCCTCCCAAGCACTGGGATGACAGGCATTGCACCCCTGGTTTGTGAGGCGCTGCGGGTGGAACCGGGCCTTCTGCGTGGATGCCAGAGTTCCAGGAGCTGTAGTGCGCCCCAGCCTCCATCTTTGCTCTCCTGCCCTTCTGTGGCTCTTCCTCCAGTCAGGTCCTGGCTTCCTCCTTCCCAGAACCCAGCCTGACACCTACTGTCACCCACCCAGAAGACCTGGCCTTCCCTAGGCAGCGAGGCAGGGCAGAGCCGGTTCTTCCTGCTTCTGCTTTCTTTTCCTTCCCGGATTTCCTAGAAGGACTCACCATCACCCAGTGCTTCCAGCCCTTGGCCAGGCCGTTCCCCAAGGGCCTGTCATTCCTCCTCCAAAGAGCCCTGTCCTGGGAGGGAGTGCCTGCCTGCGTGTGTGTGCCTGTGCCTGTGCGTGTGTGTGTTTGTGTGTGTGTGTTCTCAGGCCACACCCACTTTTCCAATGATGACTCTTCTTACCATTTATTGTGTGCATTCACGTCTGTGCGTGGGTATGAGTGTGACTGGGCACGCATGTGGAAGACGGACAACTTCCAGGATCTGGCCTTTCCTTCTTCCTTGGTCCTCGGTTGTCAGTGTACACGGCAAGCCCCGCCCTCTAAGCGGCTTCCCGAGGCCCAGCCTGGTGTTCCTCTTGTGACAGGGTCTCGCCCTGGTCTGGAACTCACCAAGTAGAGCAGACTGAGCACCAGGAGCCCCGTCTCCACCTCCTCAGCACCGGGTTACTAACACACACCACCACCCCCAGCTCTGTGCGCCCGTGTTGGAGAGGTCGACGTCATGTCTTCCTCAGTGGCTCTCCATCCTATTCCGTGTTCCTGCATGTGTGCTGTGTGTGTGCACTGTGTTGGAAGCCAGAGGTTTCCGCTTTGACTCTCCTCCGCCTCCAACCTTCATTTCTTTGCAGGCAGGGTCTCTCCCTGAATCTGGGGTCTACACTGGCTGACCACTCCAGGGACTCACCTGCCAGGCTCTGCTTCCCCACTGTCCAGCTGCACGTGGTGCGGGAATCTGAGCTCAGGGGCCTCACACTTAGTGACAAGGCCTTCACTGACCGAGCCTCCCAGCACCCTTCCTGTCCACCTCTAACGTGCTGCCCCTCTTCCTCCTCCCCAGGGAACTGTTCGCACACACTGAGAACCGTGAGACAGACGAGACAGACGGACATGAAGGTAAACCCTGCCAGCTCCCTCTCTGCACCCTTGGCTCTGCCACCTTCTCCCAAGAGCCCACACTTACAGACGCACCCCTCAGCATTTGCCCCTTTCCACCTTCACCCTGTCCCCCCTGGAGCCCCCAGCACACATCTACCTTCCTGTCACACTACGGCCTTCAGCATTTCCCGTCCTTTTCCTCTAGAGCAACACACAGAACCCCGAGAGAACCCCAAGGTAAGCAACTCGGACTCAGGCCTGAGGAAAGCCGCAGGGATGGAGGGGGGCTGGAGGGGCAGAGGCCTGCGGGGTGGGCAGACAGACACTGCAGGGGCTGCCCTCTGCCCTCTCCTCTCCTCTCCCCAGGAGAACATCGTGTATGCCTCCATCGCCCTCACGAGACCAGCCTCCCCGGGAACAGCCCCCTGCCCGCCTGTCCACGAGCAACCCCAGGAAGAGACTGTGTACTCCACCGTGAAGGCCAAATGAGCTGGGTCACACACACAGGGTCACCTTTGCCTCGCTGGGAAGACTCCCAGGCTGCCCTGAGAGCCACGGCCGGGGACCGAAACTCACAGGGCGCACACTCTGGCCTCAGAGAAACTGAGAAACTCCCAGTTCCCTTTTCCAGCTTCCTAGGCCTTTCTCACAAAATAAACAGATCCACAGAATTGGCCTACATGACTCTTACCAGAGAACTGATGTGACCTTAGCTTCCGGCCCACTAACAAGCCTCTGCTGTCACTCTTTTCTGTTGGCCCTCGGCAGGGGATTCCCCACAGGCTGGCGGCCAGTCTACATGCTGTGTTCCCACATCTGTAAGAACAGACACACAGTGGGACTGCTTCCCATGTGCCACCGCACGGGATATCAGCAAGACCCCAGAGTGAAGACACGGAACTCAGCAGCATGTGCTTAGGTGTCCCCTCAAGCCACGTGGCTCCTAGGAAGTAGAGCAGCCAGGACTTGAGCCCGGCCTTGTTTCTCCGGAGTTCCCCCGGTCCCTGGCTTCCTACACTGTCCCGAGAAGTCTGTCACCATGGGGACAGGAAAGAAAGCTCAGCAGTAACCCAGAGTCCCGCTTTATTAACACAGGCTGCACAGGACTGGACCCACGGAGCAGGTCCACAACCCCTGCCCTGACCAGCTGCTCCAGAACTGAGAGCTCTGCCACAGACAGCAGCAGGAGGACCAACAGCTACTCCTCAAACAGCGCAGCCATTGACTCCTCTGAGCTGTCCCTCTGTGGCAGCTCCCCTCCCTCAACCGGCTCGCCAATGTCGTCCAGGAGTTGCTCCAGGTCAAGGTCGCTGAAACCATCATCTTCAGGGAAGAAACTTGCAGCTTCCTGTGTCAGCAGCACCTGGGAACCAATTCCTTCCTTTCCAGGACAGGGTCAGAGATGAGGAGGGAGTGGAGTGTGACAGAAACCCAGAAATAAAGACTTGACTGTGCAGCCCCTGGCAGCAGAAGGGCTCAGCCTCCAATAGGAAAGAGGAGCAACTGAGAGGTGGGACAGCAGCAGCCTGGAAGGCAGCAGAAGGCTGACCAGGACTCAAACCAGGAGGCAGAATCTGCAGGGAGGCAGCAGCCTGCACTCAGAGGGAAAGCTGGAGAGACAGGCTCCAGGGAGGGAAAAGGGAGGCATGGGGACTGTACAGGAGGGAAGGAGGGAAGGGACAAGAGGTCAGGGGAAGGAAGCAGAGGGACACAGGACATGGCCATGGCTCAGGGACCAGCAGAGCTTTGCCCTGTGTGGAGCAGGACAGCTGAGGACTGGCCTCAGGGCCAGGTGACTCTCACCCTGACTGGCTGCTGAGAGCTGTTTGCTGCCCTGGGCCCCTCATGTTGTCTGAAGACAGAGAACAGCTGAGAGGCAGCATGGAGGACCAGCATGGCTGCCACACTGACACTGTTTCTTCTCCTACAGCAGCAGACTGAAGCCTGAACTCCAGGCAGCAGACCCTGTCTTCCCTCGGAACAGCTGAGGGGTTTGGTGGGAGGTTTATTAGGAGAGGCCTGCCAGGGGCCAGAGATGGTCCAGTCAGAGAAGCATGGCTCATGAGTAGGAGGACGGTATTTAGGCCCTGAGCACCCACATTATAAGCCAGGGATGGGGCAGGAACTTTTAATCCAGCCCTGGACAAGCAAGAGAGAAGGAGACTCATGGGACTGGATTTTCAGCTACTCTAGAATAACTGGTGAGTTCTAGGCAACAAGAGCCGAGGTCTTTAAAAATATGTGGCTTTCTATGTTGATTAGTCACAGTCAAAACATTTTTCTGAATTCATTTTCAATTTTGTATTTTAAAATTACAAATAAAATGCAAATATAGCACATTGTTTTTAAAGACTTGAGCAGATTATTTAATCTCTATGTTTATTTGAGTAACTATAGTCAATACTAGTTCTCTTTCTGAACTTTTTATTGATCTCTTGTGAAGTTCACGTCACGCACCTCACTCTCACACATATCCCTATTCCTCTATACCTACCCTCTGCCCTTGCAACATTCCCTGTCTCCCAAAAATGAATAAAAATGAAAATAAATTATAAGATAAAGATAAACATTAAAAAATAAAATAAAATTTCAAATGAATGGACAAAAAATATTGTGAGTCAGAGAGAAAGTTCAGTGGGAAGAGGAGCCTGCCGCCAGCCTGCTGACCTAGGTTTACTTCCTGGGAACCCAAATAGTACAAAGTGAACAGTGATCTGGAAAGAGTGACTCCCTCTCAGGGTCACACACAGGTGCCTGGGGAGACCTTGTTGGTGAGACCTTAGCTAACAGACCTCCAGGTGCCAGGATCTCTCACCAGGGAGGGGAGCTGACATCACAGTAGTGACTGGTGGCCTCACAGCCTGCTTCCCACCCCCTTCCCTGCCTGCTGCCTGAGAATCATGGCTGCAGGATGGTGCTGGGAACATGTCCTTGGACAGGTAGAAAAGAACCCCACGTCTGCCATGTGGGCTCTGATTTCCTGCCCTTGGACCTACGTCATCCTGTCTGTATGTGGCACTGAGAGCCTTGCTGTGCTGTTCTCTGTCTGTTCATGGAGTCAATAACATGTTTTAATAAATGTCTTTCTCACAGGAATCCATCTCACAGTCTCCCCTGACTCTGCTCCCACACACCTCATATGGGACTCTCAGAGAGTGGAAGATTGCATCAGGACACAAGTCACAGGAAGAGAGGCAAGGACCATGGTGCGCACAGATCCACTGCCTGAGAATCCTGCCTCTTCTCTCCCTTACTCCCTGACACTGCCATCTCGTCCACAGCCTCAGCCTCCATGCTCCACATCAGGCCACAGACCATGGCTGCCTGGGTCCCATGTTGGCTTCCTTTCTTCACTCGTCTAAATAGATGCCCTCACTTCCTTATTTCCTGTCATGTTGATATTCTGGCCTCTGGACTCTCTCCTAGGACCAAACTTCTGTCCCAACTCCAGTCTGTCCTAACATTTGATGGTCAGAGGGTCAGCTTCTACCTAAGACAATGCCGGGGCCCAGGACAGCATCCTGACTGCCCCGTAAGACTGGAACCAGGCTGCTCTTACATACAGAAGATGTTCCTGGCCATGCCTGGTAGAGATGGCGAATCACAGCGAGACATAAATGCAGCTCTTATTCCTCCAGCCACAAGACCCAAATGTACCTCAGTCACAACCCTGGACCAAGTCAGCACCAATCCTGAGAGACTAACTGAAGGTATGAGGGGTCAGGGGGGGTCTCCAAGGCTTCTCCTGGCTAAAGTGAAGTCTCCTGGGGCAGCTGTGAGAGTCTGGACATGTCTAACTGGAACCAGGCCTACTGAGGAGGAACCCAGCAGCAGCCATGGACACAGTGGGCCTGACAGCTGGGTGGTCTTTGCTCTGAGATCCCTGAAGTGGTCACTCAAGCAGGATGGCATGACCGAGGTCTATCTAGTCATGTAAAGAGTCCATTTGTCAGCCCCAAGCCACACACGACTGACCACAGAAAAGGGATGGGCCTTAAAGCTGTTACTCAAATGGTCATGTGACCTCCCAGGTTCTTTTCCATTCTCGAATAGGGGAAAACCACAACGGGGCCACAGCAAGGATTTACACAGAACCAACATTCTCAACAGGTGCTGAACCCCTGGTCAGACACAGGAAGGGAGACTGGGACTCTGGTCTGCCTCAAGAAAACATTATGGTCCCACGAGGAGCAGACATTGGGTTATTCATGGTACCGGGGTTTGGGTTTGTGTCTCTGGCCTGAGCCGGTCAGGAAGAATATGAGTAGAGGAAGCCGGCCATGGTGGCACAGACCTGTGCAGGACACTGTCAGGAACTAGAATCTGAGGAGTCACAGAGCCTGGCCTGGGCAGCCATGTTCACCAAGGATGAGGACTGTGACAGCTAATCAAATGTGAAGGAGCCTTCAATGATTTGTGTGCTCATACATGTGTAACCCAGAGGACAACCTCAGTCATTGAGACTCGGGACTCCATCCACCTGGAGAGTCAACCCTGGGATTCTGTGCTCGGCGGGATGGCATATTGATATGGGGGTTCATTGTTTTGGTTTGGTTTTCTGGAGACAGAGAAGATGGCTCTATAGACCAGGCTAGATCGAAACTCTCAGAGATCCATGTGCCTCTGCCTCTCACAAGTTAGAATTAAAGTCCCATATGACCAATCACACTTAAGGTTTATTTTTCAAATTACATTTACTTGTTATTCTGTAGCATGAGGGCACACTTGTACCTGAGACACACCCAGGTGACACTCCCTGTGGTCACATGTATGCAAAAGCCCCTGTGGGAACACCAGAACCCCAGGCTGCTCTTCCACAGAACATGCCCTCCCCTGGGAAAACAGCATGGCTGCAGGGCCCAGTCACTGGTTTGGGGAAGCAGGACCACACTGCAGGAGACTGCCCATAGCGTCCTGGACAGAAATCACACCCACAGCAGGGTGTCCATGGGGATCCAACTGAGTCCAGAGTGGAACAAGAGCAGAGCTCAGGACTTGGGTTAGGGAGCCAGCAGAGAGCAGCAGTGGGGCTGAGCACAGGCCAGCTGTGGTCCTGCAGAACCTGCCAGGGCTGCTGTAAGTGTGCTGGGACACAGGAGCTGACATGTGGCCATCCTGTCAGGTCCAGACCCTCCTTGGGAGAGTCAGCCATCAGCTGACCTTTTACCCACAGGCCCCAGACAGTGAGGGAAATGCAGATGGAACCTGGAGGAGAGAACTCATGGCCAGGAGATACCCTCGCAGACCTTGCTGAGGGTAAAGACAGGGTTCCCCTGGTACAGTGCTCGCTTGCCTGGCATGCTCAGAACCAGGATTCTCCCTGCAGGAGCAGAGGAAGGGGTGTGATGGTGCACACGTGTAATCCAGGTCTTGGAGGGCCAGACAGCAGCATCTGGAGGAGTTCAATGTCAGCCTTGGCTTCATAAGAAGTTCAAGGTTCAGTTTGGTGTAATTGACATCCATTTTAAAAACTCAGAAACAAACAGATAGAAAGCACGTTGTGACAGAGACAGTCGGCCCAGACCCCTCTCCTGACTGACTGTCCATCTGGGGTGACTCACCCAGAGCCTCTGTTCCTCGGCTTCCCTGAGTGTAGGATGGACACAGAAGTGTCTCCATGTGCAGATGGCTGGGAGGCCAGGAGAATTTGTGTCAGGCTCAGGTCAAGGGATCTGAGGACCATGGGCCCTGGGAGGAAGGCAGAGAAAGCAGACATGAGAGAGTTGTGCCTAGACAGTGAAACCACAAAACACCACCAGGTGTGAAGTCCATAGCTGAACACAAGGGTTTATTTGATACAAACTGCAGTCCAGGTGGCAAACATTCCTGTAGAAATGGGAGAGGAGTGAGGCCGAGAGGTCAAAAGGATCACAGTTTTTAAAAGAAAAAAGACTCAACTGGGCATTTCCAAGCCTTGGCATTTCATAATTGGGTAATGAGTTCATGAGGAAGTTGACCTTTAAAATGACTAGATTGTTTGGGGAATCAAGACAATAAACAGTTCTCCTACCATCTGGAGCATATCTGATAGAGAACAATGCCTGGAGTGTGCTGATTGGATGTTGTTGGGGAAAAAGTGTGATTAGCACACTCTGTGGTCTCAAGCCAGGGGCCTTCTAGGAGGGTTGCCAGGAATCAGCATCTTTTACATGCAGGAAGGAATGTGGAAAGCCAAATTACTCCCCACAGAGAGCTGGACATGTCTCAATTGACCTGGTCCTAGGCTTTTATCTAGGACCACAGTCATGCTGCCCGAAGACACTATTTTTAAAGTTTGGAGCTCTCATTACCCCTTTTCTAGAGGATACTATATTGATTCCTCCAGATGTGTCCAAGAGCTAGCATGACCAGAAGAAATACATGGAAGGATCTATTTTCCAATGTGTCAATTGATACAATAGGAACCCATTTAACCCTATGCCAGGGAGCAGCTTTAGATATATCATTTCAGCATGTTAGATGGGATTTTTGAGCAAAGGTCTCTTCTTCTGACATTACTTCAGTTCAGACAAGAGGACTATTACCATCAGGGTCCAGGAAGGGTAAAATGCCAGCCATAGGCTGGGCACTGGTGCAGTCCTCAGAAGTGTCTGGTTAGTTGATCCACCTGGAGAGTCAGGGAGCAATCATGTCAGCTTCCAGCAAGTCCAAATTTCAGCTTGCAATCCATAGCTGATCCCCGAACAGATTCTGTCGGCCAGGTGAACATCTGCTGAGACAAATTCAGACTAGAGATACAAGTTAAAATTTGTCTAGTAATTAGGAAAAGTGAGGAACCCCAAGACAAAGGGGAAAACTCATCTGGGGTCTGTTTGAGCTATGCCATTCCAGGTCTTCTGAGTTTTTGATTTTCTGAAACTCTTGTCAATTTTAGTTTCCAAAAGGAAGTATATTGTATCACCATTGTATTAAGATCCATACTTTAGAAAGAGCAGTTAACAGGTGTCTACGAGCCAGCAGGAGTAGATTCATGCCATTAAGACTTCATAAAAGCTACAGCTTTTGGGTCAGATAGACACACATTAGCCAGATGTGTTTAGCATGATGAAAGGCACCTTTAAGTTTATGTTCAGAAGACAATCAAAAGGAAATTAAAATCTCAAGCTTGTGACTGAATGATAAGCACTCAGTGCTCCATCAGCTTATCAGAACTCTATTGATCCATGTCCTAACTCTGAACTTCTGAAATTTTATAAGATAGGAACAACAATAGCAGAGGGGAGGGAGAAATCTGATATATCTCCCAATTCTTTTATATCACTACAATTTACATTCACATACCTTAAAACACCTTTTTAGACCCTCCAATCTTTCTTGAACTTATCAACTTTGAAACATTTTCCTAGACCATTAAACAATTTTTTATATCCTCATAACTTAAACTTTCATATCCTCCTACCTTACATAAACTTTGCATTTTTCTGTACAGTTTTTCACTCAAAGACATAGGCAATTAATATGAAGCTTGTGCCCAAGGCAACCTTCTTTAATTTTCTAAATAAAAGATCTAGTACTTAGTAGTTCTAACTAGCTAATGAATAGACCGATGAACTTACAGTGGATCTAATTGTCTGCATTTAGCAGCAAAGCTATCATTAGCCTAGCGTAGCCATCATGTGATCAGAGATCTGAGAAATTATAAGCTATATATATGTACAAATCAAAAGGACAGTGACGACTAGTCAGTCCACCACCTAGGCTGTTGTCCCTGGCTCCTGTGGCATCATGACCAGAGGCAGTCTGGCGATCAGGCACAGAAGATGAGAGAATGTTTCTGTGGAAAAAAGAACATGAGAGAATGGCTCAGAGAGATGGTCCAGTCATAGAAGCATTGCTCATGGGTAGGAGGACCGAAGTTGGACCATGAGCAACCATATTATAAGCCAGAGGTGGGCAGGAACTTGTAATTCCAGCCCTAAACAAGCAAGAGACATGGAGAGTCTTGGGGCTGGATGTCCAGCTATGCTGAATTAACTGGTGAGTTCCAGGCCAACAAGAGTCCATGTCTTTAAAAACATGTGGATTCCTTTGGTGATGAATCATGGATGTAACATTTTTCTAATTTTATTTGAATTATGGATTTTGAAATTATAAATAAATGGACATAAAATATCGTGAGTCAGTGAGATAGCTTTGTGGGAAGAAGAGCCTCCCGCCAGCCTGCTGACCTGGGTTTACTTCCTGGGGACCCAAATAGTACAAAGTGAACAGTGACTCTGGAAAGAGTGACTCCCTTTCAGGGTCACACACAGGTGCCTGGGGAGACCTTGTTGGTGAGACCTTAGCTAACAGACCTCCAGGTGCCAGGATCTCTCACCAGGGAGGGGAGCTGACATCACAGTAGTGACTGGTGGCCTCACACCCTGCTTCCCACCCTTTCCCTGCCTCCTGCCTGGGAATCAGAGCACGTGGCTGCAGGATGGTGCTGGGAACATCTGTCCTTGGACAGCAAGAAGAGAACCCCACTTCTGCCTTGTGGGCTCTGATTTCCTGTCCTTGGACCTACGTCATTCTGTTTGTCTGTGGACATGTGAGCATGACTGTGCTGTTCCCTGTGTGTCCTGCAGTCAATAACACTTTTAATAAATGTCTTTCTCCCAGAATTCCATCTCACAGTCTCCCCTGACCCTGCTCCCACACACCCCATATGGGACTCTCAGAGAGTGGAAGATTGCATCAGGACACAAGTCACAGGGAGAGAGGCAAGGACCATGGTCCACACAGATCCACTGCCTGAGAATCCTGCCTCCTCTCTCCCTTACTCCCTGACACTGCCATCTCGTCCACAGCCTCAGCCTCCATGCTCCACATCAGGACACATGCCAAAGACTGACCCTGAGCCATGAGCCAGAGAAATCTCTCAGACTGACCCTGAGTCAAAGACAGACAGTCCCTCTGACCAACCCTTGAGCTGGGAGACAAAGCATTCCTTCCTTAGAAAAAGGTTGACTCAAGATGTCAGGAATAGATTAGCACAGAAAAGGCTTACTGAGGGAATTTGCAAGATAGTAGCCCTCAGACAGCTGCACTAACAGCCCCTGCCTTTGAGCTGGAGTCAATGCAAATTCCAGCTCGAAATCCTCCCTCCTAACACCTCACCTTCCTCCTCCCCATTCCCTCCTTTTCCTCCTTTATAGTCTGTACCCTGGCTTACAATAAACAGACCTTGACAAGACTTAGCTTGGTCTCATTCTTCTTTCTCGCCCGTTTTGCCTTAAAGGGGAAGGCCTTCTCGTATCCCACCCAATAACTAAAGTTCCGCAGGTGGGTCAGCCACAGGCCATGGCTGCTTGGGTCCATGTTAGCATTCTTTCCTCACTAGTCTAATATATGCACTCACTTCCTAATTTGCCGGGAGCCAAACGTATTTACTGAAACCAAAGCCAAATAGCGAGCAAAGGTCATTTAGTGGAGACCTATAGCTATTTAGTGAAAGGGTTATCTAGGACCCTAAGTCATGGGTGATAGGTTTGTGAGGACATCGTCTGTTAGTCTTAGAGCATCTGTGAGATATCTTAAGAAAACATCCTTATGGCATCTTGCATGTGCAATAATCAAGCCATGAAAGCACTTTTGCTATCTCCCACAGCAGGAATTCGCCTCCCCCCTTTCCTGCCTTCTCCCTATACAAGTTGGGTGAAAATTTCTAATAAGCAAGGGCTTGATAAGACAAACAGACTAGGCTTCCTTCTTCATGTCTCTCTGTCCTCCCATTCTTTTCACCTTCTCCTTTAGGAACCCTTTGAACTCCTGCCGGTTGGGACACTTACTTCCTGTCATGTTGATGTTCTGGCCTCTGGGCTATCTCCTAGGACCAGACTTCTGTTCCAAGTCCAGCATTTCTTAACATTTGATATTCACAGGGTCAGCTTCTCCCTAAGAGAATGCCAGGACCCAGGACAGCATCCTGACTGCCCATAAGACTGGAACCAGGCTGCTCTTACAGGCAGAAGATGTTCCTGGCCAAGCCTGGTAGAGATGGTCAGTCTCAGGGAGGCATAAATGCAGCCCTTATTCCTCCAGCCACAAGACCCAATTGTACCTTAGTCACAGCCCTGGACCAAGTCATTGCCAACCCCACGAGCCTCTCTGGAAGTAGGCAGGGAAATGGGGAGGTCACCAAGGCTTCTCCTGGCTAAAGTGAAGTCTCCTGGGGCAGCTGGGACAGTCTGGACATGTCTAACTGGACCCAGGCCCACTGAGGAGAAACCCAGCAGCAGCCATGGTCACAGTGGGCCTGACAGCTGGGTGGTCTTTCTCTGAGCATCCCTGAAGTGGTCACTCAAGCAGAATGGCATGACTAAGGTCTGTCTAGTCATCTAAAGAGTCCATTTGTCAGCCCCATGCCACACACAACAGGGCACAGAGAAGGGATGGGCCTTAAAGCTGTTGCTTAAATGGTCACGTGACTTCCCAGGTTCTTTTCCATTGTCCAATAGGGGAAAACCACAATGGGGCCACAGCAAAGATTTACACACAACCAACATTCTCAACAGGTGCTGAACCCCTGGTCAGACACAGGTAGTGAGACTGGGACTCTGATCTGCCTCAAAAAAAATTATGGTCCTACTGCGGAGCAGACATTGGGCTCTTCATGGTACCGGGGTTTGGGTTTGTGTCTCTGCCCTGAGTCAGTCAGGAAGAATGTGAGTAGAGGAAGCTGGCCATGGTGGCATAGGCCTGTACAGGACACTGTCGGGAACTAGAATCGGAGGAGTCACAAAGCCTGGCCTGGGCACCCAAGTTCACCCAGGATGAGTACTGTGACAGCTAATCAAATGTGTAGGAGCCTTCAATGATTTGTGTGCTCATACATGTGTAACCCAGAGGACAACCTCAGTCATTGAGACTCGGGACTCCATCCACCTGGACAGTCAACCCTGGGATTCTGGGCTCAGCCGGATGGTATATTGATATGGGGGTTTGTTCTTTTGGTCTGGTTTTCTGGAGACAGAGAAGCTGGATCTATAGACCAGGCTAGCTCCAAACTCTCAGAGATGCATGTGCCTCTGCCTCTCACAAGTTAGAATTACAGTCACATATGACCAAAAGCACTTAAGGTATTTTGTTTGTTTGTTATTTTTAAGGTATTTTTGTTTGTTTGTTTATTTCTTTATTTGTTTGTTTCAAATTACATTAACTTGTTATTCTGTGCTGTCAGGGCACACTTGTACCTGAGGCACACCAAGGTCCCAACACTGCAGTGACACTCAACATGGTCACATGTATGCAAAAGCCCCTGTGTGCACACCAGAAGCCCAGGCTGCTCTTCCACAGAATGTCCCCTCCCCTGGGAAAGCATCATGGCTACAGGGCCCACCACTGGTTTGGGGAAGCAGGACCACACTGCAGGAGACTGCCCACAGCGTCCTGGACAGAAATCACACCCACAGCAGGGTGTCCATGGGGATCCAACTGAGTCCAGACTGGAAGCAGAGCAGAGCCCAGGACTTGGGTTAGGGAGCCAGCAGGGGGCAGCAGTGGGACTGAGCACAGGCCAGCTGGGGTCCTGCAGAACCTGCCAGGGCTGCAGTATGAGTGTGCTGGGACAGAAGCTGACACGTGGCCGCCCTGTCAGGTCCAGACCCTCCTTAGGAGAGTCGGACATCAGCTGACCTTTTATGCACAGGCCCCAGACAGTAAGGGAAAGGCAGATGGAACTTGGGGGAGAGAACTCATGACCAGGAGTCACCCTCTCAGACCTTGCTGAGGGTAAAGACTGGGTTCCCCTGGTACAGTGCTCGCTTGCCTGGCATGCTCAGAACACAGGATTGTCCCTGCAGCAGCATATGAAGGGGCGTGATGGTGCACACCTGTAATCCAGGTCTTGGGAGGCCCAGACAGCAGCATCTGGAGGAGTTCAAGGTCAACATCATAACAAGTTCAAGGATCAGTTTTGGCTCATTGAGACCCAATATAAAAACTCAGAAACAAACAGATAGAAAGCAAGTTGTGACCGAGACAGTTGGCCCAGACCCCTCTCCTGACTGACTGTCCATCTGGGGTAACTCACCCAGAGCTTCTGTTCCTCGGCTTCCCTGAGTGTAGGATGGACACAGAGGTGTCTCCATGTGCAGCTGGCTGTGAGGCCAGGAGAGTTTGTGTCAGGCTCAGGTCAAGGGATCTGAGGACCGTGGGCCCTGGGAGGAAGGAAGAGAAAGCAGACATGAGAGGTGGGATGCCTGAGCCCCTGCAGAAAAGCATTGACAGGACAATCAATGCCAGGAACGCTGAGGAAATGGGACGTGATCTCTATTCATGATGCCTTTTCCCTGCTGCAATCTTGTCTTCCTGCCCTCCAGGGAGCTGACAAAACCTCCTCATGAGAAACGGTAGGAAGACTCTCCTACAGAGCCAGCCCTGAGGCCACCACTGCCTCTGTCTCACTTCTCATGACTTCACCCAAGTCACAGGCCAGCTGTGTCCACGCTGAGTGATGTCCCAAGCTGACACAGGGCTGCTCTGGGCCTTCTTGTCCTGCTTAGGTTCTGGTGTGATATAACTAGAGGGAGTCGCTGAAGAATTGTAGAAAGAGCCACCTCAGAGGCTGCACAGAGCCAGCAGACTGAGTCCCTGAGGGCACTGAAAGTCTGCAGAACTCAGTGTGACTAGAGTCCAGTCACCAGCCATGTGGAAATCACGTGACATGTGCCAGCTCTTATCTGATCCTGGTATCCTCTCCCGAGTGTGTTATAGTCCCAGTCAGGGGAGGCAGGAAGGCTCCTCTGGAGACCAGAGTGGCCTTGGAGTCCCTGTCCAAGAAGCCCAGCACATTGGAGACCTGGCAGCAGGGAGCAGGGCAAGGAGGGGAGGATCCACCAAGCCTTGGGTCTCCTGGGCACTGTGAAGAGTCCCAGAAAGGCAAGACAAGAGCAAAGGGCTGATGAGGGGCCCAGGAGGGCAGGGGCACTGTGCCAGGGATGATCGAGGAATGTGTGTCTGCACAGCCCTCCTCACTGTGTCTGAGGTGAGATTCTCAGGGAGAGACTCAGTCAGCATGGCAGGAGACATGGTGACAGTCAGACTGAGGAGGGGGAGGGCGGGGTTAGAGGAGATTCAAAGAGGACAGGAAAGGGAGAGATGACAAGCCACAGGGAATGGGAAAGACGAGATGAGTCAGAAGGTCAAGGTGGAAGAGAGGAGAGCTCAGCCAAGGTCAAGACCATATCTCCAGACAGAAGTGGGGGCTGGGCTCAAGGGCAGCCATCTTGTCTGTGACCACAAGGGAGGCTATTCTGAACATGGGAAAAGAAGAAGCCAGATGGTAAAGGAAGTCACTGGCTACAGGGAGGTGGGGATGGGAGGCTCTGCTCCTCCCCGTCCTCCACAGGAGAAGGTCTGAGGATGTGGGTCACTTCACCCTGATTCTCTGGACTGCTGAGCACCCCAGTGTCCTCCCTGGGCCTCCTCTCCTGCCTTGTGGCTCTGCTGCTGTCATTTCCTGGAGGGCCTCTGGCCATGGCTTGGCTCCTGCTTTTGCTGCTATCAGCATGTCTGCAAGCTGGTGAGTGTGGGGACCTCACTAGCAGGGACTGAACCACAGGAGGGACACAGGGCAGGGAGGAGTGGGCTGTCGTGTGGATAGGGGTCTGCATGAGGAGCCAGCCAGGCCTCTCTGCTCAAGAGACAGCTCATCCCTCAGAGTGAGCCTGTCCCAACCCTCCCCTGTCTGACCTGTCCCACCTGCCCTGGGGACAGTCCTGCCCTTGTCCCACACCTGCCTGTGAGGAAGGCTCAGGAGGCTCTGGGTTGTCCTTTCCATTCCCTGCTTGACCTCAGATCCCCCATCCTTCCCAGGATGCTCAGCAAGATCCAACAGAGAAAATGACTATGGGATGAACCAGCCAGCACGTCTCTCTGGTGTCCAGGGTGGCTCCATCGAGATCCCATTCTCCTTCTACTTCCCCTGGAGGTTGGCAGAGGATCCTCAGATGAACATAGCCTTGAGGTGGAAGGAGTTCCACGGGGAATGTATGTACTACTACACCACAGGTTTCATGCACAGCCATTTCAAAAACAGGCTCACCCTGAACTGGACGCCGGGTCAGACATCCGGAGTTTTCAGAATTTGTGACTTGAAGGGGGATGACCAGGCCACATACTTCTGCAGAGTTTATGTGCAAACGACAGAAGGCAGGAAGATGTGGCAGTCGATTAAGGGGACCCAACTCACAATCACCAATGGTGAGTACCCGATCCAGGCCAGAATTCAGTGGCGCTGGCCTCCTTATCCCATAGATGTCATTAGGGAGCCAGCACTTCTGATCCTTCTCTGAGGTTCTTCTCCCGTGTCTGTCACCTCCCCCAAGCTCTGCCAATGTTACCTTTGCTCTTCCCCATAACCATCTTAGCAGCCCTCCCTGAGCTGGTCCCTCACTGTACCCTCAGATTCCACCACCCCAGTTTTGGACAACATGGCTCAGTGTCCTGCTCCTTCCTCCAGACTGTCACTGCCAGCCCTCCCTCCCCCCTCTTGGAAATCCACCTGTATCTGGACTTTAGGATGGGGCAGCCTTCACGGGGTCCTGCGTCAGGGCCTTGGTTAGACGAGGCTTCACCCCACACCTCATGGCCTTCACAGTCGGTGTCTTCTGGTCCCCATACATTCCTGTAACTCAATCACCACCCTCCTCCCCAGCCTTCCACAGTCAGTGTCCCCTGGTCCCCATAAATCCCCTCCCCCTATGGGTATCCCTCCTTCCCGAGTTCCTCACATCCCTGCCTCAGTGCCCTTTTCCCCTCCCTCACTTCCCTCTTCTCCCTCCTTCCTACCACCCCCCTCTCTCCCACACAGGCCCCTGTATCCTCACCACCATCGGGTGTTATGGCTGTGTCACCTCCTCTGTTGCAGCTGTAACTGCAGCTTCCACAGAGTGTGCACGGGCCCAGCCCAGTCATTGTGTGGACCTTACCCCACCACCTGTCAGTCACTGCTGCTGGGCATGCTCAAGGTCATTACACGAGGGAGACCCAGAAGCCAGCACAGCTCAGCCCCTGCGCAGGCTCATGCTGGTGACACACAGACCTTGACAGGGACCTTTGCCTCCACCTTCTCTCAGCCAGAACAGGCGCAGCCTCTGCTTGAGCTCACTGGATGCTTGTCTCCATTCCGTCTGGACTCTGTGGAGCATGTATTTATGTGTGAGCATGTATGCATGTGTGTGTGTGTGTGTGTGTGTGCACATGTGCTTGTGTGTGTGGGTGTGTGTGTTTGCTTGTGTGTATGCACTTGTGCTTGTGTATGTGTTCTTGTGTGTGTGTGTGATTGTGTGTGTGTGTGTGTGTGTGTACATGTCCCATTTTGTACTTGTGTGAGGCCAGAAATGGACACTGGGGTCCTCCACTAGTAAGTCCCCCTCTATTCCCTTGAGGCAGGGTCTCTCCCTGAACCTGGAACTCGCTGTTTTGGGGTAGGAACAGGCTATGAAGCCCCATGATTCTCTTGTCTCTGTCTCCCACAGTGTCACAGTTGCAGGTTCTCACAGGACCTGTCTTGTAAAATTAGGTTTGTGATGTGTGAGGAAGGAAACCCAAGATTACCTGGCCTCCACACACACAAACACACACACACACACACATATACACAAACACACACATACACACAAACACATATATACACATAAACACACATACACATAGATACATATACACACATAAAAACTCATACAAAACTATGTGTGTGAAAAAATGTAATAAAAATACTTTTTAACAAAATAAAATATAAAATTGTCAAATAATAATCACTGGTTACCTTGCCAGGGTTCAGCAGAGCCAGGGGTAAATGGGTTTTCCCTTCCAGCATATCGCCCACATCCCCCTGGGAAAGTCCTGCCTCATCTTCACCCCGTCCTGGTTCAGGATGAACTCCGGAGCCTGAACTGCCAGGGAACCTTCTGTCTACAAGGTTCCCTAAATCGCCTATGCTGAAATTCTGTTCTTCCCAGCCCCAGTCTCTTCCTCCTGCCCTTTGAGCTAATCTGTTAGGTTCTTGGCTGACAATCAGTGGAAGGCAGCCCTGTCTTTCCCTGCTTCGGTCAGACATACCATGATTTTCCTCTTGTCCCCAGGGCCACATGGACAAAGGTTCTCACCTCTACTCTGGGTTCTTTCCTCAGTTCTTTTTAAAGTTTAATTCATTATCTGAATATTTACAAAATATTCAAATTAATAATAAATGACATTTTTCCTTTCATTACTTTCTTATAGAGTCTCATGTAGCCCAGGCTGGCCTCAATCATGCTCTGTAGCTGAGGATGACCTTGAACTTCTGATTCTCCTGCCTCCACTTCCCAGATGCTGGGATCACAAAAGTGTGTCACCCTCCTGGTGTGACCCTCATGGGACAAGACTCAGGGCCTTGCTTATGCTAGCCATACACTCTACCCACTGAGCTACAACCACTGCCCCCAAAAAAATCGTTTTATCCAATCATTTACCCAAAATCAGTGCAGAGATGGCACAACTGGAGAAGTACTTGCAACAGTATTGAAGAGAACCCTGTGGTTGGCTCATCAAATTTTACATAATTTTACTTTTTTGGCCAAATTCATTAGCACTCTCCTTTGCGATTTTTTTTCTTTCATGTCTAAGGAGAAAGATCCCTGGTGACAGATCCCTTTCTGTCAATTAAAAATAGACTCTTCTCTCATGTAATAAATTCAACCACAACTTCCCCTTCCTCCACTCCTCCAGCTCCCCTGCACTCCCCTCTCCCCAGATCCCCTCCCCCACTGCTTCCTCTTCAGGGAAGAGCAGGCCTCCAAGAGAGCACAGCCAAACAGGGCAAAACAAGGTACAAGGCAAGAGCCCTCCTTCTGAGGCAGAGGAGGGTCTCAGGAGCAGGCAAAGGAGTCAGAGACTCGCCCCACTGCCAGGAGCCCCACACAAGCCAACAGCCATGACGTCTACACAGAGAACTGTGCAGACCCGGGGCTGCGTTTTACCTTCTCTTACAGAACACCATGCATTTCTACCCTGTCTGTCCGTTTTACAGTGTGTCTTCGTTTTCAACTGTGCTTATTATTGTTGTCTGTGTGTGCACAGGCACCTGTGGGCCGTGATTTACATGTGCTCAGAGGACTTCCTGCAGCAGATTCTCTCCTTCCACCTCGCTTTGAGCTGGGTCTTCTCCTGTTGTCTCGGCCTCCCATCTTGAGGTGCTGGGATTGCAGATACCCACCACACCTATGCGGGTTCTGAGGGATCAGATGTTGTCAGACTCATAGCAGGTGCCTTTATGTTAGTTTGTTCTTAATTTGTTAACTTTTTAATGTGTGTGTTCACATGTCAGGTGTGTTTGTGTGGACATACATGTGTAGGCCAGATAGCAACCTTAGAAACCTTTCATTTCCCTTCCTTCTTTCTTTCCTTCCTTCTTTCATTCCTGATGGTGCTCAGTCTTTGTGCTTCAGAGTATCCTAGTGTCCCAGTTAGAGTTTCTATTGCTGTTAAAATCACCCTGGCCAAAGAGTTTGGGGAAGGAAAAAAGGGGTTTATTTGTCTTACACATCCGGATCCCATTCCCTTATCAAAGGAAGTCAGGGCAGGAACTCCAGGCAGGAACTGAAGCAGAAGCCATGGGGAGTGATGCTAACTGGATTCCTTTTCATGGCCTGCTCAGCCTGCTTTTCTTTCACCATCCAGGAGCACCTGTAGGAGATGGCCCCGCCCACAGTGAGCTGGACCCTCCCATGTCAGTCACCAGTCAAGAACATGTCCTGCAGGCTTGCCCACAGGCAATCTGATGGAGGTGTTTTCTAGTCCAGTTCCTCTTTCCAGACAACTCTTGCTTGGGTCACACTGCCAGTGATAGTGACGATGGTGACGATGCTAACCAGAACACAGGCAGAACAGCTTTATGGACTGAGCCATCTCCTCACTTCTCCTGCCTCTTCTTCTCAGAACTACATTGTCTTAGTGATTCTAACTTTATCCCTGTCAATGGCTGATGCCATGTTTGCATCTCAGCCATTACTCAAACACTTTCAACAACTCTGTTTTCTGTTTTGTTCTTTTGGACATTCTGGAAAAATTCCAAACTGTGTGTGTATATATATGTATGTACACTATATATTATATATGTATAATAATAATTTCATCTGTATAATATATATGTGTGTTCTGCTTGTGCACACGTGTGTGAGTGTATGTACTCTCACACAGACACACATTAGACACATGAATAAAATAAATAGGAAAAAGATCTTAACAGTATTTTATTATGTAAATATTTCATACATGTATACCATGTATTTTGGTCATATCCACATCAGGAGTGAGGAGTGTCTTCAGCAATAGGTTCTGACTGTTATGGTGGCTGCTCCAGAGCGAGTGAAGTAGCCTGTGTTGTGCTGAGGGCCGCTGGGCCTCCCTGACCAGGAAGTCCCAGGCAGGCGGGCCGGGCCTGGCACCAAGGTTTTCATTTAATGACCCGTGTCTTGAGGAGCGGGGTTCCCCACCCTTGCAGACACTTCTGTGCTAACAAGAATTGTTTTCAGAAAAAGGTTGTTGTTGACGTTGTAACTTGGAGATTGTTCTCTGTCAGTGATGATGACATAGGGGCCTGAGCACGTACTAACAGGAAGTGGCCAGTCCCCATTACTCACCAAATTCTCAGACTGGGAAGAGGAATGTGGAGGCCCAGTGACCCCCTGCCATGTCCACATTTGGGATTTTGACAGGTCCTGACAGGAGGTTTAGGCTTAACCAGAAGGCCAGAGGCAGGCAGAGCCAAGCAGGCCAGCTCCTGCTCCCGTGCAGCCCCCACCAGGGAGCCATGCTGACCTCCTCCAGTCTCCCCTGCAAGTTCTGCTGAGGAGAGCTTGTCAGAACTGTGTGAACTCACTTTCTGGGAGACCAGGTCTTTCTCTGGCTGCCTCCAGGCTCCAGCATGAGGCTCCTCAGGAGATTTCAGTTCCTTGGAGCCCTTTCTTCAGGAGTGTGACAGGAAGAGGGCAGCAGAGGACATTTTAGGGCACCTTGGCCCCTGCCAGGGAAGTGCCATGCTGACTTCCTCTGTCCCATCCCAGGCTCTGGGCCCACCTCTCCATGCCCGACCACTGCGACTTCTGCACCCAGCACAATTGCCGTGAAGCACACAGGACAGGGGGAAAAGAAGCCTCAGCATCTGGAAGTCAAAATCGGGCTGGCGGTGGCTGCTGCTGCCCTCCTGGCTGGGGTTTTGACCTTGATAGTGCTCCTCAGGCAGAAGAGAAGGAAAGGTAAGGGTCCAGGACCACACCCCATCACTCATCATGGTGTTTCCACAGCACAGATCCTAGGGCCCTGGAAACGCCACGGTCACAGTACCTGTCACCCAAGCATGAGTTCTGTCACCATAACCCCTGTAATCCCGGGGCTGGGGAGGGAGAGATGCCATGATCCCTGGCCCGCCATACCTTAGCCTAATTGGTCCACCTCAGGTGGCAGAGAGAGACCTTATCTTTAACAACAACAACACAAAAGTGGACATCTCCTCAGGAGCAATGGGGAAGGTTGGCTCTGGCCTCCTCCCTTCCTCCCCCACAGTGGGAATCCATGCTGCCTCCTCTGCAGTCCACAGCCAGGCTCTCGCTTATAGCAGCTGGGGGCTTTGATGGTGGGTTGGTTGGCTGCAGGTGTGCTTAGCCCCGAGCACCTGCTCTCAGTGAGCACCTCCAGTGAGGCTTCTGCAGGCTCAAGCCTGTGATGGCACCACCCAGTCAGGGCCAGCTCTCATGTCACAGCCCTGTTCTCCTGTCACTCTCCTGTCACAGCCCCGTTCTCCTGTCACAGCCCCGTTCTCCTGTCACTCTCCTGTCACAGCCCCATTCTCCTGTTGCTGTAGTCATTTGTCCTCAGCCCTCCACTCCAGCTTACAGAGGAGACATGGCCTGCCCCAGAGAAAACCAGGGGAAAGCAGAGAGGACTGGAAGTTGCCTCAGCTCAGCTGAGTTAGTTCCCTTAATGGGCTGTGGTGCTGACAGACACAGTCGAGGACACGTGGGTAGTCAGCAGGACTCTCAAAGGGAGAAAAACAACAAAGCGTCAAAGAGTAAACAATGACAACCAGAGGCAGAGGACGGCTCAGGAGGTCAAGGCACTGGCAATGGCCAGAGAGGCATGGCTGAAGGAAGGAAATAAATCCTCTAACACACACACTCACACACACACAAACACACACACACACATACACACACAAACGCACATACAAACATACACATGCAGGAACAGAATGTCATGTGCACACTCACATACATGGTAAATAAATAAATGTAATACGATTTTAAAATTAAAACAGTGACAGCCAGTGGTGGTCCACACCTGAAATCACTGCACGTGGGAGGCCGAGGCAGGGGGACGTTGAGTTCAAGGGCAGCCTGACTGCCACAGTGAGCTCAAGGCCAGCCTGGACAAGATGAGAGTTTTTTTCAGCCCCCTTTCCTTGGACAACATAGCCAGGAGAGTGCTGAGAGCCGTGCAGAGGACACTCTCTGGCCTTCCAGAAAAGGGAGTTCACCTCAAGGAGCCTTGAGGGGTGGGTGCTGGTGGAGGAGACAGCAGACACAGAGGGAACCTCCTAAGTCAGGCCCAGAAGCCTCTGGGACCTGAGGCCAAACGAAGGGGCCACCTCAGCTTCCTGCTGGGGTGACATCACAGCCTGTGCACACTCTCAGTGGGGGACATAGGGTGGCTGGGACTGATTGCCTGGGGAGGGAGGAGTTTAAGAGTTCTCCCTGCCATGGCTGACAGAAAGGTAGGTGACAGTGTGCCTGGGAGGTTCTAAGGAGAGCTTAGGCCCAAACAACATGGCGGGGCCTACAGAGACAAGTGGGGGTTCCTTTGCAACTTTCTGAGGTCGGCGTGAGGTCTCACTGCACAAGCCAGAGCCTGGAAGGAGCCAGGAAGGAGCCAGGAAGGAGCGAGGTAAAATCACTTCCCAGCTGAGACCCCCTGGGCCTGCATGGAGGTCTGCAGGCTAGAGGGTCACAGCCTGTCTGTAGTCTGTCTGTGACGGGAGAGGGGCTGCTGCAGCGGAGTGTTAGGAGTGGAGGACAGGCTGGGCCTGGCTGGTCACGAGGACAAACCCAGTTGGGCTGCAGGAGGAGAGGAGTGCCAGAACCAGGGGAGGCAAAAGCATTCAGACCGTGAGCAGCCCGTGAGGTGACACACACCGTAATCCCGGTGTGTGCAAGGTGCCGGCAGGAGGATCAGCGGTTCAAGGTCACCCTGGGGTGAGGAGACCTCAAGGAACAAAGACTCAGTGGTTACACTCTGGAGAGCCTCAACAGGAAGGTGCAGGACCAGGCACAGTCTCCAGTGTGGTGGAAACACTGGTGAAACCACCAAGCCATGCCGGGACCGCAGGAGGAAGCCTGGGGGAGGGTGTTCAATGCTGGTGACTCTTCCCTGCTGGGTGAAGCATCGTGGTCAGAAGCAGCTTCACAAGGAAGAGGTTGTTTGGGCTCATGGTTCCAGAAGGAGGTTCCAGAATGGTGGGGCAGCAGAAGCAGGGCCCTGGGCAGGAGTGTCGGCAGCCATGTGCAGAACACAGAACCGGAAGTGACGTGAGGACATAGGGGCTCTAAACCCTTACACAGTGACTCCCACCTCTTCCTGAGGCTGCACCTCCTAACTATTCCCTAAGCGTCTCCCCGGACAGGGCCAAGCATCAAACAGTCAAGCCTCTGGGGAGAGCTGTCACTCTCCCAGGACAGGCTGACCAGGGAGCTGGGGTGCGTCATATTGAAGCGTCTGTGTGGAACTCCCAGAGCTGTCCCCAAAAACCAACACCTGCATTTAAGTCAGCCCTTAGGAGCCCTCTCTCAGAGGACCCAAGTTCAGCCCCCAGCATGGGTATGAAGCAGTTCCCGACCCCCTGTGAGTCCATCCTCAGGGGCTCTGGCCTCCTTGGGCATGGGAGCACGTGGGGCCTCGCTCACCCAGTCACACCCATCCACACACACAAACAAAAATATATCAAGCTAAAAAAGTGAAGTAAAACACTTCGGGAAAAGCCCAAATTAGCAGCCGGGTGAATTGTTCTCCAAAACACAGTGGGTGACATTCTTGAGGGAGAGGAAGTGGTGATAAGAAACAGCTCATTCATGAAATGGAAAATGAGGTAAGATCCATGTGAAGGGGCTGCAGGGATGGCCCAGCCGCTAAGAGGCCCGTGCACAGGACCTGAGCTCTGCTCCCAGCGCCCACCTCCAGCAGCTGACCGCCTGCACCTGCAGCTTCAGGGTACCCATGGGGGAACATAATTTACAACTTGTTTTCTTTTTGAGACAGGGCTTCTCTGCGTAGCCCTGGCTGTCCTGGACTTGCTTTGTAGACCAGGCTGGCCTCCAGCTCACTGAGATCCACCTGCTCTGCCTCCCGAGTGCTGGGATTACAGATGTGTGCCAACATGACCAGTTTTAAAAATTCTTTAAAAAAAAAATAATTAAAAAAATTTAAAAAAAAAATCTCGAACTACAGTTGCAGTCAGAGGGTAAAGATCTTGGGCAAGCCTGAGCCCCTGAGGTAAATCCCCTGGGAGCCACCCGAATAAACCAAAAAGCTATAGTAAGTAAAACAGCAGAGTGTGCACCAAGACAAACAAACCAGTAAAATGTAATCCGGAAAGAGGCGGTTTCTAAGGGCGCTTAAAGGAAGGCGGGTCAGTTGGGGGGGATAAAGCAGCTGTGGGCTGAGAGGAAACTTTTCCCAAGGCGAGGGAAGCCAGGGGCCAGGGCTGGGGCGTGGACCTGGCAGAGTTGGGGGGGACAGGAGCCAGCAGCAGTGGCTCCAGGCTCCTCCTGCTCCCTCCTCTGAAGGTGCTCTCAACAGGGAGGAAAGCTGGGGAGTGGCAGCTGACACTGACTCTGTTCTTCCCCACAGGCCAGGCGACTGAAGCGGAATCCCAGGCCAGGTGGGCACCACCCTCTGCATCCTCAGGGCTCTTGGCCACTGAGCCACCCTCCCGCCCTCCAGATCACACAGGGCTCTTCACGGCATCTCTCCAGCCCTGCCTCCCCCATCTGCTCCTCCTCCACCCTGGATGACCTAGTCCACAACCTGACAAGGGGCAGCAGAGGCCCATGGAGCCTCCTTCCCAGAGAAGCCCCCACCCCGATGCCCCCTGGCAGTGCCTAAGCTTCCCTCCATGTTTCCTGCAGTGCCTAAGCCTCCCTCTCTGTGTCTCCATCAGTGCCTAAGCCTCCCTCTCTGTGTCTCCATCAGTTCCTAAGCCTCCCTCTCTGTGTCTCCAGCAGTGCCTAAGCCTCCCTCTCCTCCTCTAGCAGTGCCTAAGCCTCCCTCTCTGTGTCTCCATCAGTTCCTAAGCCTCCCTCTCCTCCTCCATCAGTTCCTAAGCCTCCCTCTCTGTCTCCAGTTCCTAAGCTTCCCTCTCTGTGTCTCCAGCAGTTCCTAAGCCTCCCTCTCTGTGTCTCTAGCAGTGCCTAAGCCTCCCTCTCTGTGTCTCCATCAGTTCCTAAGCCTCCCTCTCCTCCTCCATCAGTTACTCAGCCTCCCTCGATGTCTCCAGTTTCCTCTCAGCCTAGAGCATCTCCCTGAGTTCATCCAGACTCTGCCTTTCCTGCCTTCTACCTGGTCAGTGCCCATACCCCAGGAACCCTCTAAGACCCTCCACATCTTCTGTCCTTTTCTCTTTGCCTTCCAGGTCCTCTGCCCTTTCTCTCCTGCCTTTTCCTTTCCCTCTGACACATGGCCTTTTCCAGCCTTTGTTGTCTGTCCTCATTTCTTCTAAAGAAAGGAAGCCCAGGCTGGCCTCGAACTCGCTCTGTACCAAGGACGACCCTGAATGTCTGATCTTTCTACCTGCCTCCCAAGCACTGGGATGACAGGCAATGCACCCCTGGATTGTGAGGTGCTGCGGGTGGAACCGGGCCTTGTGCGTGGATGCCAGAGTTCCAGGAGCTGTAGTGCGCCCCAGCCTCCGTCTTTGCTCTCCTGCCCCTCTGTGGCTCCTCCTCCAGTTGGGTCCTGGCTTCCTCCTTCCAAGAACCCAGCCTGACACCTACTGTCACCCACCCAGAAGACCTGGCCTTCCCTAGGCAGCGAGGCAGGGCAGAGCCGGTTCTTCCTGCTTCTGCTTTCTTTTCCTTCCTGGATTTCCTAGAAGAACTCACCATCACCCAGTGCTTCCAGCCCTTGGCCAGGCCACTCCCCAAGGGCCTGTCATTCCTCCTCCAAAGAGCCCTGTCCTGGGAGGGAGTGCCTGCCTGCGTGTGTGTGCCTGTGCCTGTGCGTGTGTGTGTTTGTGTGTGTGTGTTCTCAGGCCACACCCACTTTTCCAATGATGACTCTTCTTACCATTTATTGTGTGCATTCACGTCTGTGCGTGGGTATGAGTGTGACTGGGCACGCATGTGGAAGACAGACAATTTCCAGAATCTGACCTTTCCTTCTTCCTATGGTCCTCGGTTCTCAGTGTCCACAGCAAGCCCTGCCCTCTAAGCGGCTTCCTCAGGCCCAGCCTGGTGTTCCTGTTGTGACAGGGTCTCGCCCTGGTCTGGAACTCACCAAGTAGAGCAGACTGAGCACCAGGAGCCCCGTCTCCACCTCCTCAGCACCGGGTTACTAACACACACCACCACCCCCAGCTCTGTGCGCCCGTGTTGGAGAGGTCGACGTCATGTCTTCCTCAGTGGCTCTCCATCCTATTCCGTGTTCCTGCATGTGTGCTGTGTGTGTGCACTGTGTTGGAAGCCAGAGGTTTCCGCTGTGACTCTCCTCCGCCTCCCACCTTCATTTCTTTGCAGGCAGGGTCTCTCCGTGAATCTGGGGTCTACACTGGCTGACCACTCCAGGGACTCACCTGCCAGGCTCTGCTTCCCCACTGTCCAGCTGTACATGGTGTGGGAATCTGAGCTCAGGGGCCTCACACTTAGTGACAAGGCCTTCACTGACCGAGCCTCCCAGCACCCTTCCTGTCCACCTCTAACATGCTGCCCCTCTTCCTCCTCCCCAGGGAACTGTTCATACACACTGAGAACCGTGAGACAGACGGACATGAAGGTAAACCCTGCCAGCGCCCTCTCTGCACCCTTGGCTCTGCCGCCTTCTCCCAAGAGCCCACACTTACAGACGCACCCCTCAGCATTTGCCCCTTTCCACCTTCACCATTCCCCCTGGAGCTCCCAGCACCCGTCTACCTTCCTGTCACACTACGGCCTTCAGCATTTCCCATCCTTTTTCTCTAGAGCAACACACAGAACCCCGAGAGAACCCCAAGGTAAGCAACTCGGACTCAGGCCTGAAGAAAGCCGCAGGGACGGAGGGGGCTGGAGGGGCAGAGGCCTGCGGGGTGGGCAGACAGACACTGCAGGGGCTGCCCTCTGCCCTCTCCTCTCCCCAGGAGAACATCGTGTATGCCTCCATCGCCCTCACGAGACCAGCCTCCCCGGGAACAGCCCCCTGCCCGCCTGTCCACGAGCAACCCCAGGAAGAGACTGTGTACTCCACCGTGAAGGCCAAATGAGCTGGGTCACACACACAGGGTCACCTTTGCCTCGCTGGGAAGACTCCCAGGCTGCCCTGAGAGCCACGGCCGGGGACCGAAACTCACAGGGCGCACACTCTGGCCTCAGAGAAACTGAGAAACTCCCAGTTCCCTTTTCCAGCTTCCTAGGCCTTTCTCACAAAATAAACAGATCCACAGAATTGGCCTACATGACTCTTACCAGAGAACTGATGTGACCTTAGCTTCCGGCCCACTAACAAGCCTCTGCTGTCACTCTTTCCTGTTGGCCCTCGGCAGGGGATTCCCCACAGGCTGGCGGCCAGTCTACATGCTGTGTTCCCACATCTGTAAGAATAGACACACAGTGGGACTGCTTCCCACGTGCCACCGCACGGGACATCAGCAGGACCCCAGAGTGAAGACACGGAACTAAGCAGCATGTGCTTAGGTGTCCCCTCAAGCCACGTGGCTCCTAGGAAGTAGAGCAGCCAGGACTTGAGCCCGGCCTTGCTGCTCTGGAGGTCCCCCGGGCCCTGGCTTCCTACACTGCCCCGAGAAGGCTGTCACCATGGGGACAGGAATGAAAGCTCAGCAGTAACCCAGAGTCCCGCTTTATTAACACAGGCTGCACAGGACTGGACCCACGGAGCAGGTCCACAACCCCTACCCTGACCAGCTGCTCCAGAACTGAGAGCCCCTGCCACAGACAGCAGCAGGAGGACCAACAGCTACTCCTCAAACAGCGCGGCCAGCGACTCCTCTGAGCTGCCCCTCCGCAGCAGCTCCCCTCCCTCGTCCGGCTCGCCAATGTCGTCCAGGAGCTGCTCCAGGTCCAGGTCGCTGGAACCATCATCTTCACGGAGGAAACTTGTTGCCTCCTGTGTCAGGGGCACGTGGCGCCCAGGCCCTTCCTTTCCCCATGGAGAAACCCCATGCCGAGCTGCTGGGATAGGGCACTTCGACACAATTTTGACTTCTTTTTCCTCAGATAAGTTGGTGGCTGGGGCCTTGCTTTCAGGAGCTTTGAATTTCTTCTTAGGGCCTGAAGGGAACAAGGGACAAAGTTGAGAGTCAGCCTATGCTGACTTTTTACAGGCAGTTTCTGAAGTCTTGTGTTTAAAGCATCTGAAGGATAATCTTAATACGAACATGGGCTTTTAAGTCACACTTGGATTCTAGCCTTGTGTCAGCTGTATATTCATCGTGGGTCTTGAACAAATTTGAAACTTTCTGAGTCTTAGTAAACTTGCATCTGAAATGTCACAGCGGCTGGAAAGATGGCTCAGCAGCTAAAAGCAGTGGCTGCTCTTACAGAACGCTGGGTTTCAATTCCTGTGCTCACATAGTAGCTCTCAGCCTTCTGTAACTCCATGTGGAACATGGCGCCCTCCTCTGGCCACAGGCCTGTGTGTGGTAGGCCCCACCCCATCCACCCTTCTGTCACTCCACGTGGAACATGGCGCCCTCCTCTGGCCACAGGCCTGCGTGGGGTAGGCCCCATCCCATCCACCCTTCTGTCACTCCACGTGGAACATGGCGCCCTCCTCTGGCCACAGGCCTGCGTGTGGGAGGCCCCGTCCACTGTACCAGTTAATGTTCTCTACCGTCTGGCTCATCTTTGGATCCTATCAAATCAGCAACAATTAGGTCTGTTTACTTACTCATTTTGAGAGAGGGCCTCACTCTACAGCTCTGGCTGGCCTAGTCTCACTATGTCGGCCAGGCTGGCCTGAAGCTCGGAGAGCTGCCTGCCTTTGCCTGTTGAGTGCTGGGATTAAAGGCCTTCCACACCATAACTGGCCACAATTAAGTTTATAAAGTAGGTTTTACATTCAATCTGAGGCCTGGAACTCACACCATGGAGTTGAAGGCCAGCCTCAACTCCATAATCCTCCAACCTCAACACAAACGCATCAAGAGTTGTACATTTGTTCAGAAATGACCTAGGGAGGGAGGTGCGGACAAGGACCTCTTTCCCCGCAGCCTTCGTGTCTTGGAGGCTTACCTGGACGGTCGAGGTCTGAACTCGCCTGTGCCTCCTTCCCTCTCAACATGGGCACAGGAGGCTCTGGGGCTTCACTGCTAGGAGAATTCTTCACAGGCTTTTTTGGAGTCCCATCTCCTCTTCCCGCTGGATCTGCCCAATCCCAGCCCCCAAGCATAAAGAAACTTTGTTGACAGCTACACAAGGCAGACAGTTGCCACACATTTAGCTTCTGCCTTCTTCCACATCAACTGTTTCCCTCAGTGGCTTCCAATTCTAGCCATTTTGACATTGCGGCTCCAGGGTCTCCTCCTCCCTACGGTTCTCCAAGAAATCAGCCTTGGTGACCAAGCTGAACCCTACACCTTCCACCCAGGACTTTGGGCACAAGAACAGGGTGCCATGACTTCCTCCCTAGCATCACCCTGGCCTGTTCTCCTGTTCTCTCAGATCCTAGAAATGAGGTTCATTCCAACTCAGCTCCCTGTCAACACTTACTCTCTGATTCTACCCTTCCTACCCACGGGACTCCCCTCTTTTCAGCTGTCTTTCTTACCTCTTGACTTGGTTTTTTTGGTCTGTAGTTTAGCTGGCTTGGGTCTAGGCAAAGTTGGATCCTTCAATAGTGAAAGAACAGAAAAAGACAAATCACAAAACTCTAAAATCCAGGGAGGCAGCTTAGTCATGTGATTCCCATGCAAATGTGAGGAACTGAGTTCAATCTCCCGAACCCACATAAAAATCTTGGTGTGACAGGGCACACTTGTGATCCCAGCATGGGGGTCGTGAAAAGAGGTGCATCCTTAGGGCTTGTCAGCCAGCCTACCTGAACGGACATGCCCCAGACTTATCTCAAAAAACTAAGGTGGCTGGCCCCTGAGCATGACCTCTGGCCTCCGCATGCACTCACACATACATTCACCAGCACACAGGCGGGCTTTTTAGGAGAGGGGGTGGTGGAGAACAATGGGTGGGCGTCAGAAAGTTAAATTAGGTTTGACTGCAGCTTGATGCGGTCTCTCCTGTAGCCGGAGAGAAAAGAGGCATCACCTTCCCATCCTGTTTAGCATCACTCACAGAAAGAAGCTGGGGAGGTAAAGCTGAGACTATGAGATGGCTCCATGGCTCCAAGCCGACAACCCGAGCTCAGCTGGAGGGATCCACATGATGGAAAAAGAGAACAAACTCCCTCCACGTGTTCTTTGACATGCACTCCCACTCCCAACTACATAATAATTTCTTTTTACAAAAAAAAAAAAAAGTAAACTGAAAGAGAAAGTGAAAACGCATGTTTCAATGTGGTGCTAAGAAAATTGGTGACACTTGAAGTTTCCACATGGGGAAAAGAGTGGAAAAACCAACGAGGTGTTCCCTGAAATTACATGAAGACCCAGAGAAACAGCATACACTGAGACTGCTGTCAAGAAGGAACTTCCTAAGGAGCTGAGACAGGCCCACAGTGAGGAAGGAAAGCCTCCCTCCCTGGAGAGCCTAAGGGCTGAGCCAGCCAGTCCCTGGAGGCTGGCTGGTTGACAGGATCCCTACAGGGACCCGAAAAGTCCCAGAGTTTTCTCTAAGCCAGTGTTTGGAGCTTTACTTCCTTCTCTTCTTTCTCCTCCTCCTCCTCCTCTGAGTCCCTCTCGTCTTTCTCCAGACAAGACTCAGGGCTGTTGGACTCACTGAGCCTCAGATCTAGAAGAGGGAAAGGAAGGAAAATTGTGTCCAAGACACATTTGGTGAACTGGAGCTGATCTCAGGAGCTGCATCTTCTGAGCCCGCCTTCTGCACCCGGGGATAGTTCCCAGGTCACCATGGCCCACTGGCCACTACTCACGGCCACCCTTTCCTAGGCTCTCCTCACCCTTATGCCTGTGTCACGGTCACAAGAGCTCTCACTAGAGAATCTGGAATGGGCCAGATGGTACAGGCTTGGGTCCTGGGGCAGGGGGCCTCCCAACTCTGGCCCCTATTCTCCTCCTACCTTGCCCTTCTTCACTGATGTCAGCTCTGCTGTATCGACTCCAGAAACCAAACAAGTTAACCCGCTCCTGGAGAACCAGGAAATAACAGCGTCACCCTTTCCCTCCCAGGCACAGCTTTACCCTGTCTCCTAGATTTTAGTTATGACAAAAATCTACATTCATTTTCCAAACCATTATCACTTTAAATATCACATTAGCTCTATCTGAACCATTAATGGAGATTAGTTATAATCTCTTTTCTAGTTTATTCATGATGGAACCAGTGACTAGGAAAGAGAGATCCACAAGTCACTCTCTACCCCACCTCTGCTGCTTCCAAAGGAATCTGAGGGGAAACTGTGTTTGGGCTGAGAGAAGACCCAACTGCCCAAGGGCAGGGAGAGGAGTGGGCGCTTTAGGCATCAGGAAACCAGGCCAGGAAGGAAAGGGAGCGCCCTGAGAGCTGCAGTGGGGAAGGCGCCCTGCAGTAAGGCAGCGGGTGTGCTCTCCTATGGACTGAACGGGACCCACGAGCAAGCCGAGCATCCCCCTACCTGAACGCTGATCTGTTCTGCCTTGTGAGCCATCGTTATGGCTGCCTCCAGTTTCTGGTTATAGTCCTTGTTCCTTCCTTTTTTCTAAAATAGAAAAAAAATAGAGTTAATGATAAATATGTCTTTATTTTTTTTTTGAGACAGGGTTTCTCTGTGTAGCCCTGGCTGTCCTGGACTCACTTTGTAGATCAGGACAGCCTCAAAATTACAGAGATCCACCTGCCTCTGCCTCCCCAAGTGCTGGGTTTACAGACATGAGCCACCATGCTGGCAATAAACATGCCTTTAAAAACAGTCAACATAAAAACTTTCAGTAATTTTTTACTTGGTCAGTATGGATCTGGAGAGATGGCTCAGCATTCAGGCACTGCTCTTCCAGAGGACCCGAGTTCAGCTCTCAGCATCCACACTAGGCCTCACTACCATCTAAACTCCCTCCAGCTTTAGGAGCTCAAGTTGTGGGCCTCTGCAGGAACCTGCATGCACATGCTCAGACCCACAATTAAAAATAAGTCTTTTTAAAGAAAAGTCAACTGATAATATTAGAAACATTACCTCAACATACCACTACCCCCAGACATACATACATGCATATGCATATATATATTTTTGTGAACACTGTAGCTCAGTCTAGTCTGGCACCCACTTGAGCCTACTGGCCTCAAACTCAGAGCAATCCTCCTGCCTCCACTTCCTGAGTGCTGAATCACATATGTGAATCATCACAGACTTAGACATTATCTTAGCTACAGGTTCTTCAGTTCCTGGTACTGACTCGGTGGTCTGTTCTTAATCTTGGGGCTTAGAAACAGCACTCTCCTTCCCAGTAAAGCTCTGATATATGCCCTCACCACAGTGAATCATATGGGGAGCAAAAAGAAAGAAGGAAGTTGCAGTGGTTCCACTTTGCAGCTTCTCAAAGACCCCGCTAAGCACAGCAGTTCAGCACTCGCAGCTCGGTGAACAGAAGGCACACAACAAACATTCCTCCACAGTTCCAAAGTCCATCTCGTTGCCTGTGGAACCTCTGCTCACTTTAAAGCTCGTTAAATCCAAATGATTATAGGGAGGGGGTACAGTTTAGCTAACCACATGCTTCTCAGCTAGGGAAGACTCTCCCAGAAGACAGCATTTGGGGACAATTTCTTGGCTGTCACACTAAAAGAGTGTGAGACAGACACAGGGTAGATGCTGCAGTGCCCTGGGGCGCTGCTAAGAACTGTGTGCCATAACAACCTCCACAGCAAAGGACTGAGATGCCCACAGTGCTGAGACTGAGAAGCCCTGGGTTAACCCGGGCTGCAACTCCTGAACTGATTCAGAACATGGTGTGGTGTTGCTCACCTTGAAAGCCCAGGTTTTAGGAGGCTGGAGGCAGAAGGATCAGAAGTTCAAGATCACCCTTAACTACATAGTGAGCTCCAAGCCACACTCAGATGTATAAGACCCTCTCCCAGAAAACAGCAAGCAAGCAAACAAAAACTCACAAAAAGGAACCTGTTCCCTGTATCACAACAGATGCCCAAAGTTTGCTCACCACTCTGGCTAGCTCCAGGGACAGCTCCTGGAAGTTCTTCAGCATGCTCACTGGGATCCACGCACGAGAAACTGCTTCTCCAAAAAATGTCACATGGTACTTAGACTGCAAAAACGATGGTTTTGTTTGGGTTCCTGCCCTTCTCTCTGTTCTTCCCTTGTCAGAAATGCTAGAGAAAGGCAGGAGGGTTCACAGGAGCTCCCTGAACCCTGGCTCACATACCCAGCTCACCCTGCTCCTCCTCTACTCTGTCACTCTAGTTAAGCATCTTCTGCTGGCTGCATCTGTCTCTAACTCTAAGCATGTGGGGGTGGATGTGCTGCTACTTGGGCCAGAACCAAGAAACTCACCGGCAGAGAATCAAGATGCGAAGCAAAAAGAAAGTACTCCCCCAGGTCAGGGTCAGATTCTATCATGCCTGGCCACCTGGGAAGAGGGTAGGATGGGAGAGAAGGGGTTACCATAGCCTGATCATCATGAGCACATGGAAAATAGCAACAGCTAAACCTCGCTAGCCCCCACTGGTCCCTAACAAGCGACTGGCATGGCTTCCAGCAGTACGAAACGGGGCTCAGGCACCCTCTCAAACGCAGGGACAGAAGACAGGCTGGCCTACTCGTCCTTCCCTTTACTTTGCATGCCTCCCACATCTCAACATTTTAAAATGCCTTGAAGCGGGGCTTGGTGGCACGTGCCTCACAAACCAGGCCCTAGGGAAGCTTAGTGCAAGAGCAGCACTGTCTCAGAAACAAAGCAGAACAAAAACAAGAGATTGCTTTAGGTCCTTCTCCCTCTTCTTCCCTCATAGCATCCCAGACCCATTTACCCAGAGACCCCACCTTTACCCTGAAATCTAGTCTTCAAAGCCTTCCAGCTCAGCCTTCATCTTCTCCCTCACTAATGCTCTTCCTAACAAAGGTACCAGCTCTGCAACAAGTGATTGCCATATCCTTTCCTCCCTGTATGACTCTAGTCCCCCAAGTTCAGGACAGGTGTCCTCTGCGTGGCGCCCTACCAGGGGTAGCCATACTGCTTGGCCCAGACGATGGACCCTGGAACGTAGGAGGCATAGGCCACATCGCTCTCACGGCCCGTCCAGGTTTCCTCGGGAATGTCACAGCGATTATAGTTCAGGTCTGCCAGAAGGAAGCAAAGCAGAAACGGGAGGCTCAAAGGGTGAAACTGGGATGCAGGCCACAGAGAGGGCGAAGGGAAGGACACAGGCTGCAGGTGGGGAGAACAGATCCCCAGAGGAAATGCAGCTGGAGCCAAGAGGAGTGCTGCCTCCACCATCAGAGCTCCGGAACACCTGCTCAATCCCCGTGCGGCTCTGCCCCCTTGTGGAGCAGTGTAAGGTCGGTTCTCTGAGACCGTTCTCGCCTGTGAAATCAGTGTGCTGGACTACAGGGTCAGTCTTCCCCACCCCGCCCCAAACCTTCCAGAATGGGTGCTAAGCTCACTGGGTCTTTCTCGGTTGCCTTTCCCAGCACGTCACAGACCCCTCAATGCCAGTGACATCTAAGTTGTTCCTAATTGAAAGGAGACATGCAGGGTAGGAGGAACAATAAAAACTAGGAGAATGGCCCTTCCATTGCTTTCTACCTGGATTCTGGTCACAAGACCAGTTATCTGGGAGAACTGAGGGATCAATGTTTCCACGGAGCTGCCTCCACTTCTCACACTTTGGAAAGGAACACTGGACCCAGATGAGACAGTGGCCTGTGACAGGAGACAAAAACATGCTCTTCCTTCTTCAATCCAGGTTTCCCTCTGGCCCCTGAATCGTATCTCAAAGCCTGCACAGTAACTCTTGAGTTATAAACTGCAGAGTGAAGGCTCGGGGCACACAGAGACTTGCTGAGGTCAGCCTAACTTGGTGACAGAGCTGACCCTGGAACTCAAGCCCTCCATCCTGATCTCTCAGCCAGGCACAGTGATGCTTCCTGCGCTGATAACAGAGAGAAGGTTGCCTTAGCTCCGCAGCGCAGAGCATGCACCACTTTTCCAGGGTTTAGTTCCCAGCTCCCACAGGGGACAGCTCACAAACGCCTTCACTTCCGCTTCAGGGATCTGACGCTCTCTTCTGATAGGCAGTTTGCTCATGTGCACAACCCACCTTTGACACACACAGACACAAAATTAAAAGTTGGAGGGGGGGCATGCTAAGGTTGCCTTAGGGCTGTGAGTGTATCATGGTATTCTGAGAATACTTTCTTAACTTCTGTAAAGCCCCAGGAGCCCTCTATTATCACAAAGAAACAGAAAGCTTGGGGCTAGGAGACTGCTTTCCTTGAGAGCAGAAGGAATTAAATCCACACACTACCCACCTCAAAATGCTGGACATAGCTTATAACCCTGGCATTGGGGAGACAGAGTTAGGAGGAATCGCTAGGGCACAGTAGCTAACCAGCCTAGCCTAGGTTGGTGAGTTCCGGGCCAGTAAGAGACCCTGTTTCTCTCTCTCTCTCTCTCTCGCCAAAAACAAACAAACAACGGTGGATGGTGCCCGAGGCGGGCCTCTGGCCTGCATCTTTCTGGGTCTGAGTCTCTGACACTGCACCAGTATTCTCTAAATACCACCCTGCATCTTTTGTGCACATGTTCAAAATTCTTATCCAAATCTCAATGGATTTATCTTTCTGCTATCAAATTACAAGAGTAAGCTGGAAGGGCTGAGGCTGTCTCAGTGATTAAGAGCAGAGCAGACACTACCGGCATAGAGGCCCTGGGTTCAGTTCCCAGCACCCTCACAGAGCACCTCACAACTGCACCCCAGGGGATCCTGCTTCCTCATCTGGCCTCAAAGGCACTGCATTCACGCACACGAATCTACATACAAAACACACGCATACACATAATTAAAAATAAAATAAATCTTTAAAAATTACACAGTTGCCGGGTATGGTGGTACACACCTTTAATCCCAGCACTCGGGGAGGCAGAGGCAGGAGGATCTCTGAGTTCCAGATCATCCTGGTCTACAGAGTGAGTCCAGGACAGCCAAGGATACACAGAGAAACCCTGTCTCAAAAACAAACAAACAAACAAAAAACCAACAAAGTTGAATCCTTTAGAACCAACGCCCTGAGTCCATCCTCCTCAAGATGCAGGTCTAGGTCTGTCCAGCATTCTTCTTGTGACTTCCTCTCATCCATTACTTTTCAAATCTCCACTTCTGTCTCTCTGCTAACCTTTCCCCTCTGTTCTTGGAAACATCACAGGCTGGAGGAGCACTGTTGACACATCATCAACCCCTTCTATGAGCTCATCTCCTTTTGTGTGTGCTCCAGTGTGTGTGCCCCAGTGTGCGCCCACACAGCTCAGAGCTTCTATGAACTCATCTCCTCGTGTGCGTGCCCCAGTGTGCGCCCACACAGCTCTGAGGTTAGTAGCCAGCAGCTTCCTCGTTCTGTTCCATCTTACTGCTTTTCTGTGTGACTTAGAGGTTATATGTGCGTGTGTGTGTGTGCACACACAAGCACATGGTCTTTTTTTTTTTTGCACATGGTCTTTTTAAGAGAGACGATGTTTCACTGTGTAGCTCGCTGGTCTCAAACTCGGTCTGCCTCTGCCTCCCAAGTGCTCAGACTAAGAGCACACATCATCATACCTGGTAAGATGTTATTTTCATCTTTAATTATGTGTACATGGAGTGTGTGCATGGAGTGCAATACTCACAGGGAAAGACAGGGCATTGGACCCTCTAGAGCTGGAGTTGGGGTGAGCTGTGAGACACCTGATCTGGGTACAGGAGCTGAGCGGGGGTCCTCATCGGGAGCAGGAAATCCTTTAACCACTAAGCCAACCTCTCTCTAACCCTGTCCACCTTCTTTTTAAGGCAGGATCTCTCTGAACCTGGAGCTTCCTGACACCAGGGATCCTCCTGTCTCTGCTTCCTCAGCACTGGAATTGTGGACACCCATCACTGCACCTACCTTTTTCACTTAGGTTTTAACAAACTCAGATCCTCATACATGTTTGTCAAGTGCTGAGCCATCTCCACAGCCCTCTACCTTCATTTTGCTACCTGGATGACCACTAATGACACTCCCCCAGGCAACCCCCCCTCCTCTTAAGTGGAGTCTGTTCCTCCTCACACTTCTCAAGGCAGAAAGTAGGGCAAACATTATCTTTATTCCCACAGGCACTGCACCTCTCTGTCCTGCAGAAACTTTCTCCCAGGTGCACACCCCCAGGCGCTATCTTGTCCTCTTGTCTCCCTTGTAAAAATAGTTGCATCCTACTCAGTATTTGCCTCTCCACTTCCAGCCTTCAGTTCAGAAGACCACATCAAAGGAATAGCTCCCAAGCACCCCATTTTGGTTTCTTGGCCCCTTCCTATACACCTCCTTTGGAACCTACTCCCACTCCTACATGGCCCGGTCAGAAAGCACATACACACCCTCTGAGTCACATGTCCAAACGTCCTCTGACAGAAACATTCTGTCCTCTCCACTCACTTGCTGAGAGTCCTCAACTCTCACTCTGCCTCAGTCTCCAGCCCACCAGCCAGCCCCATCCACTCCAAGAACATGAGGACCTGGGTTTGGATCTCCAGAATCCATGTAAAATCCAGGTGCAGTCATGCACACCTTTAATCCCAGTGCTAGGAAGATAAAGACAGGATTCCTGGAATCCACTGACCAGCCAGGCTGGCTGAATCAGTGATTCCGGGTTCACTGAGAGACCTTATCTCAGAATGTAAAATGGAATGTGATTCCTGTAGGCTAGGAAGATCTCTAGCCTGTAGACAGACAGACAGACAGACAGACACAAACACACACACACACACACACACACACACACAGACACACACACACGTCTCTTGTAAGTCTGCTTTGCTAAAATTTTACCGTCAAATTTTACCTTAAAACATTCAAATGAGGAAACATACCTCACCCATTTCTAATCTCATCCCACTGGAATCATCACTCAGAAAAGGTGACTTTACATTTGGATCCTTTCAAAACATCATATACTATGTATGGATTATGTCTTAAGCATTTTTATCTAAAAACAAAAAAGTGGGGGTTGGAGAATTGATTTGGTGGTTAAGAGCATGTGCTGTTTTTCCAGAGGGTCTGGGTTCAATTCCCAGCACCCCCACATGATGGCTCACAACCATCTGTCAGTCCAGTTCAAGGGGAGTTGACCTCTTCTTGTCTCTGTAGGCAGCAAGCACGCACACACATAAAATAAACTTGAAGACAGAACAAGAATCCTGGCTGGGCATGATGTATCCGTCAGAAGTGACCGCTGCTGGGCCTGGAGCAAAGCTGGGCCTGGGGCGAAGCGTAGCCGGCAGAGTGTTTGCCTAGAACACATGAAGCCCTGAGTCCAGTCACAAGCACCTTGCTCTCGTGGTTGTCTCGTGGCTCTCTTCCCAGCACTTAGGAGGCAGGAGGCTCAGGAGCCCAAGGGCATCTTCAGCTCTACAGTGAGTTCAAGGCCAACCTGGCTACATGAGCTCCTGTCTTTTGAAACACAGCAAAAACTAAAACTAACCAACCAATCAAACAAAAAGCCCACTGTCCCTAATAGTCTGATATTTATAGAGGTGACCTAGCAAAACTGAAAAAAGAGCTGGAGAGAGGCTGGAAGCCACAAAAGCTAAAACATATCAATAAAATAAATGGTTTGTTGTGAAAGTGACAACATTCCATAAGGAAATGGGTAGAAAGAAGTCATCCCAATGGTATAAAGATGGAAATTTCACTAGAAGGTTGTTTGACGGCTCAGGGATCACTGTGGAAGAAGGAACAAAGACAGGGTAAGAGCCAGAGGCAGTGGACGACAAGGAAACTGTCTCCCAGACACTGAAGAGGAGCTGAACACGTGACTTCACAGCAGTTTGACAACATGCACAAGACCTTTCCAAGCTCAAGCCAGACAAAAATGCCGGCATGGAGAGGTGGACACCAAGTCCCCCCCCACCCAAGTCCTGAGAGCTGCTGGGGAAGGAGAGTCGGTGAGAGAGGATGAGCAGCTCATCATACTTGATAATTTAAAAAGTGAGAGAACAGACAGCTGTGGGGGAAGTGGGGTGGATCTTCAAGGACTTGAGGGAGACTGAATATGATAAAAGTATACTACAAATTCCCTATGAGCTAACAAAGAGGAGAAACCCTGTTTGACGCTGCGTGTGCCTATATGACGGTGGAGACTGACGTGACCAGCGTACACACAGAGCATCCCTGAAAGGCGACCTTCCTGTCCCCTGCGATACCTCATTCTCCTGCCTCCTCTCATCCTCCTGGCAGCTTCTTTCTCTGTTTCCTTTGCTCGGTCCTTTTTTTTTTTTTTTTTTTCCTCCATCCAGAATCAGAAAGTTCCAAAGTTCAGTCAAGGTTTTCTCTCCTCACAGCACACCTTCCCCTAAGCCCGCTCATCCATCCCTGTAGTCCTGAGACCTATTTCTCACATGTGACAACACAGCTGTGCCCTTGGGCCTCTGCTGTGAATGAAGTGACACTCTGCTCTCTGACACCTGCGTGGTGTTGTAACGTGTCTTACCGCATTGATTAGGTTCTGTGGTGCTGAGGACCGATCCCAGGACCATGTGCACATTGAGCACACACTCCACCACTGAGCTCCTCTCCCAGTCCTGACTCTCTACTTACATGTCTCATACACATCCTGAATTTAATGCACCCGAATGAAAATGTTTTATCTCCCAGAGGCTTCTTCTACTCCGTTTCCTGTCATGCAAATGATTATGCCAGAGGCCAACCTCTTTTGATACTTTCCTCTTATACTCCACCAATCATTAGCTAGTTCTTATGATTTTATTTATAAACTACAAAGAAATACACTTCTACCTCTGCTCTCATCATCCTGACCCACGCCCCACTCTACATTCAGTTATTAAAGAGTCTGGTCTCCATACTCCACTCTCCGACCAGTCACTGAAGGATCTTCTAACACTGATTTGAAGAGGTCACTCACCTGAATACAACCCGCCAGTGCCTTCTCATTGCCCTTAAGATAAAATTCTCACTATGTGTTACTTTCCTTTCAAAGACTTTATTTTTACTATTGCTGTTTGGGGAGAGGGATTCGAGACAGGGTTTCTTCATGTAGCCCTCCCTGGCTGTCCTAGAACTTGCTCTATAGATTGGCCTTAAACTGGCAGAGATCCACCTGCCTCTGTCTCCGGAGCACTGAGATTAAAAGCGTGCACTGCTACCACCCAGCCCTCAAAGATTTTATTCAGCTTATATTTATATGTCTGTGTCTATGTATGTATCTGTGTTTACACATGAGTACATGTGCCCATGGAGGCAAGGAATGGGCATCAGATCCCCTACTAGAATCACATGGCTGTGGGCCGCCTGACCTGGTTATTGAGACTCTGACAGGTTCTCTGCAAGGGCTGAGCCATCTCTGTAGTCGAGGGTATTTTTTTTTTCAATTGAGCAACTGCCTGTTTCCTTCCATTTTCCCGAAGCCACTCCTGAACCTCCTGCCCCACCTCCGGATCGCACTGGCTTTCTTTCAGTACCCACATCTTATCTTACCTAAAACTCTCTCCTACCCTCCTCTTAGTTAACTTCTAGCTGGTGTTCAGGTTTTAGCTGAAGCGTAATTTCACTGAGAATGCATTTTCTGCCCGGCCTAAAGTTACTTAGAGCGCCACTGTTCCCTTTCATTACAGAATGTTGTCCATCACCACATTTATTACAGATTTTATACCTTTCTACTTCCTATGCCAGGAGGGATCGCTTCTCCATGGAACTTTAAGAAAGAGGGCTAGAGAAATGGCTCAGTGGTTAACAGCACTGTCTGTTCTTCCTAAAGGTCCTGAGTTCAATTCCCAGCAACCACATAGTGGCTCACAACCATCTATAATGGGATCTGATGCCCTCTTCTGCAGGTGTACATGCAGACAGAACACTCAGACTTAAAAAGAAACAATAAGAATGGTTCATTTATAAACTTCTTAGTTTTCCTCTTAAGAAATAACCGGGGGTGGGGGGGGGCTGGAGAGATGGCTCAGTGGTTAAGAGTACGGACTATTCTTCCAGAGGTCCTGAGCTCAATTCCCAGCAACCACATGGTGGCTCACAACGATCTGTAATGGAGCCTGATTTTCTCTTCTGGTGTGTGTGAAGAAAGAGTATATAAATGTAATTTAAAAAAAAAAAGAAAAAAAAAACACAACTTAAAAAAAAAAAAGAAATAACCTGGGGCTAGAGAGATAGCTCAGAGGTCAAGAGCAGTGGCTTCCAGAGATCCTGAGTTCAAGTCCCAGAAACCACATAGCAGCTCACAACCATCTATAATGAGATCTAATGTTCTCTTCTGGTGTGCAGGCACACATGCAGGTAGAACGCTGGGTACATAATAAATAAATCTTAGAAAAAAAAAAGAATCTATTCTCTCCCTCTGTCCTGCCACCTCATTAGGACCATGGAGACTGTCAGGAATCTAAGAGAGTGGCCCTAGCTGAGACTTCTCATAATGGGAATACAGAACTGAAAACAGCCATCCCCTGTAACCAGGTCAGACTTCCAATGGAAGGATTGGGGCACCATCCAGCCAGGAAGCCTTGGACCCACAATTTATCCTGTCTACCAGATGTGCAGGGGTAATTGAGGAAACTGAGGGAAAGGCCAACCGGTGACTGACCCAGTTTGAGACCCAGGCCAGGAATGAGCCCATCCCCCACACTACTAATATTCTGTTATACTTGAAGACAGGAGGCTAGCGTATCCATCATCAGAGAGGCTTCACCATGTAACTGATGGGAACTGATGCGGAGACCCATAACCAAACATTAGGTGGAGCATGGAAGTTCGTGGAAGAGGGGAAGGAGTGCAGGAGCCATAGAGGTCAAGAACACCACAAGAAAACTTACAGGATCAACTATCGTGGCCCCAAAGGGGCTCATAGACTTAACTTCTAACCAAAGAGCATATACAGGACAGAACAGGGCCTGTGCACATACCTAACAGATGTGCAACCGAATCTTCATGTGGGACTCCTAAAGTGAGCAGGGGCTATCTCTGACTACATTGCCTGCCTTTGAATCCCTTCCCTAACTGGGCTGCCGTGTCTGGCCTCAGCAGAAGATGGGCCTAGCCTTACTGCAACTTGATATGCCAAGGCTAGTTGATATCCATGGGAGGCTGCCCTTTTCAGAGGAGAAAGGGATGGAGGGAGGGAGGAGAAGAGGTAAAAAGGAAGGTCTGGGAGGGGAGGAAGGAGAGGAAGCTGCAAGGGGCCCGGGGCTGGTGAGATAGCTCAGTGGGTGAGGGAACCTGCCCCCGAGTCTGGTATCTGATCCCTGAGACCCATATGGTGGAAAACAAGAACTAGCTCTTGCAAGCTGTCCTGTGACTTCTGTATGTGTCCAGAGCACGTGCAGTTAATTAAAAACTCTGGGCACAGTGGCAAATATCTGCAAGCAGCCCTGGGACAATGGGGACAGGGGAATTCCAGGGCTCACTGGCCTGCCAGCCTAAGCCGACTTTGTGAGGCTAAGGAGAGCCTCTATCTCAAAAAAAAAAAAAAGACAGATAGTTCCTGAGGAACAGCTGGGGTTATCTTCTTGCTGACCTGCACATACATGAACAAATACAACATGAACACACATATGTACACACACCAAGAAAAATTAAACTAGGTACATACATACCCATCATCAGACACTAGCTGAATTTTTATTCCACTAGTTCTTATACTTAATGTTCTAGGTTGTTGTTTATTTTTGAGACACGGTCTCAGCAGGCATCTTTGGCTGATCTGGAGCTCACTATGTGCTCACTGCATAGACCAGGCCGGCTCTGAACTCACAGAGATCCACCTGCCTCTGCTTCCTAAGTGCTGAAATGAAAGGCATGCAACCACAACACCCAGCTTTTGGGGTTTTTAATGAGGATTTTCATTTGGGGTTTTTTATGTATGAGCCTGTTTTCTTCCAAATTATTAATTTTCATTTTTAAGCCTACTGATACATGGTGTGATCTATTTTATTTTTATAACCAAATTTCACAAGGTCATCTTCGCTATTTGACACGTGTTATCTAACACACTAAACTGTAGTTTCTATAAAGGAATGGGTATCAGATTGATTCATCATTTTTATTTTTTTTTTCTTTTCTTCTCTTTTCTTTTTTCCAAGACAGGGCTTCTCTGTATAGCCCAGGCTGTCCTGAAACTCGATTTGTAAACCAGGATGGCCTTGAAACTCAGTGATTCACCTGCCTCTGCCTCCCAAGTGCTGAGATTGCAGACTCACAGTGCCCATCCTGCTTCACCATTTCTTTTTCTTTGTTATTTTATCTTTGTGCGTGTGGACGTGGGTACATGCATGCTATGGCATGTATGCAGAAGCAGGCATGTGCACACCGCAGCATGTGTGTGGAGGCCAGAAGACAATTTCAGGTATTGGTCTCTCATATACACCAGGCTGAGTGGCTATTCAGCCTAGAGATCCTGTCTCCACCTCCTATCTTGATGTCGGAAGCCTTCATTACACATGTGTGTGCTATTGCATCCAGGTCTATGTGAGATCCAGGGATCTGAACGCAGATTTTCATGCTTGCTTGGAAAGTATTTTATCCACTGATCCATCTCTGCAGTCCTTGTTCCTAATCTAATTCCTGCACCTAATCTAACCTTTCTGTGTGTGGCACTTATAACTGCTTAAGGAGGTAAAATGATTCAGCAGCAGACTGCATGCTTAGCATATACAAGGCCTTGGGTTTGATCTCAAACACATTCGCAGACACACACACAGACACACACACAGAAGAAAGGACTTTGTATCTAATCTACTTCATTTCTAATACCTTCACTCCACCAGAGACTAAGGTGTTTGGTTTCCAGATGAACAATAATTGTCTGGCTCTCTTCCCTGGCCTATCTCTCCATCCCTCTCTATACTATAAATATGTTTCCTTCGGCATGTAAATATGTCCAAGTGTCTGCCTTCTATGTGGAGGCATTTCTCTTATTTGCCTATGTTATTACTGCTTTCTTGTTTTTCTGCATTTCATTGCTGTGGTGTTGAAAAGCAGACCCAAGGCTTTGTGCATGCTAAGAAACTGCTCTACCACTGAGCCACCTATTTCCCGGTCTTTTACAAGAAAGTTATAAACCTGTCATGGCAGCACATGCCTGTAATCCCAAGGATCAGGAGTTCAAGGTCATCCTCAACTACATGGTGACTTCAAGGCTAACCTGGGCTAGATGAAACACAGTCTCAAAAAAAGGGGGTGGGGTATAAAAAGAAAAAAACAGACAGGTGTGGTGTTTTACACCTGTAATCCCAGCACTTAGGAAAGCAGGTGGATCACTGTGTGTTGGAAGCCAGCCTGGTCTACAAAGAGTCCAGGACAGCCAGGGGAGGGAGGGAAGGAGGGAAGGAGGGAGGGAGGGAGGGAGGAAGGGAGGAAGGAAGGGAGGGGAAAGAGAAGAACCATACCTCACTCACATTTATCTCCTATTTTCCCCTCTTACTTTTCAGATCTAAACTAATGGTGGTGGTGGTGGAATGTGCGTGTACATGCCTGCACATGCATGTGGAGGCTACAGGTCAATGCTGGCTTTCTATTTCAATTGCTTGTCCACTTTTGAAGAGTGGTCTCTCACTGAACCTGACATGACTGATCTGTGTGCTGTGCCAGGGAGTCCCAGGGAATCTCAAGTCTCACCTCTCTAAGAGTAGGACTACAGGGATTCACCATTATGTGGGTGTTTCTTATGTGGGTGCTAGAGATCTGTCCCTGGCCCTCACACTTACACAGCAAGCACTCTAACGACGAAGCCATCTTAGCGCCAACTCTTAAGCAACCACAGCCAGTCACCTTGACCAAACCATACGGCAGCCATCACTAAGACCCTGATAGCTTACTAACTGTGATGTCCCTGAACATTTCAGGTCTTCGTCCTCTGACTTCTCTGCAGTTGCAGGTTTTCTGTTCGTTTGTTTGTTTGTTTGTTTGGGTTTTTTTTTTAAACAGGGTTTCCCTGTGTAGCCCTGGCTGTCTTGGACTTACTTTGTAGACCAAGCTGGCCTTAAAAGAGATCTGCCTGCCTCCACCTCCCAGAGTGCTGGGATTACAGCTGTGCACCATTGAGCCTGGCTTGTGGTTGCTTTTGACATGACTGAGTATGCTCTCTTTCATGAAACTCTCCTGGCCTGACACCACTTTCTTCCCTTCTCCTAATGGTTCTATTAGATTCTGGGACACAGCATAGTTTCCTGGACACCATCTAAATCACCAGGTGGAGACTGTGGATTGTGAGAACAAATAACCAAGCAGATGAAGTCTTTCTATCTCTTCCTCTCTCCATATCTGTACGAAGCAACTGTGGAAGATAAACTACAGGCTTTGTGGTTTCCATTAACATCCTATGCATATCTCCTCCATCTTGAGTTTTCCGGCCAAGTTTCTCCACACTAGCTGAGCTTACCAAAACCACCTTCCTCTTCTTTCTGCTGGCCCTTGATCTGAGAATGATCCTGAATCATTGTCTTCTGTTTGTCTCTCAGAGTGCACTCATGTCCATCTTGGATTTTCTCCATTTTCTCATTTTCTGGGAAAATAAAACAAAACATTGTGAGATGGGGAGATATGAGAATGTCTGTAGGCAATAAAACCCAGTGAAAGAATCAACATAAAGTTCCAAGCCTGGGGCAGAAAGGCCTTGGCCTGCCCACTACCCCTTTTTCTAACTTATTGAATAAGTACTTGAACCAGGCTTCAAAGGACGACTGACTTGGGCTGGCAAGATGGCCATCCCCAGAAGCCACAGTGGAAGGAGAAATGACTCTCCAAAATCGTTCTCTGACTCCCACCCATACACCACTACATGCCCTACATTAATAATAACATTTAATTTATAAAGACTCTGCTGGGAGGTGGAGGCAGGCAGATCGCTTTGAGTTCAAAGCCAGCCTGGTCTACAAAGTGAGTCCAGGACTACCAGGGCTACACAGAGAAACCATGTCTCCAAAAAAAAAAAAAAAAAAAAAAAAAAAAAAAAGAATACCTGGGAGTAGAGAGAGGACCCTAGTTTGGCTCGCAGGGCCCACTTCTGGCAACTCACGACCACCTGGAACCCCAGCTCCAGGGAATCCAACATCCTCTTCTGTCTCCATACAGACCACAAATACACAGTATATGCTCACATAGACACAAATAGAAAATAAATGCTTATGAAAGCTATATGATGATACTTACCAGCCTTCTTCTTTCTTTTGCTTAAACACAATCTGTTACATTTCTTCTTGGAGGGTTTGGTAGCTGGCTGGCCTAGCTCAGATGTCCTTATCTCAGAGTTCACTTCCTCTTCTGGAGAAGATGCAGGTACTATTTCCTTCTCTCTGAAAATGATACTGTTTTAATAAGTTTTCAGACAGACATTTGCCATGCCAACCCTGTGAAAAAGAACCCAGAGGGTAAAAGTAAAACAGGAGTTCTCGACTCCAGTGAGGAGCTGTAGCCCCTGGTGTAGCACGTGCTTAGCATGCACTAAGAACTGAAAGTAATCCCAAAGACTTTGGGCCTCTACAGTCTCCGGGGCCATGTCATCCAACTCCTTTCCTGTTTCCTTCCCGACTCAAACAGGCATCTTTCCTGAGCTAAGAGAAATCAACACAAGTATAATGAATGACGAAATAAGCAGAATGGAAGACAGGTCACCATTTACCAGTGTTATGTCCACCTGGTATTCCACCTGTCTCTCTGGAATAAACTTACCCATCAGCATTTTCATTATCAGTGGTAGAAGGAGCAATTCCCGGTTCTTTGTCTGCTTTGGTAGGTATTGTGCGTTGGACACAGGAAGTCTCTGCAAAATTAAGGCCAGACCCTAGCCCTCCCAAAATAAAGTATTACAAACAGAGAAGAAACAAATGGCTGACTAGAAGAGTCTACCTTTGGTATTTTGTCATATGATAAACCTGAAATCTTTAAATTCAGGAAACCAAAATCCAAATCTTTCTGCAAGCCTTTCCACATTGATCAGCCTCATTCCAGGGCAGCCAAATAATAATCTTATTGTGTACATATCCTATATTTTATCTTATTTTTTCCTCAAACTCCTTTTTTTTTTTTTTTTTTTTTTGAGACAAGGTTCTCCGTGTATCCTTGGCTGTACTGGACTCACTCTGTAGACGAGGCTGGCTTCAAACTCAGAGATCCGCCTGCATCTGCCTCCCAAGTGCTGGGATTAAAGGCCTGTACCACCAAGTCTAGCTCTTAAACTCCCTTTAGGAAAAGAAGAACACCTACAAATAGCTACGTTCTCCTTAGTCACTTGACCCTATAGAAAAGGCCCCTGACCTGACACAGCAACCCTTTTTAGTCTAAAGGTCAAACCAGGGGCTGGGGAAATAGCCCAGTCAATAAAGTGTTTGTCTTACAAGTATGGGAATCTAGTTCAATCCCTGTAACCCATGTAAAATCAAAACAAAACAAATTAAGTGTGTTGGCATGTATGTGTAATCCCAGCACCGAAGATACTGAGACTCCTAGCAGCCTAGACGAGAGGAATTGGTTGAGCCCCAGGCTAGTGAGTGACACTGACTCAAAAAGCAAGGTAGAGCCTGAGGAATGACAACTGAGGTTGACTCCTGGCCTCAGTCCATACAAGCAGACGTGTGCGTCTGTACCTGTACACATGCACCTGCAAACGTTAGCACAGACACACAGGAGCCTACGCAGCACTTCAACAGACACACTAAATAAACAGTAATAAACCAAATCCATAAAAAGAAGCAAAGCCGTATTAAAAATACACAAGACTTAGACCAGTGAGGTGGCCCAGCAGGTAGGGGCACTTGCACCTAGCCTGAAAACCTGAGTTCAGTCCCCATGCTCCACACGGTAGAAGGAGGAGAGCAATGTCTACAAGCTGTCCTCTCACTGAACACATAAACGCAGGTGAGGCTACGTTGATTCTAAAAGTCTTCCACTTTTCTCTAACATGGTTTAGCTACAGGCCTTGATAGGAGAGTAAATATTTCAAGTATCATTTAATATTTTCTCAGGAAGAGGGGAGAGGAAGAAGCTGCTGACTTGTACTACCCCTGGGATGACAGACAGTTGCTCTAACGAAGCCTTTTCCCGTCACACCACGCCATACCCAAGCACTCCTGCAGGGACTTCTGCAGTACAGTCTGGAAAATCTCCTCAAATTCTGCATTGGTAAGAGTTGTTTTTTCCTGCAGAGACAAGGATAAGGAAGGAAAACTGTTTGTCTTTTCAAAGTTTCTCTCTTCTGACCAGTCAGGGAAGCCTTGTTTACACAAAGCAGTAAATGAGCAAAACTACAGGTACTAAGTCGCCAGGGCTCCATAAGCGTTACCCAGAGCCCCTGGGGGTAAAGAGGCAGTGAAAAGGAAACTGCTGCTCTCATCTTTATCCACCTTATCCCATTATTACTAAATGCTTCATCAAACCATTTTGGGCCTGGTACAGTGATGTGCACCTGTAATCCCAGTACTCAGGAGGCAAAGGCAGGCAGGTCTCTGTGAGTTCGAGGCCAGCCTGGTCTATGAAGAGAGTCGAGGACAGCCAAGGCTACACAGAGAAACCCTGTCTCAAAACAACAAATGTACGTGTACATGTATATATGTAAGTATATATGTATGTGTATATTTGTATTGTGGCATGGAGGCATACATCTGTAATCTCAACACTAGGGAGACAAAGGCAGAAGGATCAGGACTCCAAGGCCACCGTTAGCTACATAGCAAGTTCATGGCCAGTGGGCTACATGGGACTCCTCAACCAACTAAAAACATGTTGGCTTCTTCCATAAGAAACTTAAAAAAAATTAATGAATAAAATATTGAAAAAGCTGTGTATGATGGCTTACATCTTATTTTAAACACCTGTGAAGCTGAGACAGAAGATTTGCCATTAGTTCCAGCCAGCATAGAGCTACAAAGTAAGATCCAAGCCAGCCTTCACTACCAAGATTCTGTCTCAAAACCAAGTGTTTTTGTTTTTGTTTGAAAGTAAGATAACGTTTAATGGTTGCAGAGGATGCCTGCAGCCCCACCTATTCAGGAAGGAAGCTGTGGTGAACTGCAATTCCAGTACCAACCTGGGAAATGGAGAAAGACCTGTCTCAAAATTAAAAACAAACAAAAAAGAGTGTGCTGGAGCATGCCTTTAATCCCAGCAACTGGGAGCAGAGACAAGCAGATCTCTGAGTTTGAGGCCAGCATTGTCTACACAGGAAGTTCTAGGCCATTCAGGGCTAAAAGATTATAGGAATGAAATTATAGCTCAGTAGCAAGATGCCTGCCTACAATGCATGGGATCTTGGGTTCATTCCTCAGTAACATCCCCTACACGCGCGCGTGCGCACACACACACACACACACACACACACACAATCCCCAACACAAAAAGATTCTGTTATCAGGCTTATCCAAGAAACGGAGTAGGAGGGACCGTCCTCTGAGATCCATCAGTATGAGTCATACCTTTCCTCTCTTCTCTGCAGGCTTGTCATGAGCCTTTCGCTTTTTCTCCCGGCCCCTGCCTGGACCATTCTCTGTGGCTGCCTTCTGCTCCTTCTTCTCTAAGCTGGCGCTGAGCTGGCTGGGCTTGGCCTCTACCTCTGGAGACCTGGCCCCGGGGGAGTCCTCCTTCCATGGCTTAGGCTGAGGTTTCACGCTATGTGACTTTTGTGTAGGTGGAGCAAAGGTTTTCTTTGTTCCCTTTTCATGTTCTAAAGAAATTTCAATTGAAGTTTAGGAAAGCCAGTGTCTAACAGAGATTACTGAACACTGCCCGTGGCACAGTCAAGTTGGAATTGGATAGAAGAAACTGTTAACAAACCCAGATCTCTCAGGCCCTCTCTGAATGCTCCATTCCACCAGCCCTGAGGTTATTTTAAAGCAGTTTGGAGCGAGAATTTTGTAATTTGACAAGATTAGTTCTAACATATTCCAGGCTTGTTACCACTAATTCAAAATGATTGATACAAGCATGTAGGACGGTGAATTATTCATGTATGAATTCTCTTTTTTTTTAAATAGGCTCATTTTAACTTTGTGAAAATAAGCTTTAAAAAAATATAATAAACGTTTAGAAAATTACTCAAGGCTTAGTCTTTAAAAAAAAAAAAAATCTAGTTTTCACTGATCAAATTGCATGCAGGAACAGCTCCAAACTAAACAAACTACAATAAAATCCTCAAGGCCTATCTGATGCCATTTTCTCTATAAAAATTATACTGATCCCACCACGTGTAAGCGATAATCTATTTTTTCCAAGCGTCTGTAACACTTTGTACTTCTCTAGTGGCATTCAACATAGTTAACGTCACATTATTAATACTTAAATGTATTTTTCTCCCTGTGAATTCATAATTCTTTGAGCATGGCTTTTTTTAAGACTCATTTAGTCATTTGTTTTTATTCATGTGAATCTGTGTGACTTTTGTGCACGCAGGTTTGGCCCACAGAGGCCAAAGGGCATCTAATCCCCTGGAGCTGGAGTTACAGGCAGTTGTGAGCCTCCTGATGTGGGTGCTGGGAGGCAACCTGGATCTTCTGGAAGAGCAGCAAGTGCTCTTAACCACTGAGCCACCTCTCTAGTCCCAGCAGGACAAAGCACACAGAAAACATGAGCAGAAGGGAAGGGGAGAAAGGTAGGAGTGAACTTCTCTCCTCCTTGCCTCACCTCCGTTACCTTGCACCATCGCCATCACTCAGTTCAGCTGTTTCTTCGCCTCTGTTAAAAGAAAGCAATGTGTTGTTACTTTGGTTAAACACAATTTAAACTTTCTTTTCTCCCTGTCTTCTTGGATTTAAATTTCTTTGTCTGGGACCCTAGACAATACTTCTACCATCTTCACTCCATTTCTACCATGCATCAGGACTGAATTACAAGCCTGGGCAGACAGACAACTGCTGCTTTAAAAATAAGCAACAATCTTTATTTTTTGTTTGTGTGGTACTGGGGCTCTAACTTGGGCCTTTGTACATGCTAGCCAGGCAAACATGTTATCGCTGAGCTATATCCCCAGCCCTTTTTCATGTAAGACAGGGTCTCTGTAAGTTGCCAGAGATGGCAACTTTTATAATTTCTTTTATAGTAGTTGAACTCACTCTGAAACCCAGGACAAGCTTTGAATTTGTAATCCTCCTAGCGTCTGTCACCAAATTAACTGGGATTACAGGTCTGAGACATAGACCTCAGTATTTTGAATACCTAGACTTATGCTTGACATGAGACAGGCTAGCAGTGACGGACTAGATAGACACAGAAGCAGCGGTGACGGAAGCACAGAAAGTATTGGAACCGTGGTAGTAGGGCATGGTTAGTGCTGGGGGTTAAAGAGGGACCTCCTCATTTCACAAAGTTCCCCAAATACTTAGGAAACAAGTCATTGGCAATTCTCCCAAAATAATTCAGAGGTTCCTATGCAGAGGGATGTTATTTTTCCTATTACTTGAATGTTCAAGCCAAAAAAAACAATCCCCAATCCCAGATTCTACCAATTGTAGCTCAGAAATATGTGGTAACCAGAAAGGCTCCCCCTGAGCTTAGCATCTTCGCTCTGGCTCTTTGGCGCCCGTCATGTGACCTCGGCCGGTCACAGCTCTCCTTAGGGGGGCACTCTCAGCTGTCCTACACTCACCAGTGTTTCGTTCTTATTTGTGACTAGTAACAGCTAACACATATGGAGCACACACTCTGTTCTTCTTTACCTTACATACACATTGAGTTCTCGCAGTGAAGCTAGGAGAATGATTCCACTAGATCGCAAGATGTGTTCAAAATGGACTGGCCACAGTAAGCTAAATGCAGAGTACTTTTAAACTATGTTTTGGTGTTTTCCCACCCCTTTTCACGTATGTGTATGCACACACATATATATGAGGAATTTGGGCATGCTGTTCTAAAGCAATTACTGGTTTTCTATAGTAGGGAACATATTCTCAGTTTCCATCTTAATTCATCATTGCTAGTCCCCATATATATTTACTCCATAAAAAAAGGCAAGTGGAAATTGGGAGAGAAAACATTAAAAGAACTTGTTCTTTTTTCTTAAATATAGTCTTCAGTAGAAGCTAAAAATTGAATAAAAGCTGAAAAATGAGTATTAATTTGGCCACAAGCATTTCTCTTCCCAACTCCAAGACTCCAAAACACATATGAGAAGTCCCTGTAAAAGGAAAAAAGGAAGAGGTGAAAATGTGTGGCTCTGATGTGCTGTTTGCTATTTTAAATGCATGCTTATGTAACAGGTTAAAAACTCATAAACTAGCTCCAGAAAATACAAAGAACTGATCAAAAGCTCTGAGGAGCTGATCTAGGTAGCTGCAGGGGGTGTGTATGAAGCTTGCCACTATACTCTGATTTATCTGCACGCACACAGACACACAAATTCAAAAACTAAATTGCTTAGATACACAAAAGAATACTCTCCACAAACTGCAAACTTTAGAATACTTAGCTTAAAAACGTATTTAAACCTATACAGATCCCCCAGACTAACATGTTTCTGGAGCTTCAACTAGCTAGGGAGAATTCTAGATCACGGCTTGGAGAGATGGCTCAGTGGTTAAGAGTGCTGGTGCCTCTTCCAGAGAACACAAGTTCAATCCCTAGCACCCACACCAGGCAGCTCCCAGCTCCCTGGTGCTCCAGCTCCTGGAGAATGGCCCCTCCTCTGCCCTCTGCAGTCACTGCACTCAGAGGCACGTAACACACAGAAACACATGCACAGACACACGCACATGCCCACATACACACACACACACACACACAAATAAAGAATTACAGCCAGGTACAGTGGCGCACCCCTCTCTGGTGATCCCAGCAGAGAGGCAGAGGCAGGCGGATCTCTGTGAGTTTGACGCCAGACAGATCTACAAAGCGAGTACAAGACAGACAGGGCTACATACACAAACCCTGTCACAAAAAACGAGGGGTGGGGGCAGAGAGAGGGCTCAGAGGTTAAGAGCGCAGAAGTCCTGAGTTAAATTCCCAGAAACCACATGGTAGCTCACAGATCTATAGTAAGATCTGGTGCCCTCTTCTGGCGTACAGGCATACATATAGACAGAACACTATTCATAGAAGAAGAAAGAAGGAGGAAGGAGGAAGGAGGAAGGAAGAAGGAAGAAGGAAGAAGGAAGAAGGAAGAAGGAAGAAGAAAGAAGAAAGAAGAACAATAACAACAACCAGAAAAGAAAAGAAAAAATTACAGCAGGGCATGGTGGCTCACACCTTTAATTCCAGCACTTGGAGGCAGAGGCAGGCATTAGAGTGAGCCTGAGTTCGAGGCCAGCCTGGTCTACAGAGCAAGCTCCAGGACAGTAGGGCTACACAGAAAAATCCTGTCTCAAAAACAAAACAAAACAAAAAAATTACTGATGAGCCAGGTATGGCAGTAAATGACAATCCCAGCACTTGGAAGGCAGAGGTGGGCAGAGCTCTGTGAGTTCCAGAATAGTGTGGTGTGAGTTCCAAGCCAACCTGGGCTTCAAGAGCACAACACTCTGTCTCTGTCTCTCTCTCTCTCTTTATGTCTCTGTCTTCTCCCCCTTCTTCTCTATTTCCCTCTCCCTCTCTCCCAAACACATACACACACACGAAGAAAAGAAGGAAAAGAGAGATTTCAGCAGTTAAGAGCATTTGCTGTTCTTGCAGAGAACTGGGGTTCAATTCCCAGCACTCACATGGTGGCTCACAACCATCTATAACTCCAATTCAGGAGATCAGATTCCCTTTCCTGACCTTGGCGGGTACCAAATGCACAAATGGTACACATACATAACTTTCAGATAAAATGCAACTAACATGAATAAGCCTAACAGCATTTGTTGTTTAAAAATAAAAAAAAGGAAATGTTATGGAGCATCATTGCACTGCCACATGAATAGGACATAGCAGATCTATAAGGAGAGAAGCATAATCAATAGCACCCTTAATCTAAAGTTGGTATGTGATCAACAGTACTTTCAAAAATTGTAACCCAGTCAACAGAGGAGAAAGCCAGGAGGTTACTGTCTGATAAATTAAGCTGCTGCTCCATCCGAGATGAATTTGCTTCTTCTACAATAACAAACATTAACAATTTGACTCCGAGGGGAAAATTAGTTGACAAATATGAAAAATGCCAGCTTGCTTCCATTTGTACATTAGTGTTCAAAGGTGGATGTTGATGAAGCCTTCATCGCTTTCCACTTTTTTTTTTTTTTTTTTTTTTGAGGCAGGGTCTCTCAGTGAACCTGGAGCCATTTCAGACAGACTGACTACTCAACAAGCCCCCAGGACCCAACTGTCTCCAGGCCCAGTGCTGAGGTCACACACCACCACAAATGTGGGTGCGGGGTCCTCTACTTTGGACGGCAGGCTTGCTTGTTATCTCCCTAGTCTTCACTGAGGGCCTATTCTCTCAGAAGAAAAGTAGACATGAAGGGAAAGAGAAAAAAAAGATAGATGGTCCCAGCTGGAAAGATAGGGAGGAGGAGGGCAAGTGCTTGCTGCTCTCATTGCTAAGATGGAAATGAGAGGGTGGCTGGGGTGGAGAGGATTGAAACACTATATTCATGTACAAATCTGTCATGATGAAACCATTATTATACATATAACATATACTCATAAAGTTAAAAATATATTCACTAATAAGTTTTGAATAGGCCTGATGGAATTTTATTCAGTGCTGCCAATATTTATCAAAAAGCATTAATTATCCACCTTATGACTTCCCCTCCTGACTAGGCAATTATTCCCTCTTGAAAAGTAAACCCTTCAATCCTATTTATTACCACAGATTCCAAGAGTTTCTAACAATCATAAAGACTATATTCAATATCAGTATTCAGGAGGTTAAGGCAGCATTTCTAGTTCAAATTTGAGGGCTACATAGCAAGACCCTGCCATTTAAAAAAGGGGAAGGGGGGATTCTTGGTTTTTGACAGTTTCTCTGTGTAGTCCTGGCTATTCTGGACTCACTATGTAGAACAGGCTGACCTTGAACTCACAGAGATCCACCTGCCTTTGCCTACCATGTGCTAGGATTAAAGATATGTCCCACCACTGCCCAGCTCAGCTTTACAAACAACAACAACAAAGCCCAGACTTTTAAATCTGCTTTAAGCTAAGATTGTGAGCCATGTCTGAATTTCAGTCCTATGGATGTTGAGGCAGAAGGGTGAGTTCTATATTGAGACCTAAAGAAAGACCCTGCCCACCCCACCCCCAAAACACACACACACACCAAAAAAAAACCCTCCTATATTTTAAAATCTCATTTAAGAGTGTCAGTGGCTCATGGCGATAATCCCAGCACTTAAGAGACTAAAGGAAGTCGATTGTTGCAACTTTGAGTCCAGTCAGGGCGACAAGTGACTCTGAGAACAGCCAGGGATCAGACAAGACCCTGTCTCAGAAAATAAACAAATAAGCAAGCAAGCAAATAAATATATGCTGACAAATGGCTCAGTGGGTAGGGGTGATTGTCATTTAGTCTAATGACCTGAGCTTAATCTCAGATCCCACGTTTTTCCTTTTTCGGTTTTTTAGGTTAGGGGTGATAAACTGGACGGACGGGGTGACACGACCTGGACAGGCTGTCCTCTGGCCTCCAACCTCTACGGCATGTGTACCAACACACACACTCAACACACAATAAATAAAGACGGGTAGTAAGACTTTTAAAAAGAAAATTCATTTTAAGGTTTCTGGATGAAGAAATGGCTCAGAGGTTAAGAGCACTGCCTGCTCTTCCAGAGTCCTGAGCTCAAGTCCCAGCAACCATCTAAGATGAGATCTGGTGCCCTCTTCTGGCCTGCAGGTGTACATCCAGAGAAAGCACTCATGCATTAAATAAATAAATCCCTTTTTTAAAACAAATAAATCATTAAAAATGTCCTTTCTTGGGGCCTTGCCGTAGTGCCACACACCTTTAATCCCAGCACTTGGGAGGCAGAGGCAGCTCAGGTCAGCCTGGTCTACAGAGCAAATTCCAGGATAGCCAGGGCTACCCAGGGACCCCCTGTCTTGAAAAACAACATGATGATGATGATGATGATAAAATAAATGAAATGTATTTCTTCTTACGGAACTGATGGCCTTCGGCACTAATACCTATGAACCCCTGCCTGGTCTCATGACTTAAGCGGTTTTCTTCAATGTTCGATTTGTGTGCACACATGTGGATTCTGCAAACCTTTTAAAGGTTGAACAAAAAAAGGTGAGAAAGAAAGATCGACTCCGTCTACTCCGCCCAACCTAAGCCCAACAATTTACAAACAAAATCCCGGAGGGGTGCAGGCTCGGGGAGGGAAGGGCCAAAGCTGTGGCGGCGGCGGCGGCACTTCTCTTCCTCCTCAGCCGGGGTTGCTCTCCCGCACGGTGCCGGCGTGGGGCCGGCCCTGGGCGAACAGCCGGGCGGCAGGTCCGCGTCGGCGCCGCTCGCTCACCGTCCCTCGAGGGCTCCCGCCCCGCCACGGCGGCTGCGGCGCGGCTGTGAGGAGAAACTCCGCTCAGCCCGCAGGTACCGGGCTCCCCAACCCGAGGCTTGCCTCTGCAGCTGCACAGGAGCCGGCGACCTCTCGTGGCGACGAGGGCCTAACGCCGAGGCGCGGCTTCGCCTGGCGCGGCCGCCCCGCGCATCGCTGCCGCCTCGGCCAACTTTTCCCGCCACCGCGAGAAGGCGCGAGGACTCGGGCGAATTCCGCCCCCCAGCGGCGTGCGCTCGAAATTGGTGCGCGTGCGCGGCTGGGCGCCACGGCTGCGCACGCGCAACGGAGTACCCCGCCATCTTCCACACAAAAGCCCGGTGAGACTACAAGTCCCAGAATCCTCGCCGTCGCCGGTTTTTTAACTACGGGCCGACGCGCCCGAGGCACTTCCTTGCGTCAGATCGCGTTCTTCCTGCTTTCTTGCTAAGCCCCGGATCTTTTAGTCTCCTTCAGCCTTATAGTTTGCTTGAGGCTGTCCCGGGCTGGGGCTCCACCGTGCTCTGTGGGCAGGGAAGCTCCGCTTCGAGTCAGTGCCTCCCATTGGCCTGGGTGGCCCAGCACCCTTTCCCGCCCGCACTCCCGTGTCGAGAGCGAGAGTGCTGCAAAATGTCCGACGCCCGGCCGCCGGCCCTCGAGCTGGGCGCTCCGTACACGCTGTGGCGGAGGGGGGGAAGAGGGAGCGGGACAACCTCGGTGTTCAGGGCGTTTTATTGTGTTCGGCCCAGAGAGCACGTCAGGTGACGGCTTCCCTCCTACTGACAGCCGCTCTGGAGACCGAGACTCCCTCGCCGGCGGCGGCGTCCTCCCCGCGGGCTCCTAGGAGGAGCGGCGAGGGCGTCATGAATAATTCATGAGCCCGCCCCTCGCCCGGAAGCCACGCCCCGGGGCCTGGCTGACGCGCGCCGCGTTGCTCCAACCGGAGGCGGTGGTGACGTCACGGCCCCGCCCCCGGGGCGGAGGGGGCGGGGCCCGCCGCCAGCACGTGCGGCTCCGCGACCCGCGCAGGCCCGGGAGGAGCGTGCGCAGGCGCTCTCGGGGAGGGGCGGGGATGGGGGAGGCGGGAGGCGGGGCGGGGCGGCTGTTGGGCCTGGAGCCGGGCGGAGACGGCGGAGCCTCATTCCTCAGGAGCGAGGGTCTGGTGTGGAGGAGGCCCCGCACCGCCGCTCCCGCTCCGCGCCCGCGGTGGGTGGGCTCGCGCGGCAGAGACAGAGGCGCTCAGTGGGGCTCGGACGCAGGCGCGAAGGGAAGTGGGGCGTCCGTGCGGGGCGGTGGGCGTCTCGGGCCGGGGGAGGGCGAGGCTCCCCGGGAGGAGGCCCGGCTCTGAACTCCCGCAGCCGTTAAGTTGCTCCGCGCTCCCGATGCGCGCGCAGCCCGGGCGGCGGCGGCGTGCGCATGCGCGGGCCCCGGGCGAGCGGACCGCGCGCCCCCGGTGCGCGCTCGCGGCGCGGTGGTAGCGGCGGCGGCGAGGGTGTCGGCGCACGCGCAGTGGGCCCCTCGGCGCGTCCGGGTCTCGCGGGCATCTTGTTTTGGTCTCGCGGGCGAGTGGAGCGCGCCTGGTGTGTCGCGGGCGGGAGGCGGAGGCGCCCGGGCGCCAGGCGGAGCGGCGCGCGCGCCCGGGGGAGGGCAGGGCTGCAGGGGGCCTCCCCGCGCTCCCGCCTCGGCACCCCCCGCCTGGGAGGGGGGGACTGCCCGGGGAGAGGAGATGATCGAGATGGCGGCGGAGAAGGAGCCCTTTCTGGTGCCGGCCCCGCCGCCGCCGCTCAAGGATGAGTCGGGTGGAGGGGGCGGCCCCGAGGTGCGAGCGCACCGGGAGGCCGCCTCCGGGGAGACCCGCGCCGGGGCGGAACGCGGCCCGGGCCCGCGCGCGCACTCGGCCGGGGCCGCAGCCGGCGGAGGGGGCGGCCCCCAGGCGCACGGGGAGCCCCACGGGCGAGCCGCGGCTCCTGCGGACGTGGGGGAGGAGCGACGGGGAGGGGGCGGGACGGACCTGGGTCCCCCGGCCGCTCCCCGACCCCGCAATGGCTACCAGCCCCACCGGCCCCCCGGGGGTGGCGGGGGCAAAAGAAGAAATAGCTGTAACGTGGGGGGAGGGAGCGGTGGAGGCTTCAAGCATCCGGCCTTCAAGAGGCGCCGGCGGGTGAATTCGGACTGTGACTCGGTGTTACCCTCCAATTTCCTCCTGGGGGGCAACATATTCGATCCACTGAACCTGAATAGCCTCCTGGATGAGGAAGTGAGCCGCGCGCTCAATGCCGAGACCCCAAAGTCCTCCCCACTTCCGGCCAAGGGGCGAGACCCTGTGGAGATCCTCATCCCCAAAGATATCACCGACCCGCTCAGTCTCAACACTTGCACTGATGAGGCCCACGTAGTGCTCGCCTCGCCGCTCAAGATAGGTCGCAAGCGCCACAGGCACCGCGGGGCGCACCACCAGCAGCAGCAGGCGTCTGGAGGGACCGACAGCCACGCCGTGCTGCCCGCAGACCCCCTCACCCCCGCGCTCCACGGGGAGGGTGCGCAGCAGCAGCAGCACAGGGGCCAGAGCCGCGATGCCCCTCAACCCTATGAACTCAACACAGCCATCAACTGCAGGGATGAAGTTGTGTCTCCCCTCCCGTCCGCCCTGCAGGGTTCCTCAGGCTCCCTTTCTGTCCCTCCAGCTCCCTCAGTTACCCCTGCGCCCTCATCCTCCTCCCGGCATCGCAAACGACGCAGGACTTCCAGCAAGTCGGAGGCAGGGGCTAGGGGTGGAAGCCAGGGTTCCAAGGAGAAAGGCAGAGGGAGTGGGGGAGGCCGTCACCACCACCCGCCACATGCGACTGCCTTCAAAAAGCAGCAGCAAAAGTTCCAGTATGGGAATTACTGCAAGTACTATGGCTACCGCAATCCTTCCTGCGAGGATGTGCGCCTTAGGGTGTTGAAGCCCGAGTGGTTTCAGGGCCGGGACGTCCTGGATCTGGGCTGCAATGTTGGCCATCTAACCCTAAGTATCGCCTGCAAGTGGGGCCCGGCTCGCATGGTGGGGCTGGACATCGACCCGCGGCTCATCCACTCTGCCCGCCAGAACATCCGGCACTACCTGTCCGAGGAGCTTCGCCTCCAAGCTCAGACTCCCGAGGGGGAGGAAGGGACTACCACTGTCCGAAAAAGGAGCTGCTTCCCAGCCTCGCTGACAGCCAGCCGGGGCCCCATCGCTGCACCCCAAGTGCCCTTGGACGGAGCGGACACGTCTGTCTTCCCCAACAATGTGGTCTTCGTCACGGTAAGAGTCCAAAGGCCCCTGGAACGGGGCCGAAGTGTGAAGATGAGGTTAGCTAGGGCAGTGTTGGGGGTGGTCGTGACCTACAGGGGTACCCCCACATCTGGTCGCCGTACAAGAACCATCTGGAGAGAGCAGGCTGGACTGGGCAGAGTCTGCTGGCTGTTGGCTCCCCTATGACCTGGAAAGTGGGGGGTCTCCCTTCAGGCTTCCTCATGGCTACAAGGACCTCAGCCCTCAGCATGGGGGCTGGCTTGTCCTGCTCCAGCTGGCACTACAGTGCAGACCATCCACCTTCCCTTGAGGGTAACTCAGTCCAGGTGGACCCTTGTCTCCTGAGGGAGCCTGAGCTTGGTCTTTGAGGGAGGGCACTGGTGTAGCACTATGGTATGTGCAGTTTGGGGCCTCTGATAGGGACGTGTTTGCATCAGCTGCTTTGGTTTCCCTAGATACAGTTCAGACCGTTGAAGGGCCTGGTCAGGAACCCAGTAGACTGGGCTTGTCTTTTCCATGCCAGCTGAAGAGTGAGGAGAGGACACTGAGGGAGGGGAGAGTGCCAGCCTGACAGCATTTGTCCATGTGTGCACTAGCCTTCTCCACTGAGTGGGTAGACGGCTGTTCACCAGTGGCTTAGCCCAGAAATGATGACTTTACCTTCTGAAAACAAAAGGTTTCCTGAGGTTTTTCAGGTTTTGGGAGGAAGAATAGACCTGGAACATGCATGGAGAGTCTGGGTCTTCAGAACCGTTGCCTTTGGATGTGAGGCCCCGTGGGTGGAGAAGAATAAGCAGGCCGGGGTTTGGGAACACTCCAGTGTTCCCCAGTTATCCTCTGGGTGATTAGCTCAGTTTCTGTCTGCCCAGGCTCCCTTTTAAGTTTGTTTGGTTTAGCACCAGGAGGAAGCAGAGGCAGGAAAGGGAGAAGAGCGGACAGGAGACTGAACGAAGGCGCTATCGGAGGAGCCTCGGAAGAAGGCCACGAGGGCTGGAGTGAGGTTGTGTGTAGGACTTTGTCAGGTAGCTGTGGGGCCCGTGGTGCTTCTCATCTCCCCGTTCTGACCTCCTCCCCTCGTCTGACCCTCAGGGTAACTATGTCCTGGACCGAGACGAGCTGGTGGACGCCCAGAAACCTGAGTATGATGTGGTGCTCTGCCTCAGCCTCACCAAGTGGGTGCACCTGAACTGGGGTGACGAGGGGCTGAAGCGAATGTTCCGCAGGATCTACCGGCACCTGCGCCCGGGGGGTATTCTGGTCCTGGAGCCCCAGCCGTGGTCCTCCTACTGCAGGAGAAAGTCTCTCACGGTGAGTTGGGCTTCAGTGGAGCTAGAGAATCGTCTTTTTATGTCCCCCTACCTCACACACACACGCAGGTAAGGTGTTCTACCAGTGAGCTACAGTCCTGGGCCTTTTGTTTGTTTTCCAAGACAGGGTTTCTCTGCAGAGTCCTGGCTGTCCTGGACTCACTCTGTAGACCAGGCTGGCCTCCAACTATGGAGATCACCTGCCTCTGCCTCCCGAGTGCTAGTATTAAAGGCATGTACCACCGCTGCCTGGCCAGCCCTTTCTTATTTTCTGTTTCGAGACTGGCCGAGCTGCTAGCCTGAACTGGCTGTGTGGTACAGGGTGTTCTCCTGCGTCAGCCTTCTAAGTACCTGGGGTACTTGTCCACCATACCCAAGCTCAGACTTTCTGAGCAAGGAGAAAAGCATGTCAAAATTGGCCAGGGGACGAGGTGGCCAGCAGGAGTGACTCCTCCCCTTTTTCCCCAGGAAACAATCTATAAGAACTACTTTCGAATCCAGCTGAAGCCAGAACAGTTCAGTTCCTACCTGACATCCCCAGAGGTGGGCTTCTCCAGCTATGAGCTCGTGGCCACACCAAGTAGCACCTCCAGAGGTAAGAAGGGCTCGCTTTTGTCGGCTCGGAGGAGCTGGCCCTGGTTCGAGGGTACAGGCCCTGTGGATAACCTTAAGGTCCCATCCACCTGCTTCTGTGTGCTCTTCCCTGCAGGCTTCCAGCGTCCTGTGTACTTGTTCCACAAGGCTCGGTCCCCCAGCCACTAAGTGGCCTTCTGAGTGGAAGGTGTGAAGAGGCTGCCCTTGCTGCTCCTGAGGACCTGGGAGAAGAGGAATTATCCCAAGGTCTTTCCTGTCTAACTCCAAAAAGTTTCCTTTCTTGGATCTGTAAAGAGAGCTTTTCCTACGTTGCTTCCCTACGTCTCCTCCCTGACACCTCTGGCACCTGATCAAGCCCAGCTGGGCTGGAATTCCATCAGCTTCCTCTGCCAGCCTGCTGGGCTGGGTGGCATGGACTGTTTGCTGACTCTGTCCTCCCGGGGCACGGGAAGGGGGATGTCAAGTTCTCCAGGCCCTTCCTCCTGTCCTCGGAAGGAGATTCCCGCTTCTCCTTGGCCTTTGTTCCTAGCAGCACTTAAGTGGACCATGGATGGACTGAGGGTGTTAAAGGGGGTTTTGGTAAGGAGACACACAGGTACTGTGAAAATCCTTCCTTCTGCTGTCCCCCGGTGGGAGAGGGAGCTGGGTTTGGGATGTGAGAACAGCACAATAAACTTGATAACTAGGGCAGTGGCCCCTGCACCTGTGTCCGGCACTGTGTCGCATGGTGGTATCTCCCGGCAGGAGCGTGTGGCCCCTCAGCCCATCCTAGAGTCTCTTGCAAGTGGCTTCTCCTGGGTGTCCTGAAACAGGCCTTTCACCCCAGCATTTGGGAAGCAGAGGCAGACAGATTGCTAAGCTGGGGGGGAGGGGTTGGTTTTGGTTTTCCAAGACTGTAGCCTTGGCTTTGTAGGCCAGGCTGGCCTTGTCACAGCAATCCACCTCCCTGAGTGCTGGGATTAAAGGCATGCACCACGGAGCCCAGCAAATCTCAAGGGTTGTAGCCAGCCTTGTGGCCTGGCTGCATTGTGACTCAGTGTCTCAGAGCCGGGGGGTTGGTGCTTTGGAAGACTCCGTACGTTGCTACTGCCGTGAACCACCATGACCTTGGTGGGGTCTATTCAGCTTACACGTCCACACCTCAGTTCATCAAAGGAGGTCGGGACGGGAGCTCACGTAGGGGCCTGGAAGTCCTGGAAGCCACGGAAGGGTGCTTACTCAATTGCTCCTTGTGGCTTCCTTGGCTTTAGGACCCAGGACCCAGGGTTGGCCCCACCTTCAGTGAGCGGACCAGGCCCTCTTGCCATGAACCAATTAGTGTCCTATAGGATTACCTGCAGCCTGGTTTTAGAGGCATTTTCTCAGTTGAGGCCCCTTCCTCTGGTGACACTAGTGTGTGTCAAGGTTGACATAAAACTGGCCAGCCACAGTACCCTTACTGCTCAAGATGGGGGTGGGAGGTAATGCACATTACCTTTCTCCAGAAGACCCAGGCAGGTGCCTTGTGTGGGGGAGGTGGAAGCAGAAGGCTAACTTTGGAGGGCTGGCAGTGGAGGGAAATGGAACTAGAGATGGTCGATAGCCACAAGCCAGGACCCGTGGTGGAACCCAAGTGAGGGTGGCTGGAACCTAGAACCAACACTGAGCATGCTCCAGTTAGACGAGATAAAAAGCCAGGAAAGTCTCTCTTAAAGCAATCATTTAATGTTAAAACCCACATTTGGATAAACATTTTTTTGTTTGGTATTTGAGTAGCCAGGTGCAATGGCCCACACCTTTACCCCCAGCACTTGGGACGCAGAGGCAGACAGCCTGCATAATGAGTTCCAAGACAACCAGGGCGCCATAGGGAGACACATAGCAGGCAGTATCTCCTAGAGTAGGTTGGCTGGACTCCTGCTCCTGTCTCCACCTCACAAGTGTTCACCACATGCAGCTAAAGTGGAATCTGAAACACTTGTGTATCCACTCGAAAACTGGGGGCTTTGTACATGCTTTAACCAGATACAACCACTGACCCTACCCAGCCTGAAAGCACATTAAAAATCATTTGTGTGGCGTGGACTGTCCTCAAACACAGGGTCCTTGTGCCTCAGCCTCCTAAGTACATGGAGCCTCCGAGTAAGGCTAAGCCTCAAGTTCTAATTATAACCAAACGATATTTAAGTGGAGAGGGAAGTCTGTCTGACCCCGAACTTTTGACACTTTCCGAGTGCCGCCTCCTGCAACTTCCAGTCAGGAGCAGTTTATTCCCATCATCTCCCAAAACGAATAATCGGAAACTTAGGAAAAGGATTTACTCTGTGAGGAAACAGTTTTAAGGAAAAGCAGTTCGGGTGGTTTTGAGGGCTACGCCTCCCAGCGCCTCAGCATCCGATGCATGAGGAAGGTGTCTTCTGAAGGGCGGGGCCGGGCTTGAAGCCTCAGCGCGGGCAGCCCGTCCACCGCCAAGTGCGGAGATTCGTAGCACAGAGAGTCCGGGTCGCACAGCACGGTCATATCTGGCCCCGGCCCGAGCACCTCCTGTGGGAAGGGGAGGCCCGAGGCGAGGTTACGCTCGCGATGGAGGGGAGCCCGGGGCGGGGGGAAGCCCACGTCCCCATCCCTTCCGTCACCTTCGGCGGCGGGGCTCGGGGCTGCGGCGGCAGCATCGCCAGCTTCTCCTGCAGCGCCGCGCTCAGAACCTGCTCCTCCGGCACCTGCAGACTCACCAGGTCGCGGTAGAGCCGCCTGGAGCGCGGCACGTTCAGCCCTGCGGGCGCCGGGGAGGCGGGCGTGAGCGGCGCCGGGCGGGCGGCCCTCCGCGCCCCGCCGGCCGCCCGCCCGGCTCACCCTCCGCCACGGTCTCCTCCAGGGCGCAGCGGGCCCGGAACGACGTCCTCAGCCGCTGTTCCACCGCCCTCGCCGCATCGAAGTGCGCGGCGGCGGCGCGCGCGCTCCGCAGCTCCAGGCTCAGGGCCAGGCTGCTCTGCAGGCCCGGGGCCTCCAGCTCGTGCGGCGCCGCGGGACCGTCGCCCGGCGCGGCGGCCGCGGGCTCGGGGCCGCCCGAAGCGCGCGGCGCCAGGAGAAAGCGCACCTGGGGGCGGAGGGCGGCAGGTGAGCGGCGGGCGCGGGCCGCGCGGTGCGCAGGGGCCGGGCCTCGCCGCCGCTCACCTGCCGCCCCCTCCGGCTACCGCCCCGCCGCCCCTTCCGCCGCCCCGGGCCGCCGTCCCGCCGCTGCGGACTCTCGGGCAGCGGGCTCGGGCTCAGGCTCAAGTCCAAGCCCGGTTCGGGCTCCGGGGCTCGTGGCTCCGGGACTCGCGGCTCCGGAGGCGGCCCCGGGGCCTCCACGGCCTCTTCGCCCTCCGTGGACTCCGAGGAGGACGCCCCGTAGCCCATCATGTCGCAGCGGCCGCGGGGTCCGGGCTTCGAGACGCCGCTTGGCCTCCTCTCTCCACCCCTCGGGGGGCTACCGCTCCCGGAAACCGTTAGCCCTCGCCCACGGACAACAATCCCGCCGCGCCACTCCATTGGCGCGCCTGGACGTCACTCCCGTCGCTCCGCCCTCCAGCTTCCGGCCCCACTTCCGCCCTTACACGCTGACTTCGCCCTGAAGGCGGAGCGTTAGAGCGACGGCGCCCCAGGTACCTTACGGGTTCCCGTCCAGGCTCCTCTTCCTGTCGCGAACGCGGACACGGCGCCCTCGCCTGTCAGGCGCTTCTCGGCGTTGTTCTGGGGTTTACGTGTTAGTCCTCTTTCCTGTAACAGAACGCTCGCTGCATTCGCCCCTATCGCCGTGCGCGGTGCCGCGCAGCGTTCCTGCAGGTTGGGCCACTTCCGAACGGAACGCCTAGAGAAGCTTCCCTGCACGCGGAAGCGCGCTCCTCGCGGAGTCCCTGGATTCCGGTGTTCGAGTAGGAAATGCTGGAGGAATTTACCGAGTATTACCTTAATTTGTCGGGAGTGGTTCTGGTTTTGAGACAGGGCTTCTCTGTGTAGCCTTGACTGTCCTGGAACTAACTCACTCTGCAGACCAGGCTGGCCTCAAACTCGAAAAGATCCGCCTGCCTCTGCCTCCCGAGAGCTAGGCTTAAAGGTGAGAGCCGCCACCACCAGGCCACTATCCTCATTGTAAGTCCGTATCCCGGAGGCTGGCAAGGTGGCGCAAAGGTTAAGGGTGATTGCCACCAAGCCGAACAATCCGTGGAGGGAGGGAACTGACGCCCACAGTTGTCCTGTAATTCACAAGTACACGCAGACTAAATAAAATTCACATCCTAGACACACACGCGCGCGCACGACCTTAGAAACAGTGACAGCCTGGGAGCTGGAAGGAGAAAAGGCAGACTCAGGACAGTCTTGGCTACATAGTGCCTTGATGAACATCCTGGGCTGTAAGAATTCCCGTTAACTAAAACTCAAAAAATGTGACTCCGGTTCCATATCCTCGGACAACTGGAAACTGCACACACGTGCTCACACACCTTTATTCACAGGCCCAAACCAGAAGTGTCCTTCAACAGGTAAACTGTGGTCCATAAACACCCTAAAATAGTACTTAGCAATAATGGAGAACAAATTATTGATACGGTTCGGCCACCAGAGTGGGTGGTAGCGTTTGCCAATCTGAAAGGACAGATAATGTGTGGTTCCTTTTACACTTTTCAGAAGCAATAAAAGTATAGCAGGGTGCGGTGGTGCAAGCCTGTAATCCCAGCATTTGGGAGGCAGCACAGGAGAATCTGGAATTCAAGGCTGTCCCCAGTTACACGGGGAGTTGAAACCAGCCTGGGCTAAAAAGGGCTAAGGGAAGAGTTAGAGGGGCGGCAGGAGAGTAAAAACATTCTGTATTAATTGTTTTTTTGTTTGTTTGAAACAGGGTCTCACTATGCATCTGCCAGACCTGGAACTCAGTTTGTAGACCAGGCTAGCCTCAAACTCACAGAAATCCTCTGGTCTCTGCCTCTACGTGCTGGAATCAAAGGTGTGTGCCACCACACCCAGCCAAGATACACTTTTTAAATTCTTCACATTTTATTCCCTTATGAGGTGAAGAAAGTTACAGCATTGCCTGGCTCTGTGGTTCTTCAGCGAGAAACAACAAAGCTGTTTCCCTCCATCCAGGATCTAGATGGCCTTAGAAGTTGAACATTCTCTGGAGGCCATGTCTCGTGAGGCAGTGGCAGGAAGCAAGCGTGAACCTAGCCATAGAGTTTGTGTGAAAGGGTTCCCTGTGTATCTTCCACGAAGTTTATCAGTAATGCTCCCCCCCCCATCTCCCCAAAAGAAACAGGCTGGCACACAGAGGGTGGCAGGAACACGGGAGATGGCTCAGGGGTAAAATGCACAAGCACAGAACCTGAGTTCGAAGCAGGGGCAGTGGTGGCAAACACCTTCCCATTTCAGCCCAGTGGCAGAGGCAGGCATATCTCTGAGCTCAAGAGCAAGTCCAGGACAGTGAGGGCTACACAGAGAAACCCTGTCTCCTTTAAAATAGAAATAAAAAAGAATCTGAGTTCTGATTGTCCACATCTCTGTAAGAACCAGAACCTCGGTGCTGTCGGGTGGCCAGCCAGCACCAAAACACTGAGTTCAGGCTCACACTGGGCCCCTGCCTGATTGAATAAGGTAGGCAGAGCTAAGGGAAGCCTCCTGCTCTTCATTTCTGACCGTGACACACACATGCAAGGAGCAACCACACTGCGCAGACGCGTGTGCACACACACACATACATTAAGAGAAAAACAGTAGCTAGCGCTGCTGACTGCTGACTGGTGAAGGCAGCTGACTGGCACATGTCATGTACGCCTGAATAGTTCTGTGACTAAAAGGATCTCCCCTTAGTGCAAAACACACTCTACTCTTAAAGGAAATAAGATGTGTTATTCTGAAACCAAAACAGAAACCAGTATATAACAGAGTCATAAAGTTTTTACATTAGCAAGAACAAAGTCATAAATCAGGGTATTTCTCAAATGCGTGGGTGGGACCGGCAGGTAGGCGGGCTGCAGCACAGGCCATCTCTGCCCCAGACCTCGGGTGCGATCCGATGACGTTCTTAGCCTTTACGTTGGGGGCAGCCCTTTGAACTTCCCTAAAGAGCGCTCACCTGATAGTTTCAAAGATGTTAGGCCAGATACACGAGGTGGCGATGAGTGATGTATTCGGAGGGCCTCCTAAAGCATAAGTGTGTGCATTCTATAATACAGAGCATATTTTAGATACAGTGAATTTCACTCCCCCACCCTTTTTTTATAAGAAACCTCAGTGAGAGATGGCAAGATGGTGAGCAAAGGTGCTGGCTGCCACACTTGGCAACCTGAATTCGTTCCCTGGGAACCCCACAGCGGAAGGAGAAAAGCAGCTCCGGGAAGCTGTCCTCTGATTTACACACTCAGCGAGACCACATCCACTCAAATAAAAACAAGTTAAAATGTAAAGGGGCTGTGTTGCAGCTCAGCGGAGCACACTTTCCCAATAACAAAAAAAAAAGGTGGCAAGCGAGGGTGGGTTTGAGCTGGTCCTCCATGCGTCCTCCTGCCCACACTTCTCTCTCCGCCCTGCACGTCCTTTGCACCATCCCGCCCTTTTACTGTGTCTGCAGCGGCCCAATACGGTGTGAGAATTCTGGCAGACAAATGGCCCCCGTGTGTTCCGGGACAGGGTTCCCAGTCTGTCCAGGCTCCAGCCCCTACCACCTGATCTTGTACGACCTCCTGTAGGCCAACCCTGGCTCCACCCCAGCCCCAGCTCCCTGCTGTGGCAGAGAAGATAGGACAGGAACCGTGGCCCAAAAGGCGCACCTCTCTGCTGCATATCCACACCCGAGGAAGTGTGGGAACAGGGTGGGCCGCTCGGAAAGGGGCCCCGGGGGAAGGCAGGCTGAGATCATTCATGTAACCCCAGCAGGGAGACTGAGGCAGGGAGGTCACAAATTCAAACCTGGCTTGGGCTCTAAGAGAGACTTGGGGTTCCTGGGCCTTGTGGTCCTGGGACAGAACCCTCACGTGTGCTAGGGCACCACAGCCCTGTCAAGCTGTGGTGCCCACCGAAGCTTCAGGCCACCCCTGCCCCGTCCTACACACAGGAAAACAGGCTGGGAACAGGGAACTAGCTCACGCATCCGGTTGCTTTCAACAGCTTCCGGGGCTTCTGGGTTTTGTGGGGGGCAGGGGGTTGGGGGGTTGTTCTGTTTTATTGTTTCGTTTTTGACAGTGTCTCCTGTATTTCTGGCTGATCTTAACCTTTCTGTGTCACTACTATGGCCTTGAACTCCCAATCCTCCTGCCTCTACCCCCAAAACATCCTGAAATTACAGGCTTGTGTCACCATGCCCAGGTCAAGGGGACATTTTTCAATGCACAGTTTGGAAGGATTGGGCCAGGATGTTAAAAGCCAGACCTGTGTTGGTCTGGGGTTGACGGCTTGGTTGCCGGGATGAACGAAGGTCATCTAGAAGTTTTTGTGTAAGGCGGTGTCAGCACCTTTTCGAGCTGGTGATGCTAGCTTTAAAAACTGGGTATAAAGCCAGGCATGGCGGTTCACACCTTCAATCCCAGCACTCAGGAGATACAGGCAAGTGGGTCTCTGAATTCAAGGCCAGCCTAGGAGAGCCAGGGCTACACAGAGAAACCCTTTTCTGGAAAAGCCAAAACAAAAGAGGGGAGAGGGGATGAGAGACAGACAAGGAATCATTATGTATTCCTGGCTGGCCCGGCTGGCCCCTAGTTAAGAATGTTTATTACGTGTGTGTGTGTGTGTGTGTGTGTGTGTGTGTGTGTCTCCTTTCACCATCTGATCAAACTCAGATGACACTCCAGTTGTCAGCCTTGGTGACAGGCGTCTACCTGCTGAGCCATCTCACCATCCCACGCTGTGGCTCTAACAGGGTCTCCCGTGGTAACTACTGTCTGGAACACACGAGAACCCTCCACCCACAGCCTCCTGACCCCTCCTCCTTTCCCCACTTCAAGCACCCTGCTACACAGCTCACACTGGCCTTGAACTTGTGACTTGTATTCCTCCTTCAGCCTTCTGAAAGCCGGCCTTCTAGGTGGTTGCCACTACACACCCCCTAGTTACTGTTCTCTGTGTGTACCTGTGTGTGCGTGCAAGTAGATTCCCTGGAACTAGTGACAGAAAGCCGCTGACAGGTTCATACAGTGGAAGTTTTGGTTTCTGTAAAAACTTAGTTATAAGTATGCTTTTGTTTTAATCCCAAGTGTGGGATATGGCACTGCCTCGGTTTGTCCACAGCTGATAACTGCCCTGTGCAGGGCGTGTTCTATGCCACCAGGTAATGGGCTCATGTGACTCAGAGAGGGTGTGGTCTTTGGGATTCTGAGGACTCTACAAGGATATGCCCTAAGAGAGCAGAGGGCTTCTAGAAGACGGATGGAGGGGCAAGAAATCTGTCCTGCTGTGCTTGCTGTTGCTGGACACGCTGACCACCGAGATTGGTGTTTTCTCAAAGAACAGGATGACCCTAACCAGCGGGAACTGATTCTAAAGATGTCTACGCCCCTTTCCCTTCTAACCTTCTTCTCTCCTACCTAGGGTTGGGGGCGGGGTGGTTGGAAAGGAAGCAGAGGCCTAAGAAACCCAAATAAAATAGTTTAAAAACAGTGCCTGTAGGTTTACGCTCTCAAGAATGTCCAACCAGCAGCCTACAAGCCAGACGCACGCCAAGAGAGCCATGAGCGGGGCCTACCACATCTGTAGAAGACAGTGTATCACAGTGTCTTAGCTTAGACAGACCTGCCAGGCAGAGAATGGATCACAGGATTTGAAGTGTTCAGGTGTAGCGGTGTACGCCTGTAGTCCCGGCGGCCGGGACACTGGAGAGAGCGTGAGTCTGCACCCAGCCTGGGGTACACATGTGACCGTGCTGAAGAGGAATGGGGAGACTAGAGAGTAGCTCCGTTGATAACGTGCTAGGGTAGCATGCGTGAGGCCTGGGGTTCAGCGCCCAGCACAGCTCTTAAAAGGCAGGCGTGGCGGCATGTGTCTCTAATGCCAGCAGTTGGGAGGTGGAGGCAGGATAGGGAGTTCAAGGGCATCCTCGGCTACATAGAGAGTTCAAGGCCAGCCTGGGCTACAAGAGGCCTGCTCTCAAACACACACATAAAGTTTTGGTTAAATTTTATGTGCTGGCCAGGCGGTGGTGGCATGCCATCTTTAACCCAGCGCTTGGGAGGCAGAGGCAGGCGGATCTGTGTGGGCTCAAGATCTTTCTACAGAGCGAGCTCCAGGCCAGCTTAGGCTAAAGAAGTGGCGGAGAAGGGGTGGGGAGAGGAGCATGAGACAGGCAGCTTCCTTTCTCTGTCACCGCCGTCTCCTCCCACCTCAGGAGACCCAGCATACTCTCCCTGTTGGCCAGCCCCTCCTCCGATAGCTCACTGGAACCTTCCGGGGCGGGTCACAATGCAGGCCGAACGGGTCGAGGGAGGAGAAGCAAGCCCTACGCACTGGGTCCCTCCATGCCCACCTCCTCCCCTCGCCCAAGCCTGCTGCCCCAGCTCGGATCCCAGCACGACGAGCTGAGCGGAAGGAGCTGGGCGAGCTGCGCGGAAGGCTCCCGCGGCTGCGCGCTGGCTGAAGGCGCCTTCCTGTATGCCGCCCACGTGATGCTGAAGGACCAATGAGGATGGCGTTCTTTTCCACTAGGCCACAGCCTCCGGCCCAAACCAGGTGTTGGGCCTGTGGGTTCCTGCCAGGTGATTTGCCAGTGGCTGTCGGGGCCCGCCTGTGCCCTTTTGGACCCTCCGTGTGCACTCTGAAACTGTCTCTGTTTCTCTCCCTCCCTCCCTCTCTCTGGTCTCGGAGCCCCTTGCCTCAGCCTCTGGAATAGCTGAAATTACAGAACTGTGCTACCAACCAGGCTGGCTGTGGCGCAGTCCGGGGCCCGGAGTTTGGAGCCGTCTTCTGTGTGCGAGCCAGGCTCAGCTCACCACGTCATCTTCACTGGGGACCTCGGGTGTCAAGAGTGGACGGTCAGGGTCCACCTTCAGTTGGTAAAGCACTTGTCCTAGCACACACAAAGCCCCGGGTTTGGTCCCCAGCACCACACTACGCCACATCAGCAAACAAAAACAGCACGCATGTGGACTCTCACAGGGTGGGGAAGGAGGGCGGGGTCATCCTTGTTTGGGGGATGGGGGGTTGCGGCCAGCCTGAGCAGTTTAGTGAGACCTGGTCTGAAAATGTAGTGTGACAGGACCGCCCGGTGTGTAATCTCTACTGCACTCTCACCGTGAAGAAGGCCAAGGCAGGAGGATTGAGAGTTCAAGGCTAGCCTGAGCTACATAGTGAGACTCTGTCTTTAAGAAGGAATGGGGCCGGAGAGACGGCTCAGTAGTCACGGGCTTTGGATTTGACTCTAGCACGCCTGTGGCAGCTCACAACCGTCTGTAACTCCAGTGCCAGGGGCTCTACCTCGGGCACCAGGCACACACGTGGTGCAGACAGAAGCAGGCCAGACAGCACATACAGAGATAAACATTTAAAGCGCGCGCGCGCGCGCGCGCGCGTGTGTGTTGTGTGTGTGTGTGTGTGTTTGGGTGGCTGGAGAGAGTGGGTAAGTGCCTGCTGCACAGTCATGAAAACCTGCGTTCAGCACAGGAAAACCTGGCTGTGCTCACAGACATTAGTAATCCCAGTCCTGGGGAAACAGAGGCAGGTGGGTCCCAGAGAGAACCCCGTCCGGAAAAAACACGGTGGGGAGACGCGGCGGACGACGCCAGAGAGTGAGCGCTGCGTCTGCAGGCTCTCCCGTGTGCACGGTGCTTACACACGCACATGCACGCGTGTTGGAAGGGGGCAGCTAGAGGGCTTGGGGCACAGCTCGGCAAAGCGCCTGCCCTCGGCTGACATGCGCCAGGCGCCGGATTCCAGCTCCAACACCACAAATGCCCAGGGCATGTCCGGGCGGGCCGCGGTTCCCAGCCTTCCAGAGGCTGCACTCTAAGGCAGTTCCCCACGCTGTGGTGACGCTGCGTCCTCCTGTCTAGGCTTGCTACTGTTATGGACCGTAATGTAAACCCCTGTGTTTCCCGACGGTCTCAGGCGACCCCTGTGGAAGGGGTCGAGGCCCACAGGTTGAGAACCTCTGGGCTTGAGCGTGAGTTTTCTGGTAAATTGATTCTCTCAATCCTTGCTTGCTGCTCTTTACTGCCCCTTGCTGTCAGGGCACAAAGTGCAACTCACAAGTAACTTCCCTGTGTGTGAAGAGGGGCGATGAAAGCCGGGACGAGGTCTCCCTCAGCTGTTCCCCACATTAAAGTCGTTTTTACACTGTGTGTGTGTGTGTGTGTGAGCACGCACAAAGCATATACGTCTGGAAGTCAGAGGACAGCTCTTCACAGCTGTGAGGGCCGTTTCTCCTCCCTCCTCCCGACCTGCGGGTCCCAGGAATTATGGGTAGGTTGGCCGGCTCAGTGGGAGCTGCCTTCACCGCTGAGCCATCCCACTGGCCCTCCGCCGGATTTTGTGAAACGGGGTCTCTGGCGAAGCTGAAGCCTACCCATCCCGCTAGGCTGACTGGCCGATATGTGCCCCTGTGCCTGGCATTTTCACGGTGCTGGGGCTGCAAACTCAGGTCCTCGTGGTAGGTAGCTGAGGACGACCTTGCGCTGCAGATTTCCCACCTCGCTAGCGCTGGGGTTACAGTCAGGTGTCCGTACCTAGCTTGCGCAGTACTGGGCTTTGTGCATGCCAGCTAAGGGCTCTGCGCGGCAGCCCCAGCCTGTGACTTCCGGGGTCACCGCCCAGATCGGCTGCCTGCCCTTCCCTGTCTCTCCTCCTTCCCTCTCCTCCCCACCTCCCTCCCCCCACCTCCTCCTCCCTTCTCCCCTCTTCTAATCAAAGAGCTCTCTGCTCTCTAAGCTTCAAGCCTGGCTGTCAACCCCAGCCCTGAGGACTCTCAAGCCCCATTTCTAGCTGTTTCCTTGGGGAGCTCCCTCTGCCTGTGAGGGGCGGTGGGACAGAACTGGGACCCAGCACGCCCCCTCATCACCTCAGGTACACACAGCCTCCCTCCCAACGACTATGCACTTCCTCCACGGACAGTCCCCCGTCTCAGCTAAAGAGCCATAGCTCCTCCGTGGCCTCCTCAGCCCACCCTGACTTCATCCTTCCCAGCCTTGCTCAGAGCCCACGGCTTTCCAGACATCATTGCCACCCTCTCGGCAGGCCCCAGGCAGTGGGGCCAACTCTCTTCCCAGCAGAGGGCTCAGGCATGGGCATCCCCCAACCGAGGCTTCCCAGCCTGGTACGCTATCACACCCTCGTCATCACAGCACACGGACATTGACGTGAAGGACCAGCCAAGGTCCTTCTTCAGTGCAGGCTCTTCAGTGCAGGCTGCGTGCTGAGCTTGAGTCCAGCCTGGGCTGCACATACCTACTGGGTGAAGGTGCCTGCCACTAAAGCTGACCGCCTGCGTTCCACCCCTGTGCTCTGCGTGGAGAGAGAGCCAGTTGCTGCAACATGCGCGCGCGCGCACACACACGTCCTTAGCTGGAGGGCCTTGGATGAGTCCCTCCAACACCTTATCTTGTGGAATTGCTAGGGAGAGATGCCAGGGCGCCACCCAGTGGCCAAAGCTGATGCTCCGTGAATGGATGCTGTTGCCATGGTGACTGACTAGGCAGCGCAGCGGAAGGCAAGATTACTCCCCGGGAGTAGGTGGAGGAGATGGAGGGACAGGACCCGTCCACCTCTGGCATGCAAAAAGCCACCTCAGGTTCCTCCTGTTTCTCTCCACACACATACCCCGAGGGCCCAGCCCCAGCCCGGCCAACTCCCCTGACCGCCTGTCTCCCTCACGAGCACAGCCTACATCTCAGAAACATGGTGTTTATTTCTCAACATTTAGATAATTTGTTTTTCTTTACAAATTGGATAAACACGGAGAAGGGGAGTATGTTCGACCCCAGGCCCCGCCTCGGGCTTCGCGTAAGAGGCGACAGTGTGGTCAAGCGTCTCCTGTGGAGCAGCTCTGGCCCGGCGGCCCGCGCGCCCTTCCTGTCGCCCTCCTTGCAAGCGAGGTGGGGGCTCCTAAGGACGTGGGGCTCCCCGCCTACAGGGGGCTTCGGGCGTCCTGTTTGAGGCCCTGCACCGGGTCGGAGTGGCGGGAAGTGTGCGAGGCGTGCGAGCGCATGCGGCGCCTGTGGCGGCGCTCCTGCCTGCGGGCCAGCTCTCGCAGCTGCTTGCGGATGACCCAGAGCACCAGGTACACCTCCCGCAGCATCTCGGCCTCCGGCGTCTTCAGGGACGACCCGGACCTCACGCAGGTCACCGAGGCGGAAGTCACAGAAGACTGCAAAGGACACACGGGGCCACGTCAAGGGAGGAGAGCTGGCCTTCAGCTCGCTCTGCCCCCGGCCGCCACCTCCTCCAGGAGGTCCCTTCAGCTTTTCCTAGGTGATGGTCCTTCCTGCCCTCAAGGCTGCCCTAATGTCCCATGTTTCCTCTGCCTTCTCTTCCTCCCTTCCTCCTTCCCTCCCTCTCTTCATTTAGAGGTTGGAACTCACGTATTCCAGTCCACAATTGCTATGTGGTCGAGGGTGGCCTAGAATCCCTGATCCTCCTGCCTTTACCCCCTCCACCATGCGGTGCTGGGGATGGACCCGACAGTCTCATCCAGGCAAGCAGAGAAAACGGAGCCACAGAGCCGCCCGGTGTGGGCTGTTGACAGTGTCACACGCCCAGGCTGGCTCTCAACCCATCCTCCCGCCTGGGCCTGAGTGCTGAACCATTGCTCAGCCTCATCTTTTCTTTCCTTCCTCTCTCCTCTCCTTTCCTCTCCTCTCCCCTTCCCTCTCTCCCTGCATTCACTTTTTGTTGTTGTTGTTTCTGTTTTTCAAGACAGGTTTCTCTGTGTAGCCCTGGCTGTCCTGGATTTGATTTGTAGACCAGGCTGGCCTTGATCTCACAGACATCCGCCTGCCTCTGCCTCCCAAGTGCTGGAATCACAGGTGTGTGCCACAATGCCCAGCTTTCCTGCATCCACTTTTATCTTTCTGTTTTGTTTGATTTTGAGACAAGTCTTATCCTGTTAATACAGGCTGTCCCGGAGTTCGCTATGGAGCCCAGGCTGACCCTGAACTTGAAGCCGTCCTCCTGTGTCCACTTCCCAGATGCTGGGATTCCAGGCGTGAGCCAATACTGTAATCGCTGCACGCGTATGAGGGTACACAGGCTCCCACATTCACGCACGCATGCGCACACGCACACACACACACACACCACCACCACCACCAGCAGCAGCAAGAACTATACTGCCAATGTGAGAGCAGCGAGATAGCAGAGATGAGCAAATCGCTGTGCTGTGTCATATGAAAGTGTCGTATTTAATGTGCTGGCTTAAATTGCTGTTTTTTAACCCTGTTATAACTGGACTGGTGCCACCTGCCTATGATCCTAGAATGTGGGAGGCTGACCAAGGGATCAAGAGTTCAAGGTCAACCTCTGCTTCAGAGTAAGCTGACGGCCGGTCTAGGTTGCATGAGACCCCATCTCAAAAAAAAAAAAATCATAAAATTGGTATTGGTAGATTCACTGATTTTATGCAGACATTCCTAGGATTTTTGTTGTTGTTTTGTTTTGGTTATTTTGAGACAGGGTCTTGCTATGTAGTCTTGTCTGTCCTGGAACAGGCTGGCCTCAAGATCACACAGAAAAACCCTGACTCAAAAAAAAAAAAAAAATCATTAAGGCTCTAGATTGGGTTCAAATTCTACAGCCAACCTGGCCATCTATCTTGCTGTATACAAGTAGGTCTTCCGCTGAGGGACCACCGTGCTCTCGTCCCTCAGACAGCGCCCACCCGACAGCTCTTCCCCGCTTCTCCCTGCCGTCACCTCACACACAGGCACACTTGTTCCACTTCACCTCAATTTTCATCACGCCAATCAAGCTCCATCAGGCCCACTTCCCTGTTTCCTCCTCTCTGGAGGCAGTGCTTGCTGTTCCACGCCCAGTTCTTCATAGGACCCCTCTCTTGGTACCCAAATGCTCTCTACCTGAACGGAGCTCCCTTCAGGGGGGAAACCAGCCCAGCCTGTCACCCTGGCTGTGAGTTCCACAGAAGAGGACTGCAAATGACTGAACAGGACTCAGGAGCTGGACACGTATCAGCTGGCAGGGTGCCTGCCTAGCATGCACGAAGGCCCGGGTAGCAGTTGCCGGTAATCCCAGCACTGAGGAGATGGAGGCGGGAGGATCAGGAGTTCGAGGCCAGGAAAAGATGGCCCAGCTGGTAAAGTGTTTGCCATGCAAGCGTGAAGATCTGAGTTCAGATCCTCAAAACCTGTGTTGAAAGCTGGGTACTGGGCTGGCGGGATGGCTCAGCTGCCAAGAGCAGTCTGCCCCTCCAGAGGTCCTGAGTTCAATTCCCAGCTCAACCACATGGTGGCTCACAACCATCTAGACTGGAATCTGGCGCCCTCTTCTGGCATGCAGGTGCACATGCCGGTAGAGCACTCAGACATAAAATAACATCTTTTAGGAAGGAAGCCTGATAGCAAGCTGAACGGTAGTGCATCCCAGCCCTCGAGGGCCGAGCTGTGAGTTCGAGGCCAGCCTGGTCTACAGACTGAGTTCCAGGACAGCGAGGGCTATACTGAGAAACCCTGTGTTTCAACGACCCTCCCCCCAAAAACCCCAACAAAACCAAAACTGCTGGCTACTGAAGCAAGATATGTGTAACCCTAGCACTACTGAGATGAAAGGAGACGGCAGAATGCCCGGAAACTCTCAGGACAAGCAGACGTCTACAGCAGTCTACACTAAACAAGAGACCTCGCAGAGATACAGAGATGTGTCCTGGTCAAGAGCACTCGCTGGTTTGGTTTGGTTTTTGGTTTGTCAAGACAGGGTTTCTCTGTGTAGCCCTGGCTGTCCTGGAACACACACACTTGGGAGGCAGAAGTAAGAAGATCTCTGTGAGTTCCAAGCCAGCCTGGCATACACAGAGTTCCATTCCAGGTTGAGAACCTGTCTCAGAAAAATAAAAACGGACAAAGAGAATAAAAATCTCGGGGCTGGAGAGAGGGCTCGGCAGTTAGCAATATCTGCTCTTCCTGCAGGCCCACAGCCATCAGGCAGCTCACAGCCACCTGTGACTCCGGGCTCCAGAAGTTCTGACAATCTTTTGTGGCCTCTTTTGGACAACTGCACATATGTGGCGCACATACAGAGAAGTAGGAACACACACAAATAAATAATTTTTGGGGGGGGAGGGTTAGAAACAGGGTTTCTCTGTGTAGCCCTGGCTGTCCTGGAACTCATGTTGTAGACCAGGCTGGCCTCAAACTCAGAGATCTGCCTGCCTCTGGCTCCCAAGTGCTGGGATTAAGGTGTGTGCCGCCACCACCAGACTCATAAATAACATTAAAAATTGATCAGAAATAAATGCACACAGGAATGAGTGTCTATCCTCAGCAACATGGCCAGACTCGGCCACACGGGGCCCTGCCTCAAAAAAACTGTGATGGAGGAGGAAGGGGGGGGAGAGAATGGGTCTCAGGGTAGGAGCCGAATGGTACCCACCTTCCACCTGCACAGCCGCCAGCCAGACTGCAACACTGAGACCATCAGCGTGGAAACTGAGTGGGCCACGGTCTGGGACAGCTGCCTGAACGAGCGGCTGTCATGGCTCTCCCCGCTCTCCTGACTGTGCACAGCAGGGCTTTCCTTGACTGTGGCCAACATGCAGGGTTCGAGGAGCCCTAGGCTCACGTCCAGGTCGGAGACCTTGGGCTCTTTGTAGAGCTTGTCCAGCTTTTTAACGTCCAGGTCCGAGGGGACCTTCTCTGCTCCCTTCAGTGGATGCTTCTGGGGCTCATACATGCTTGGCTTGGCTCTGTGTTTCCAGAACTGGACCTACGAAATAAGACACGGGGCAGGCTAGTAGAGCCGTGGGTGACAGCTCCTGCCATGTAGGCCTGACAGCCTGAGGCAGGTCCTCGGTTGCTAGGACGGAAGAAGAAAACCAGCTCCCAAAGGTTGTCTGTGTCATGTAATGTGGGTTCCCCTACACATAACAAAAATAACAATAATAGAAATAAGGCCCAGGGTGGGGGGAGCATGCAGGAGAGACAATGAAGCTAGGGGTGGCTTTCCCCACGCCCTTCCCCAGCCATCTTAAACCCTCACTTCCTGCTCTGTGTCAGGACCGAGAAGGAGGGTTGTTCAGCTCAGATGTCATGACCCAGAACAACTCCCATCGCAGGGCCACGTCGTGTCCGTGAAACTCACCCAACTAGTCATCTTTCGCCAAATTCGCCTAACCCATTTCAAGAACCGAGTGGCCATGGTCATCACCCTACACACCACAAGTCCGAAGCAGGTGCAACGCCGGCCCTCGGGGTACAGAAGGGAAAAGGCTGCAGGGCAGCAGCCACCACCTGAGAGGACCCTCGGGTAGGAAGGCGCTTCAAGAACAGTATCTAAGGCAGAAATAAGAAAGCCAAAGGGGGTGTGACCCCCAGGGACTCATGCCAGGCCCTTCCTCCCCTCCCTGGGACAGGGAGAGGAGTCAAAGTGGGTGAGAATGTGGAGTGAAGCAGGATTCTAGATCATTGTGAGAGCTGTCTGGCCCAACCCCCTCCCCAGGACCTTCCAAGCTCTTCAGAGCCAATCACTGATGCCCTTGTCCCCTTCTGGCCCAATATCCAGGATAACAAAACCAACACTGATCAAGAGCCGAGACAGTCAGGCATTCTCCCTGGATTTTGCTAGGAAAATTGTTAAAGCACTGCCTTAAGGTAAGTGTTCTGGAGAGTGAACTAAAACTCATTAAAAGGTGTGATGTCACACCTTTAATCCCAGCACTCGGGAGGCGGAGGAAGGCGGACCACTGTGGATCACTGTGAGTTTGGGACCAGCCTGGTCTACAAAGCGAGTCCAGGAGAGCCAGGGCTACACAGAGAGACCCGGTCTCAAACAATTAAAAAAAATATATTATAGAAACTGCATTTGAAGGGGCTGGAGAGATGGCTCAGCCATTAAGAGACTGCTCCTCCAGGGGACCTGGGCTCTAACGCCAGCACCCACATGGCCGTTTACAGCCGTCTCTAACTGCTGTTCCAGAGGCTCCAGCGCCCTCTTCTGGCCTCTCGTGTACTATGAACCCACATGGCGCAAACATATGTGCAGGCAAAACACCCATGCACATAAAACAAAAAGAAAGTTAACTGGACTTGAACGAGGCATGGTGGGATCTGCCTAGAATCCTAGCGCTTGGGAGGTGAGGCAGGAGGATCAGGAGTCGGAAGGCAGCCTCAGCCAGTAAGGGAAATGACTCCTGTAAAGGGTTTGCCATACGAGTGAAGACCTGGTGTGGTCCTCAGCACCCTCCTGTGGTGCACGTCTGTACTAATGGGAAGTGGAGACAGAGGTCCCTGGGGCTTGCTGGCTGAGCCTAAGTGCTGGGCCAACGAGAGAGGCCTGCTCGAAAGACACTGAGGGCCGGGCATGGAGGTGCACGCCTGTGATCCCAGCACTCAGGCGGCGGAAGCGGGGGTCTCTGTGAGTTCCAGGCCAGCCTGGTCTGCAGAGTGAGGCCAGGACAGCCAGGGCCACACAGAGAAACCCTGTTACGAAAAAAGAAAAGCAAAAACTGTGGAAGTAATGATCAAAGAAGATAACTTTGGGCTCCACGTGTTAGATGACCCCCCTATCACAACAAAAGACTGGGGTAATGGCTGATTATACAAGCCTAGTGATCCGAGTCCGGATCCCCAGAACTACAGACACAGCAGCACCCACGTGTGTCACTGGTGCTCCAGCAAGGGAGTGAGAGGCGGAGAGGCAGGGCAGCCGGCCTGGCATCCAGAGCAACGAACAAGAAGTGAGACCCCGTCTCAAACAAGGTCAAAGGTGAAGGCTGACACCCCAGCTTATCCTCCGGTGTGTGGGCCAGGGCACACGGTGAACACACACCACCACCACCAGACAAGGGCCGAAGCCCAGCATGGCGATCCCGGCACACAGGAAGACCAGGCACTCAAGATCCTTCCCGGAGGTACGTTAGCAGCCGGGCTGGTCTCATGACACCCCGGGCCCCAAGAAGATCCAGGCCCAGTCTGGACTTGGCTCTAGAGCTCCTTCCTCCCTGATGCCCAGGGGTTAGGTTCTCCCGAGAGGCTCCCAGTGCCGCTGCCTTTCCCCGAGAGATGGGGACGGCTGTCCATCTGTCCGGGAGAGAAGCCCAGGCTGGAAGGGAGGAGCCGGCTCGGCCCTGGACCTCGCACAGCCAGGGGTGGGGTAGAAGCCAAGGCGGCTTGCCAGGCCTGGCGAGGGCACCATGTGCCCAAGGAGCCTGGCCCACAGCCAGCCCCGAGACAAGGGGCCCATTCAGGGTTCCCGGCCCTGCCTCCCAGCGGCCCGCAGATCCAGCCCACAGGAGGGGACTCACTGGGAAGCTGGGGGTGGATCCTCTCACTCTCCAAAGACCTCATTGTTATCCCCACCCCCTCACACTGCCAACCACCGGCACGTGGGTAGACACTGCCCCTACCTCTTTCCTCAGGCCGGCCTGCCAGGCCCTTCCAGGGACGAGGACCAGTCCAGCCTTCCCCACGGACACGCACATGGTATCTTCAGGGAGAGTGTGTGCGCGCACAACACTGCACCAACCTCCATATTCAAGTTTCTTCAGATTTTTTTTAATTATAATTATTATTTTAATAACAACTTGAATCCCAGAAGTTGACGATACTGTCCATACACCCTCCCCTGGGTAGAGGAGAGAGGGGGCACTTGGAAGGAGCACAGTGGGGTGGGGCTGGGGCCTGCCGGGGAACCTCCAAACCTTTCCAGGCCAGCTACTGCTGGGGGGTCCCCAGAAGACTGACACCTTGGGAAGGAGGTGGATGAGGGGCTCCAGAGAAGCACCCTCCCAGGTGTTCTCTCTCCCCGAAAGGCCCCAGGACTCTGGGACACCAGGTGGGAAGGGACAGGCCAAAACTGAGCCTTCGACTCCCATCCCCGGGCACTGGGGTTGGGTGCGGGCATTAAAGCTAATAGGAGGAGGGGCAGGCCGCTGGCACAGGCGCAGCAGCCGGTGGCAGCCCCCCAAAGGCACATGGTGAGGGAAAGGAGGCTCAGATGGAAGGCCCATTGGGTGCAGAGGGCCCAAGCCGCGGGAGCCCCGAGGACGGCAGCTGGGCCAGCTGCTCCGGGCTGGCCAGGGCGCGTAGCAGCCCGTTCTCCTGCTCCAGCGCCGCGTTGCGCTCGGCCAGGTCTCGGATCTGCTCCTTCAGCACCTCCACCTCTTCTCGCACGGCAAACATGAGGTGGGACTTCACCAAGTCCTGAGGCCCGGGAGCAAACAGGCCATCAGTGCTCCCACCGTCCTCCCACTGCGCCTCCTGACCGGGAGTAGTCAGGAGGAAACCCTGCCCCTTTGCCCAGAGCGGACAGCGGAGAAAGGATGAGCAGGGCCGGGAGAGGACAGGCTCCGGTCAGGGATGGAGCAGAGCTTATGGGAAGCCAAAGGACGAAGCAGAGACGGAGGGCGAGAGCGACTGCAGTTTGCAGTAATGGGAGAGGACAGACGCACAGATGGACTGCTTGAGGGGCCACCCTGTCTTTTCTTACCATGGCTTGTTCAATCTTGTTGTCAATGCCAACCAGGCTTCCGGAACCACTGGAGAGACACGGGAAAGAACAGGTTGAGGAGGTCCCCCAGGTCAGCTACGCCTTCCGGGTGCTCCCTGCTCTAGGACCTGGCCTATGCCCGCCCCACCCCCCAGTACCTGTGACAGTACAGGATCAGAGGGAGGAGGCTTTTGTCCATCCCCGGGCGGGGTGAAGGTCGCTGCCCGGGGGCCCCCAGGCCCTGGTGGGGAGCAGGGCCCGATGCCCCCCGGATGGGGGATGACCCCCGTGGGGAGCTCGGGGAAGATGCACAGACCCTTTTCCGGGGTGCCCCTGGCACCATCCCTACCGCTCGCGTCTCGTAAGACGACACCAGGGACTTCACAGAGACCCCTGGCTGGGACATCCCTGAGGGAAGGGTCATCAGAACCCACTCCCGAGCAAAGGGCTGTGTCAGATGGGGCGCCTGGGGCTCGAGCCCCCAGGCAGAGTGGGGTTCTGTGGATGCCAGGCAGGCAGGGAGGAGACAGGACCTACCCCGTGCTGGCCTGGGAGATATTCAAGCCTGCCCTCCCCCTCAGGGCAAGGCACAGCTGCTATTGGTCCCTCGGGGACATGGGGACCCCCTCCCTTGGCTCCACAGTGGGCGGGAATTCCCAGACACACATGGTCTGTGCCAGTGTCCCCTTCTCACCCTGGCACCACTCCCAGACTGGAGGGGAAGGGGAGGTGAAGTCAGCTGGTGGATGGGCAGAGGAGGGGCCGCGGGGCGAGAAGGCTGGCCTGGGGAGGGGCTTGAAGGTGAGACCCACGGGGCCTGCCCATGACCTACGCCTTCCTCTCTGCCCCGTCCAATCAACGTGGCCTGCCTCAACTCTGAGAAAGGGACCAAACAAGGGGCCTGGGTGGAAATGTATACATTTTAGGTGGCTCCTGCAACCCGGGAAAGAGGGGACCCCACTTCAGGGAAGGAGAGAATTAACGGTTACCACGGCAACAGAAACATCCAGGCCCACTCCCGTGCTGGGAGCCCTGTAAGTCAGCAGCAGCCTGTGTGCAATGAGACCCGGACGGGTCATATGAAAATGCAAAACAACAGCAAAAACAGACCAGGTGAGGCTGGACATAGACACTGGACAGAGGCAGGGACCAGCTAGCCCCTTGTTAAAGGGCAGGCCTGGCTGCAGTTTCTCCATTGGCCACCAGAGGGCAACTCAGGCCCGGCTCAATGCCCCAGGGCCCAGGCTCTCAACTGCCACCAGGATAGAGTCTGGTCCTTGCTCAAGCCCCTCTGCGCACCCAGGACTTTCTAGGGTCTCCCTGCCCTGCCGCAGCCCCCAATAACCTCTGTCTGGCCGTCTGAGCTGGGAGGCGGGTTCTTGTTTCAGTTCCCCAAGCCTCCCTTCTGCTTCCTCCAGGACACAGGGGTCTCCAGCCCCGCCCCTCCCCGAGTCAGGGTGCCACTTTGCTGCACTCATGTATGCTGGCTCTTCCGTACTTGCTCCCACCCGCTGCCAGCTCCAACCTGCTTCCCTACAGGGGCATCTCTACCGGGTCCAAGGTGACCCTCGCATGGGGCCCTGGCGTCAGAGAGGCAGCTGGGAATTTTCCATTTCCCGGCCAAGCTCTGAGTGCAGGAGGGGCCCACAGGTAGGACAACCACAGGGTGGGCAGGCTAGAAAGAGCAGGATGTTCGTGACTGCAGACACACGGAGCCTCCACAGGCAGGGGACAGGGGAGATGCTTAAGAATGGAGGTCGGGGCAGAGGGGTGACAGGGCACCAGGGCTCAGGGGCCAACAGCCTGAGGTCCATACCCAGACCCGACATTGTGGAGGCAAAGGACAGACTTTCCCCAAGTTGTCCTCTGACCTCCCCATATTGCACTTGGACACACAAAAATGTGCAAACACACACACACACACACACCTCCCGAAGGCTACTAGCCACTATCCAATTTGTTTTCAAGATACTTCCATACAGTACCTGGGAGGGGGGAGACTACAGAAAAGCCAGCACCCTCCTTCCAAAGATGGGCAGATGTAGCAAAACAGAAGCGCCAGCCCTGCTTGGCGGGCACCTGGGCAGAGACGCCAAGCTAAATCCTCCACTCTTGCCAGAACTAAGGAAGAACGCAGCAACCAACATTTGCTGGCTGACTGATGGTTCTCTGCTCTCTGTTGAGCTCAGGGGATCTTGAAAGCACTTTCCCTCTGCCATTCCAGCCCTAACACTTGAAGGGAGGAGCACTCCAGAGAGCCAAGCCTTCCCTTTGGTTACCCCCAAGTGAGGGGCTACCGCGCCAAATTCTTGGACAAGGCGGGGAACCAGAAGAACAGGCACCCGGAACCCCTATGCAACTCTGTGTAACTGGGAATGAAATATCCCTTTTCCAACGGCGCTTATGGCCGCGGTCCTGAAAACTGCTCCAACTTCTAGCACAGGCCAGGCCAAGACTTCAAATGTCAATAGTACCCCCTAGGGTGGTTAGGTGTGGGGGGGGGGTTCAGGGATGGGACACGGACAGACTGTGAGGAGCTGGGGACACCAGCCAGCTCAGCTCCCCACATATGTTCTGGGAGCCCTCAGAGGCTGGGCCTGAGGCCAAGGAAGTGGCATCCAGCTGCCCCATCTTCGGGCCCTCCCAGATCTGACTCCGCAGTGCCTTTGGGGGCAGGCAGGGCAGGGCCAGGGGTGGGGGGCTGGCTCCTAACCCCAGCTAGTGAGCGGGCCCTGCCTCGGTCTTGGCGAAAGGACCTCCCAGGAGGCACACCCCAACAGGAGAGAGGGGCTTTGGAGGGAGCCAGCCTCACTGCCCGGCTGAGGAACCTTGGGCAGCTTTCTAAAAGCCCTTTTCTTTTGGGTGTCATCGTTCTCATCTGGAAGGTGAGGTCACATGGGATTGCTTGTACAGCTTCCTGAGTAAGGGTGGAGGGGTCGTCCATATGGCCAATGAGTAAGAAAGGCACTTCCCACTGAGCGTCAAGGCCTGAGCTGGCTCACCAGGACCTACATGGTGGAAGAAAACAGACTCCCACAAACTGCTCTCTGACCTTTGACCTCTACCTCCCCACACAGCACATGTGCTAATGTGTATGTATACACACATTTACAAATAAAAACAAACTTCACTTGGCAGGGACTGAGGAGATGGCTCGGTGTGTAAAGGGCGACAAGCACAAGGCCCTGAGTTTAATCCCCCAAACCCAAAGTAAACCCAGGGGTAGTGGCACAGTTTATAACCTCAACTCTTGAGGTGACAGAGACAGGAAACCCCATGGGTCTAGCTGGTCAGCCAGACTGGCCAGTTCAACAGGCCCCAGGCCAGTGAGACCCCCACAGAAGGCGGACAGCTCCAAGGTGAGATAACCACAGCCATGCTGTGTGTGCCCACACCCAAGTGCACACACCAGGAACACACCAATGCACAAGCGGGAAGCAGAAGCGCTGGAGAGAGGCTGGCAGGCAAGCCTGTTGTCTCAGCTTCTCCGAAGGCTGGGGAGGGGGAGGGCCGAAAGTTCAAGACTCGCCCGGTCAGCACAAGCACAAGCTGACAGCACAAGCAGAAGACGCGGGTAGGGGCGAGGACGCGGGGAGGGGCGGGGCCTTGGTATGTAGCTCAGTGATAGGCAGCAACTAGCAGGGTCTGAACCCAGCGGACAACCTCAGACAATACCGTGGCTTTTCTCCCTGAAGTCTCCAGGATCCGTTTCCATCAGGCCTTGAACCATCAGCTAGACACCTGGCCTCTCACCTAACCAAATACCTCGCACGCTCTGCGGGACCACAGATCTTCCAGCCGGGACCACAGAGCCTGAATTCACCAGGTGCCCCGTTTCCCCACTCCAGGCCCAAGGACTGGTAAGTTACCCCCAGCTCAACTTGGTACCCCAGTACTTAACACTGCAACCCTTTTTTCCCTGACGCATCAGATAGGTGAGGTGGGGTCTACCCACCCCATTCCTAGGGGCTTGAGGAGGGCCCAACCCAAACCCGCTGGCCCAGCAGGGTGAGGGTGAGGCTCGAGGGGCTGGGCTGGGCCGGAGCCCCAGAGCCTCGGAGGCTGGGAGCAACCGGTCAGACTAGGGCGTGCGGAGGGGTGGGACAGAGAGGGGGAGGAGGGTGCAATCAGGAGAACGGAGGCTTCAACAGGCAGAGCTCCTGTGAGAGAGCAAACTGGAGGCTCGGGAGAACGGGCAGAGGCGGCACACGGAGCCTTTTTGCCAGGGAACTTCCCAGATTGGGGGGTGGGGAGGGCTGAGAATAGAAGCGGACGGGGGCAGGTGACTGTCGGCCCTGGCTGACCTCACACCTCACACATTCCAGGGAGCCAGCTGGAAAGCAGCTCAGAGCTCCAGCCCTGCCCTGGCCGGCCGGCCCTAGCCCAGGGCCCTCCAGTTCGCACGCTCCTGGCCACCCTTCTCCTTCCCCCTCGGGCCCTCCCTCACTACGCTCTGGCTTCTTTTCTCTTGTGAGCCAGCGTCTAATTCAGGCGGTGGCACACCTAGGGGGGAAGGTAGGAAGACACCACGGCTCCGCAATGGGTCTCCCGGAGACACACACCCACGCAAGCAGCCCTTCGCCTCTTCGCCTTCCCAGCAGGAAGTCCCGCCCCTCGAGGGCCTCCGACAGGAAGTCCATTCTCCCTCCAGTAACGGCGGACGCCTGCTAGCTCTCCTGCCCAGAGCCTAGCTCTCTGACTTGGTCAACGTTCCTATAAACATCGAAAGCAAAAATCTGCCTACCGTGCCACCAAGACACGACCCCCTGGGCAGAGCCCGGGACCTGCCCTTCTGTGCTGCCTGCTGTGTGGGTTTCTATGGGCTCCCAGGTCTGTTGGTCACATCCTCTTTAAACCACCTTAAGATTTTAAATTTAGATCAACTTTAAATCAATTCCTTCTTCTTTCTTCCCGCCCACCCCTTTTCCATTTTTCTTTAAAGACATGGTTTCATATAGCCTAGGCTAGCCCCTAAAATTGTTATATAGTTGAGGATGACCTTTAACTGGATCTCCCTGCCTCCCAGCGCTGGAATTACAAAGCGCGCACGACCAACCTGGTTCATGACAGTGCAGGGAAGAAGCCCGGGCTCTGCCGACCCTGGGCCGGGGCTCTGCCGGCTGAGCAGCCCCGGCCCCCAGCACGTCTGTTGGTGCTGTCCTGAGACAGGGTTGCACTGCAGCCTGTAGTTCACGAGGCCCCAGACTTCGCTACAGAGGCCAAATTGGTTTGTCTATTTGGTTACTTTGGCTTTTTGAGACTGGGCGCAGCCCTAGCTGTCCTGGAACTCACTTGAGACCAGGCTGGCCTCACACTCAGCGATCCACCTACCTCTACCTCCTAAATGCCAGGATCAAAGGCATGCGCGACCACAGCAAGCTCCGGGGCGGTTCTAAGCCCACGGTGACCACCTTAAATCACCCCTCGAGCCACCATCACACCCAGCTCCTCCCAACCTTCCTGGGCTAGGATCTTCCCAGAGAGCCCAGGCTGGCCTTGAAATAGCCTACTTCCACTCCCGAATTCCAGATCACAGGTGGGCAGACACCACCCTGGGCACACAATGCTGTCTTGGCACTAAAGATTCGTGGGCCCTACAGTAGTTGGTGTGGATTCCTGGGCGGTCCTGTCACAGTCCTGGCGGGGCCCAGGGCACCCTTTTCCCCTTGGTGACAGGCGCAGAGGGATTGCAGATGGGGTGCACCAACTACCTCTTCGCTCTGTCTTCATTTTTCGGAGAGCGTATGACAGAGCCTGCACTGGCCCCGAGGGGGCTCATGTAGCCCCGAGCCCGAACCCAAGGCCTTGTGCATGCTAAGCCATTGCTCTACCCCCGCCCCGAGCCTCAGCCCCAGCTGTGCCCCCTCCATTTCCTATGGTCTCTGATCCATGTGCCAATGGGTTTGATCCCTAAGGCTGGCAAGAGGGCTCTGCGAGAGCTCCAGAACCTGACGACAATGACTCCCTTCCACCTCAGCAGGCCCAAGCCAACGAGGCCCACCCAGCTCTCCACAGACAGAAATGGGCCCCAGGCGAGCTGCACCCGGCCGCCGGCCGCTGCTACCTCTAACCCTTCCCAAGGTCATCTAGGGAGGACAGACACCAGGCAGGCGGGCCTGACACCTCCTGCCCCCCTCCACACAAAGGAGTCCACCTACCTCTCCTCATCACTGTCCAGGTGGCCACTGATGGCCAACATGGACCGTGCCAGGCTGAGGCTCTGGACTGCTGCGGCTCCAAAGGGGTCTGGAGACTTGTGGACCAGGCTGGCATCAAAGTAGAGGGCTGGAGAGCTGGGGCGAGAGTCGATCAGAGGCACCTGGAGGCAGAGCAGTGGGAACTGTCATGTGGGTGAGGGCTGGGGACACAGCCCAGGCGGGAGAATGCCGGCTCAGCATTCCTGGTGCCATCCCCACCACTGCAATTAGAAGTCAGATGGGGGCTGGGGGAGACACTAGGGATGGGAGCAGGGGCCCCACCTTACAATGCGCCCTGTGCAGGCGTCTTCTGCCCTTTCTAGTGCTCCCCTCCTCCAGACTCGGATACCAGAGGTGTTAGGGTGAGACATGGGGTGCCAAAGGACACCCATGCTTCCCTCAGAGCCAGGACTCCCAATTACTAAGTACAATTACAGGGTATTGTACTTAGTATCGAGACAGGGTCTCTCGGTGTAGACCAGGCTGGCCTCGAACTCATCAGGGTCCGGCGGCCTCTGCTTCCCGGGTGCTGGGATTAAAAGGCGTGCACCACCACCAACTGGCAGCGGGCACCTTTTCTTAAAATAAGGTTTCAAACTGGCCTCAAACTGGCTCTATACCTGAGGATGACCTTGAACTACGTACTGGTTTTCTCATCTCCCAAAGGCTTGGAGTTATGGGTTCCCCAGCACAGTCAGCTTATGAGATGCGGGAACGCAGGAATCGCTGAAGGCTAGGCCAGCACTACACCAACTGAGCTACATTCTCTGGGCCCCTCCCTCCCCAACCTTCCTGAGACAAGATCTCACTTGTAACGCTGACCCAGAACTTGCTATGTAGGCCAGGCTGGCCTTGAACTTGCCAACCCCCAGTTGTATACTTTCTTAAAGCCACTCAAATGTCACTTCCTTAAAGAGACACTTCCTCACTGTGTACTAGGCCACTGGACAGTTTCACTTTTTATAGCATCTAACATAATTTGAAATTAAAGTATTTATTGTGTCACCCCTGCTGGAAGGGGAGTTTGTTCTGTGCTGTCTGCAGAATGAATGCATCCTCAGACACTCCTTTCTCAAACTTCTCAGGACCTGGGGTGAAGTTCAGAGTCTCTACTCTGCCTTTGGCGGGAGGGGTGTGAGGGGCTTTGTGAAAATGGGAGGGGGAGGGGGAGCCTGGGTGTGGGCCTATAGAACCCAACAGGCAGCAGCTGGGGAGGCCTTAAAAGGGCGGAGGTGACAGGAACTGGACAAGAAGCCTCTGTGAGGGCCCCCGGGAGGCCCCACCTCAGGAAAGCCAGCTAAGAGCAGACAGTGGTTAGAGGGACAGCACAGGAACGGGGGCCCAGGGATCTGCCACCCTGCCCTCCTTCGACCTCCCTTTTTGAGACCAGGGGACAGAAGGAGAGTGAAACTCTTGAGGCAGGGAAACGGCACAGTTGCAAGCACACAGGAAATGATCGGGGCAGACGGGGAGGAAGGAAGAGGGGGTTGGGGACACTGTGGGCTGAGAGGCAGGGTCCACAAAGCCAACAAAGCTCGGGCTGCACCTCAAGCAGAGAAGGCCGGCGGGCGGCTGAGGGCTCTGCTGCCAAGGCTGACAGCCCGAGCTTGCTCTCACACGGGGACCCACATGGAAGAACGAACTGACCCCCAAACTGTCCTCTGACCTCCACATGCACACCAAGGCACGCACGTGCCCACACACACACACACACACACACACACACACACACGTAAGTAAATGTAATGAAAGTGAGGCAAAGAGCCACTGAGAAACTGGAGAGTCCGGGGATAAGGACGAGGCACCAGCAGCTCATCCAGGAGACTAAATTAAAGCAACAAAACTTAAGATGGGAAATCTCGATCCCCAAATGAGGAGCTGAAGGGGGGGGGGGCGGGTGGGAGAGCTGGTCCTGACCAGTTCTAACAGGGCTCGGGCTCAAGATATTTTTACACTGTGGTTTGAGCCCATGGCCAGGAAGGGACAGGGCCCTCACCCTCACCCTCCCTGCCTTCTCCTGGCAGCCAAGGTGTTATTTTCTCCACAGCAGAAACATCCAGCTCTCCATCTCTTAAGTGCCCACCCCAACCTCCTGCACACACGCACATACGCATGCGCGTGTACACACACACACACACACACACACACACACCCCAGGGACCCAGGCATCCTGCCCCCAGCCCAGACTTGTGGGTAGCTTCCTCTTTTGGAGACAGGAAGCTGAAAGCACAAGGATTTAACTCCTTCTCTCCTGCTTCCCCGCCTCCCACCCCATGGTGGGTGAGGTCACCGCATCTGACACAGTCCTGCAGGAGCCCAGGTAGAGAGAACTAAGATGACAGGGTGACAGGAGCACCCCGTCCCCACCCCAATTTCTCAGAGAAACTGCTTTGCAATAAGGCAGAAACTGGGGCTGGCTAGTAGCCGTTGGGCAGAATGAAGACCCAGATGAATGCCTACCTTTTATGGCCACCCCAAACCCCTGCCAGCCCCTCCCCTCAAGGGCCCAGCCAGTCACCCAGCTGGAGCCTCCGCCCTCATCACCTGGAGCCAGAGGAGGTAAAGGCTGAAGTGGGCAGGTCACATATGACAGGCTTTATGGAAACAGCCAAGGCCAAGGGCAACAATGCAAAGGCCACAGAGAAGGGAAAGAGAAGGAAAAGGGGGGAAAAGGAAGGAAGGGATGCTGAACGCAGAAAGGCTGGGAGAGAAAAAGATTTCAGAGCACAAAATGCAGAAGGGGCAAGGGGACTTGATGCCCTACCCGACGGGCAAGTGACAGAGGAGGCAGGAGGACAGGACGGAAGTTGAGGCAAGGAGGCCCAGGATACAGGTCAGACAACTGGGTACAGCGGGGCTCGCCCCGCCCCCACGGCTGTCCCTGCCCCCACAGCCCACCTCTTACCTTCCCTGTCTCCTCTGGAGCAAGGAACTCCATCCTCAGGCGAACTGGCCCATCTCTCCTCCGCGACAATGGAGGGGTTCCGGCTGCTGGACCCCCAGACTCCGAGTCTAACCTCAGAGCGGGCAGGGGCTGGGCACCGTCTCCAGTCCCGGGCCCTGGGGGGCGCTGCTGGGGCGGAGAGGCTGAGAGCGGGGGTGTCTCCACCTTGGCCTTGCCAGGTCCTGCCAGCTGGCCCAGCCCCCCTGTGAAGGAGCGGGCCTGAGGTCCAGGAGAAGTGGGGGGCGGGCGGAGCCAAGAGGTTGGGCCCTGATGCTGGCCCGGCTGCGGGATAGGGGTGCTTATGGCCAAGCTAGCCAGCTCCAACCTAGAATCCAGCGACCTGCCTCCGGCGCCTCCCGAGGCCCCTCGGATTCCCTCCAGGAGGCGGCTGAAGCCCGGGGGCTCCAGGTCTCTCTCGTAAACATCCACACACGTCCACCGACCCCTACGATAAGGCTCCCCCAAGCCTTGGGGCAGCTTCACCACCCGGAAACGGGAGGCGGGGGCTCCAGGTGGCGGGGAGCCATTCCGGGGGGTGCCCCTGCCGCCTGGATCGGGGTTGGGCTCCCCGTTGGGGAGGCGCGGCGGGGGCCCGGGGGGAGCCGGGGAGGCAGGGGAATCCGAAGGCCCTGGGCTTCCCGGGCCCTCATAGTCCGTGGTGACGCTGGTGATCTGAAAGCTACTTTTCTTCTTCCCACCGCTCATGGTCCCTGGGGCTCCGGCCTGGGCTCGGGTGGGGGAGGGGCTGGGCTCCTGGAGAGGGGCTCAGGCACCTCTGGAACAGGGGGGCCACATGGCGGGGACATCGGGGCCCCCGGGGACGTCCGGGTCCGACATGGCAGGAGGGCCTTGTGGGAACTGGGGGTGCCTGGTTAGTGACTGGAGCGCAGGGGAGGCGGCGGGGTGGGGGTGGGCAGAGGCAGGTTTTTCCTGCTGCTGTCGCTGCCGAAACCCCAGAGCTGAGCTTGCAAACTGTTAAAAGAAAGAGACAGAGAGTGAGGGAGAGAGAGAGAAGGGGGCCGTGCGTGTGTGTGTGTGTGTGTGTGTGTGTGTGTGTGTGTAAAGAGAAGCAGGGGCCCAACCACCTCCGGGGCGTCCTCTCGGGGGGCGACTCAGGGCAGGGAAAGAAGCCACTGGAGACCCAGATCCAAGTGGGACGGCGGAGCGGGGCGACGGGGACAGAACTCGGGGCGCCGGGAGGGACCAGGAAGACGCGGCTGGGACCCAAAGTTGCGGACCCGTCTCGCCTGCGGCCCGGGTCCCCGGGGCCGGGGCCGAGGGGAGGGGGCCCCCGAGGCCTCCGCGGGCCCCGGCCCCGCTCCAGCCCGCCCCCCGCGCCGGCCGCCGAGCCGCGCGCCCCGCCCCGCCCCGCGCGGAGCCCGACCTACCTCCCGGGCCTCGGCCGGGCTGGGCGCCCCCGGGCGCCGGCGACGTCCCTTCTCGTCGGGCCCTCGGGCCTCCGGGGCCGGGCGGCGGTCAAGGGCGGCCGGGGGCGCGCGACCGTGCGCGCCCCGCCCGGGACGGCATCGCGGCGCAAAGTTTGCAGGCGGGAGGCGGGGAGCCGAGAGGACAGCGGCGCCTCCACGGCGGGGCGCGCTGGGTCCGCGCGGCGCGGCGGCGGCGGCTCGGGGTCCCGCGGCGGCGCTCGCTCCGGTCCCCCCACGTGGCCCCGCCGGCGGCTCGGGCTCGGGCTCGGGCTCGGGCTCGGGCTCGGGGCTGTTGACAACCCCCACACCAGGAAGTCCTGCCTTCTCGGGCCTGCTCACTGCTCGCTGCTCCTCCTCCCGCCTCCCGCCTCCCTCCTCCCGCCGAGGCCGGCTGCCAGCTGGCCCCGAGCCAGGCCCGCCGCCGCCGCGCTGCACGGTGGCCGCCGCCGCCCGAACCGCTCGCCTTAACCCTGCACCTGCCGGGCTCCCGACGGCGGGGCGGGGCGGGGGAGCAGCCCGCGGGGGTCCCTCGCTGGCGGGCTCCTGCGCTGCAGGCCCCGCGGAGGAGTCGCGAGGAACTGCCAGACAGGCTGTGGGCACCTGGCCGTCCGCGGGTACCCAGGAGTGTCCCCAGCGGCTGGGGCTGGGCTCGGCGTCTCCGGTTTCCACCGCAGCGTCGCGGGAGACCTCCCCGCGCCCCACTCCCGCGCAACAGCGAGTGCGTACGAGAACTTTCAAACGTGCCCCAGAGTAGAGGAAATAGGATGATGAACGCCCACGCGCGCCGTCACGGACTCCTCCAAACAATCGTCAGCTCTTCATCCCTCCAATACCTTTTCTTGGTTTTTGCAGCGGTGTTTGAATTTTTTTAATTACGTATGTGGGGGGGGGGGGTAAACGTCTGGAGGTCCACGGGGAGGGTCGCTTCTCTCTTTGCACCCTGTGGGGCCCAGGATGGAAAAGTGTCAGCCGTCTGGTTTGGTGGCAAGGGCCTTTACCCGCCGAGCCACGGCATCTGTCCTGCCCCCGTGTCTGCAATCCAGTTTCTCATACGGTGCTTTCCCCTTCTCAGACAGTCACACGAAGCAGAGTATCCGAAAAAGCTGTTGGCAGCAGGAGAGGCTGCGAGTGTGTGTCATAAGGACACACGCATGTGCAGCTGCACGCCTGTGTGTGCTAGCTCGAGGAGCACCCTGGGTGTCCCTCTCCGCGTCTCTCACTGAAGGCACAGCCTGGCTGGCGGCCAGCAGGCCCAGCAATCCCCCTTTCTCCGTTTTCCACAGCGCTGAGGCGGTAGGCACATGTGCCGGGCTCTGTGGGGGTGCTGAAGATTTGAACTCAGGTCTTCCACCCGCGGAGCCAGCTCCTCAGCCCACAATAGGTATTGCTACACACTCATCTGTGTCCTTCTGTCCATCATGTAAGCACGTGGCCTGACCTGAAGATGAACTTCCTCACCCCTGTTTCCCCCTAAGTCCACACAACCACCCCACAGGTGCACCTGAGACCCAGTCCCGACCCTTTCCCCCCTCTGCTGTACTGTCCCCCATCATTATGAAGGAGAATGCACACACGTAAAGGGTCTACTCTGAGCCTGGCAGGAAAAAACAAAAACAAACTCCCAGCTGCCATTTTTCTTTCTTGGCACCCAGAGCTGGCATGCTGAGCAGGAGTCTTCCAGCCAAAGAAGGCTCTAAAGGAGGCGGCATGTGCTGCCACTCACGGGCGTGGAAGGAGATAGGGCCTCGTTGATTTTACTCAAAAAGTCCTGGCGAGGTGTGGCAGCGCGCTGTAACCCCAGATCCCGGGGGACGGCACAGAAGAGGGAGGATGCGGAGTTCAAAGCCAGCCTCAGCCACATGAGATCGTGTCAACAGCAACAGACAGACAAGAGGAAGAAAGGAAGGAGGAGCTGCTGGCTGGGCTGGGAATGGAGTTTAGCAGCGTGCTTGCCTCATGTAAACGAAGCCCTGGACTCTGTCTCTAGCATCCAAAGCACAGATAATGGTGCACACCTGAAATCCCAGCACCCTAGAGTGAAGGCTTTTCCTGGTGAATAAGAGGCTACCCTGGGCTACTACACGAGATTCCGTCACATCGTCTCACGGGGAAGAAGGACCGTGTGAATACAGAGATTCAGTGAAAGAAACAGACACATTCGGGGATTTTAGGCTTCTGTGGGAACGTCTAGACGATGTGCTTTAACTCACACACACACACCTGTGTATACATATATGTATATATATACATATATCTTTTTTTAAATAAGGTCTTTACCAAGCTGGTAGCCAAGTGAAATCGTGATCCAGCTCTGAATGCAAGAGCTACAAGCACAAGCCAGCATGCCTGACTCTCATTAGTGTGCTGGTGTTGGTGATAGTGCCAAGAGGTCCCAGGCATGAGAGTTAACTACTCTACTGCTGAGCTGTAGACCAGGCTGGCCGCGGCCTCCTGATCGGCCTGCCTCCACCCCCCGAGCGCTGGGATCACAGGCGTGCGCAGCCACCCCCTGGCTTATCTTACTTCTCTGAGGCAGGCTCTCAGTAAGGGGCCAGGATGACCTGGGAAGAAGCTGCAGGGCAACCCAGGCAGCATTTTTATTTCCTGTGATAACGGTTACAAGCCAGCGCCTCGGCTTCGACTACTAGTGTGCCGAGTTACAGTTTATTTTTACTGTGTGCGTCTGTGTGCAGCTGCCCGAGGAGGCCAGAGGTGTCGGATGCTCTAGGGGTGGAGTCACAGGCAGCTGTGAGCCGCTCAGCGTGGGTGCTGGGAACTGTCCTCCAGTCTTCCGCACAAGCGCTGTGTGCCCTTAACTGCCGAGCCATCCCCCTAGTCCCTCCGATTGCCTTGGTCTGGTTTGGTTTCTCCAGACAGGGTTTCTCTGTGTAACAAGCCCCAAACTCGATTTGTAGACCAGGCTGGACCCGCAGAGATCGAACTGCCTCTGCCTCTCCTCAGTGCTGAAATTAAAGGCCTTCACCACCATATCCGGCCCCTTTAAGGTTAGGTAAACGTTAAAATGGAAGAAGAAGAGGAGGGGGAGGAGAAGAAAAGATCCCTAGATGGTTTGGTGGCAAATGACCAATCCCAGCACTTGGGGGGCAGAGGCAGAAGGATCTCTGAGTTCAAGGCCAGCCTGAACTCCAGGTCGACAGCCTGAGTCCCTGGACAGCCTCGGATGCACAGGTAGGCCTTGTATTAAACAACAAAGACAAACTAAATTCCTACCTCACCTATTTATTCTCTTTTATTCTTTATCTTTTGATTAAAAATCTATCCTTACTCAAGCCAAGGTAGCACATGCCATTAATCCCAGCACTTGAGAGGCAGAGGCAGGTGGATTTTCATGAGTTCGAGGCCAGTCTGGTCTACAAAGCGAGTTCAGGACCGTCGGGGCTTTTTACACTGGGAAACAAACAAAAAACCCCAAACAAACAAACAAAAAGGTGTTGTCTGTCTTGCATTACCCTCAGTACAGAATGGCCGCAGTAGCCAGGTCCTGACGCCCAGGAAAAAGCTCCCCGCAAAACCCCAGTCCTCCAGACGGAGTGCCTGCACGAGGCTCTTGACTTACAGGGTGCTTACAACGCCTACGGTCTTTATTTGTAGTCTCATGTAGGCCACACTGGCTTCGAACTCGTGTAGCTGAGGACGACCTTGAACTGAAGAAGCTCCCGCTTTCACCTGAGGCATGCTGGGACCACAGGTGTGAGCCGCAGCGAGCCAACCGAGGCTAACTGAGGCCCGCGTGCTCACAGGAGCAGCGATATTAGCTGTTAGCCGGAGGACACACAGCACCCCGGCGAAGCCTGTGCCGCACTAAAAAGCACCCACAGGCACCGGGATTAGGACGTGCACATTTGGGCATGGATCCTATTTTCCAGGCCCTGGAGGGCACAGCGAGGTCTTCTCACCCAGCCGCAGAGCTCTGTGTCAAAGCGAATCCAAGAGAGGAATTTGTCAGCGGGCTGCTGTGAAAAGGTCAAGGGAGGGGAGGGGTGAGGTCACATCCCGAGCCGCTCCCAGGCGATGCGCGGGGTGGTCTCCCAGAGGCCAGCCTGGGCGCCCAGAGGCCGGCGGGCGGCGCTCACGCAGGCGAAGGTTCGCAGGGCACGACTTGGCTCGCGGGGGCGGGCGGAAGACTTTGAGCCCCACACGGTGGAACAAGGTCCGGGCGCCGGGGAGGCTGCGAGGCCCAGCGCGAGCCGGCGGGCTCCCCTGCCCTCCCCGCGCCCGGGGCGGGGTGGCGGGGGTGGGGGCGCGCCCCTGCGCCGGCGACTCGGGGGTCCTTCCGCCGGCCTCGCGCTGGGCAGCACCCGGGGGCCGCAGCCGCAGCCTCCCACCGGGGGGCACGAGGGCGCACGGGGTTCGCGGGTGGGTGCGACCTGCGGGCGCCCGCTGGGGGGCGCGCCGAGCACCGCGCGCCTCCGCCGAAGGTTTGGGAGACCCAGCCCAGCACCGCCCGGCTGAATAGAGGGCGCGGGCCGGCGAGGACCCGGCGCCCGAGAGCCGGGGAGCGGGGCTCCCGCACCCCGGGACGGCCCCGGCGCGCTCCCCGGCGCGCTCCGCGGGCCCCGCACCCGCCACCCCAGGCCGCGGGCGCAGCGCCGCCCGCCGTTCCCGCTCTGCCCTTGGAGGGTGTGGAAGGGTGGGTTTGGGGCCGGGGGCGGGTCTGGGGGCGGACCCAGAGGCGGGGCTGGCTCTGCGGCAGGGCCCGGTTCGGCTCCCCCGGTCTCTCTCTGTCTCTCCTCCTCCCTCCTCCTGCTCCGGGCGGAGCCCGGCATGGGGGGGCCGGCGCCCGGCAGGCCAGGTACGGTGATGTAGAAAGCGGGGAGGCTTCCTGCGGGGAGGTGGGGATGGGGGGACCAGGGGCAGGGAAGATCGGCGGGGCGAGAGGCGGAGACACCCAGGGTAGCAGGACAAGGGGACGAGGAGGGGTGCCCGGGAACCTGGGGCCCTTGGATGGGAAAGGGGGGGGAGGTGGAGGGATGGAGCGGGCCAGGTTTGGAGCAAACTGGGGAAGGAGGAGGACGGCTGTGAGGAGGGGCTCCGGGAGGAGACGTGAGGCTGAAGGCGAAAGGGTGAGAGTGTGTTTGGGGGAAGGGACGCCGAAGCGCAGGTAGGAGGCCGCAGCCCGGAAGGTTGCTATGGGGCCAGACTGGAGACCCCCGCCCCTGCCGGGGTGGGATTCGGGGGCGGGACTACTAGGGGGACGCCGGGGTTCTCCCAAATCCGCGAGCAGAAAGAAGGTAGATTTGGTGTGGGCCATCAGCGAGAGGAGGGAGGCAGAAACCGTTGCTGAGGGACCAGGGAGCTGGATAGAGGTGGACGAGGTCCAGGCCCAGGACGGGAAAAGCGAGGACTCCGGGGAGTGCAGGTAGATGAAGGGTGGGTACCCAGCTCCGAACGCCATCCTCCCTTCAGCGTCCCCACCCGGTCCTGACGAACCCCCGCCCGGCCCCAGGGCCCGAGAGCGGGTGGAAGCCTCGCCGCCCCCCTTCTTCCCTGGCCGGGGGCAATGTGCGCAAGTAGGCCCCAGCACAACTTGTCTGTAGGTGTGGCCAATTCCACGGCAGATTTGTGTGCCGGAGGGCTGCGTGTGTCGGTGGGTGTGTCGGTGGGTGTTAGCGTCTGGGTCTGCCGTCCCTGGGTCTGTGTTTACCTGGGTCCCTCGCGTCTGCCCCTGTTGGAGATAAGTCTGGCTGGTGCTGTCTCGGTGTGCTGTGTGCCTGCGGAGTTGCTGTTTGTTTGTGAGGTCTGTGTGTCTGTGGAGGTTCGGGACGTATTTACACAGAGTGGGAATCTGTGTCACCCTGCCCTCTGAGCGGCCGTGTGGCTGTGCACCTTTGTCAGGGTGTGTACGGAGTCACACACCCACTTGTGTGCCTGTCTGGGAGGGGGCCCATAGGCGCTGTGCGTATTCTGTGCCTGCTTTCCTCTTCTGAAGACCCACATCATGTCTGTTCCCTTCTCCCTTTCACTCACCCCTGCCCATCCTTCTCCCCCGTTCTCCTCACCCGTTCCCTTCTCAAGTGGATCCGGGACCCAGGGACGGCCGCCCCCCGGGCCTGGTGGCGTTGAGAAGGGCCCCTCAGCCCCCACCTCTCGCCCCACGACATGAACCTTCTCTACCGAAAAACCAAGCTGGAGTGGAGACAGCACAAAGAAGAGGAGGCCAAACGGAGGTAGGACTGGGGCCCTAGGCTGTTCTGGGGCCTGTTGCACTGGGCCTGCCCCTTTCGCTCAGCCACAGCCCCTCCTGGGGCCCACGAGCCTTGTCAGCAATGACAGTTCTTTCCCCAGATTCTCTGCTCAGTAGAATGGCTGCAAGTGCACATGCTTGGTCCCAGCCCCGCTCCTGGCTTCCTGGGGGAGGGGATGGCCAAGGGGGTGACTTCCAGCCTTTGGAGAGCCTTGTTGGCTTGTCCCCGAGCCTGGGGGCCCAAGCCACCCCTTCCCAATTCTCTCTTCTGTTGTTTTGAGACTGGCGGCTGGTTTTCTCCTGTCACCTGACCTTGGAAAGGGCAGGCCCCACGGTCCTCACAGGGTCCAGGGAGAGGGTCATTTTAGAGGCCTCAAAGAGCATTTAGAGTCCCCTCCTAGCCTCCTCTATTGGAGGAAGTGAGTGACTAAATGACAGGGGTGTGTGTGTGTGTGTGTGGTGAAGATTTGTAGGCTAAGTACTGAGGAAGGGCCAAGGGGAGACCCCATGCCTCTCGCTCTTGAAGCCCCACCAACCCTTTCTCCTGCCCTCCCAGGAACTCGGGCCTAGCCTCGGCTTCATCCTCTTCCTTTCCCTCTGACTGCACAGTCTCTTGGAGCCTGAGTCAGAACCACCTCCCAGCTCCCTTCTCCCTCCTCGCAACTGTGGAGTTTAATTCTTGTTGTTAATTAGATTAATCAGAGTGATCACTACAGCGCTCTCTCCCTAATGAAGGGGTAGTAGACAGGGCCTTAATGAGAGCCCACCCCATAGCGGCCTCCCCTGCCAGCCGCCCCCCTCACTCACCCAGAGAACTTGGGGACAGAGAAAGGGAATAGAGAGCTGGGGAGGATGACAGAGAGAGGGCAGCAGAGGGAGGGAGGAAGAGAGAGAGAGAGAGCAAGAGAGAGAGCGTGCTTCCAGGGAGGCTGCTGTGGTGATTCAGGCATCACACCGGGCCACTGGAAGGCCTATGGTGTGACGGAGGAGGCCGTATTTGCTGGGCATGACAGGAGGCCAAAGGCCAGCCGTGGGCCCCCATGTGAGAGGTACCATAGAGGCAGGTATGTCTGCTTGTCTGTCGGTGGCTTTTGCCTGCATCGCATCTTTCTCCACAGAGCAGGTTGTGTACTAGTCAGGGGGTCAGTGGGGCACACTGTCTGATTTCACTTCTGGCACCGTAGGCTGCCCTCCACCCATTGCCTGGCTTCTCCTAAGTCCAGAGAATCTGCCTGAAGACATCCCGACCCTAGACCTTCAGCTCTCCCTCCCAGGCTCCTGTCCCCCTCCCTGGGGAAGCTCCTGAAAAGGCCATCTCCTGAGATGGAGAAAGGCAAGTTCAAGGCTTGGTGTCTAACTTCAGTTCCACCCTGTCTTCTCCCCATAGCTCCAGTAAGGAAGCAGGCCCGACAGGCCCGGTGGGGCCTGGGGCTGTCCCAGCGCCCGGGGTTCGAGTGAGGGACATTGCCTCGCTTCGCCGGTCCCTCAGGATGGGCTTCATGACCATGCCCGCGTCGCAGGAGCACACGCCCCACCCCTGCCGCAGCGCCATGGCCCCACGCTCGCTCTCTTGCCACTCGGTAGGCAGCATGGACAGTGTAGGGGGTGGGCCCGCAGGAGGCGGGGGCGTGCTCACGGAGGACAGCGGCGCCCGAAGACCCCCGGCCAAGCCCCGGCGGCACCCCAGCACCAAGCTCAGCATGGCCGGATCCGGGGCAGAGACACCGCCAAGCAAGAAAGCAGGTGAGACAACCACCCTGTTACCCATCCCTCCTCAGAGGGAGCTGGCAGCCGGCAGGATCCATTCCATGCCAGGGGGGGGGCCTGGGAGGGTTCATTCAGCCAGGAGCCAAGGAAGTGGAAGATTCCATTGTGAGAAGGAATAGGGGGGTTCTTTTAGATGGACCTCAGATGAACCATCCAAGGGCAGGAGACACTCCCTAAGAAACAGCCCTTAGGAAAGGGCACAAAGGTGGAAAGGAACTGAAGATTCCGGAGTCCGTGCGGGGCTGGGGTGGGAATCTGAAGAGGAGAGCCTGTGGTAGTCTGTGAGACCCAGTCTCAAAAAAAAAAAGACAAAACACCCCCCAAAAAAATTAATTAAAAACAAAATCCGGACAGTGGTGCCATGTGCCTTTAATCTCAATACTCAGGGAGTAGAGGCAGGAGAATCTCTGTGAGTTCAAAGCCAGCCTGAACTACATATGGAGTTCCAGGCTAGCAAGGCTACATAGTTGAGACCCTGTCTCAAACAAATTGGGTGGAAGGAAAGAAAGAAAGAGAGAGAAAGGGAAGAAAGAAAAAGAAAAAAGACTGGGGACTGCCTTGTAACAAATAAATGTACTGGGCTCTAAATGCAAGGTTATGGAAAGGGTAAATGGACAATAGTCCTTGAAGATGGTCAAGAGGTCATTCTCCCCCTTTACTACAGAGTGAGTTTAAGGCCAGCCTGGGCAACGTAGAGGCCCTATCTTAAGAAAGAAAAAAATTAATCAGAAACAAAACAAAACCAGGCATGTGTCCCAAAGTAGAACACCTGCCTAGAACCCCCCAGTGAGGGGCTGGAGTGTGGCTCAGTGGTAGAGCCCCTGCCTAGAATTCCCCAGTGAGGAGCTGGGGTGTGGCTCAATGTAGAGCCCCTGCCTAGAATCCCCCAGTGAGGGGCTGGGGTGTGGCTCAGTGGTGGAGCCCCTGCCTAGAATCCCCCAGTGAGGGGCTGGGGTGTGGCTCAGTGGTCACCTGCCTAGAATCCCCCAGTGAGGAGCTGGGGTATAGCTCAGTGGTAGAGCCCCTGACTAGAATTCCCCAGTGAGGGGCTGGGTGTGGCTCAGTGGTAGAGCCCCTGCCTAGAATTCCCCAGTGAGGGGCTGGGGTGTGGCTCAGTGGTGTAGCCTCTGCCTAGAATTCCCCAGTGAGGGGCTGGGGTGTGGCTCAGTGGTAGATCACCTGCCTAGAATTCCCCAGTGAGGGGCTGGGTGTGGCTCAGTGGTGGGGCACCTGCTTGGCAAGGTAGATGCACTGCATTGAATAAGCTCCATTTTTCCCTTCCCACACTACTTAGGCGCCCAGAAGCCAACCCCTGAGTGCCGAGAGTCTAGCCGGAAGGTCCCACCACAAAAGCCCCGGCGCAGCCCCAACACCCAGCTGTCGGTGTCTTTCGATGAGTCCTGCGGCCCAGCGCCGTCTCCTCGGGGGAACCTGCCGCCGCAGCGCCTCAGCCGGGCTTCTCGAATCGCGGGGGACCCGGATGCGGGCGCCCAGGAAGAGGAGCCGGTGTACATCGAGATGGTGGGGGACGTCTTTCGCGGCGGAGGCCGGAGCGGGGGCGGCCTGGCGGGCCCCCCTCTTGGCGGTGGAGGCCCAACGCCTCCGGCCGGTGCCGATTCGGACTCTGAGGACAGCGAGGCCATCTACGAGGAGATGAAGTACCCCTTGCCCGAAGAGGCCGGGGAGGGCCGGGCCGGTGGGCCTCCCCCGCTGGTGGCCCCTCCACAGCAGCCTCACGCCCTCCCGCCCCACGCCCACCGCCGCCCCGCCTCGGCCCTCCCCGGCCGGAGGGACGGGACGCCCACCAAGACCACCCCGTGCGACATCCCCCCCGCCCTTCCCCAACCTCCTCCAGCACCGGCCGCCTCTGCTGGCCTTCCCTCCGGCCAAGCCCGCTTCGCGCGCCCCCGGCGAGGGGGGCTCCAGGCTACCGGTCCTCTGCCACCCCAAGGAGCCGGCCGCGCCCACCGCAGCTCCCCAAGTGCCTGCTCGGGAGCGGGAGACGCCTCCCCTGCCGCCTCCGCCTCCGGCCGCCAACCTGCTGCTGCTGGGCCCGTCCGGCCGGGCCCGGAGCCACTCCACGCCGCTGCCCCCCCAGGGCTCCGGCCAGCCCCGCGGGGAGCGCGAGCTCCCCAACTCCCACAGCATGATCTGCCCCAGGGCCGCAGGGGCGCCGGCGGCCCACCCCGCCCCGGCCGCCTTGCTCCCCGGGCCGCCCAAGGACAAGGCCGTGTCCTACACCATGGTGTACTCTGCCGTCAAGGTGACCACGCACTCGGTCCTGCCGGCCGGGCCGCCCCTGGGGGTCGGGGAGCCGAAGACGGAGGAGATCTCGGTTCTTCACGGGATGCTGTGCGCCAGTTCGAGGCCCCCTGTCCCGGGGAAGGCCAGCCCGCACGCAGCGGCCATGGGTTCGGCCGCCGGCGTCCTCCACCACCGCAGCTGCCTGGCCTCCCCGCACGGCCTTCCGGATCCCGCCGCAGGGCCCCTGGCCCCCCTCTGGACCTACCCAGCCACGGCAGCTGGGCTCAAGAGACCCCCCGCCTATGACAGTCTCAAGGCTGGGGGGGTGCTCAACAAGGGCTGCGGAATGGGGGCGCCGTCCCCCATGGTCAAGATCCAGCTGCAGGAGCAAGGGACTGACGGGGGCGCCTTTGCCAGCATCTCCTGCGCCCATGTCATCGCCAGCGCGGGGACGCCGGAAGAGGAAGAGGAGATGGGCGCCGCCTTTGGGGCAGGCTGGGCCCTGCAGAGAAAAGTCCTGTATGGAGGGAGGAAAGCAAAGGAACCGGACAGTGAGTGAGGAGCTGGGACCGGGGGTGTCGCTGACGGCCGGGGCTAAGTGTTGAAGGGCCATGTAGAGCCTGCAGACCTATTGTCCTGACCTGAGAAGTTTGTGAGAGACCAGAAAGGTGGGGATGGGGAGCAGAATGGATGGAGGCAGGGAGGGAGATGTCTCTGAATGGAGCCAGGAAAAGGTAGGACGGTCTGGGATAGGGCCTGGGGTAGAATCCGGCCTCCTCCTGCTCCACCCTCTGCCCCTGACTTCCTTGGGCTGCAAGGGTGTGTGTTTGTGAGTGTGTGCACACTAGGAGCTAAACACAGCTGCCTCCCAGCCATTACCATGGCAACCCATCCAGACAGGAGAGGAGAGGGAGGCCCCTGCCGTTGCCAGGCAACGCAATGCTCTGCCAGGCCTGCTCTCAGAGATGGGCTTAGTTCACATACTGCCCTTCCCCCACTCCATACACTCCACAGGCCCCCACCTCTTTCAGGGTTCAGGATTTGGGATTCTCTCCCTACTGAGAGGAAGCACTCCCCCCCACCCCCGTTTCCAGGGTGCTCAGGTGCTCACTCTACCCCTGTCTGCACCTGGAGAGCCAGGGTGGAGAAAGCCTCTGAAGAGTCTTTGGCCTGAGCAGGCTCTGAGCCCCACGGATGGGAGCCATGGGCCGAGAGGAGGCGGCAGGGCTGCTCCTGGTGTGTGTGTGTGTCTGGGGGCACGAGAGGCGGAGCCGTGCCCATCCCTGTTGTGGTTTTCGGAAGGGCCTCCGTGCTGCATTGTACACGTTTGCTGGGTAGAAAAGCCCCTCCCGCCTGCAGGCACTCAGCTCTTTTTGTTATCCCAGCAGAAGAGGATGGTGCCCGGGCCTGGAATGGCAGTACGGAAGGTCCTGGCAAAGCAGAGCACGAGGACAGGGTCCCTGTGGCATCGGGGATTCCTGTGAGAAGCCAGGGGGCAGAGGGTCTGCTGGCCAGGATCCACCATGATCGAGGAGGGAGCCGCACAGCGCTGCCGGTCCCTTGCCAGACGTTCCCGGCCTGCCACCGGAATGGAGGTGACACCTTGCCCTCATATTCCATACACAGAGATGGGTGGGTCAGGAATCGGACAGGGTCCACCCTGGACTACCCTGCCCAACTACTGCCAACTCCATGTCTACCTTTGAAAAATATTTCTTGCACTTTGAGTGGAACCCAGAAGTTCCCACATGTGAGGCAAGGTGCTCTACCAGTGAGCCACACCCAGCCCCTCACTGGGGGATTCTAGGCAGGGGCTCTACCAGTGAGCCACACCCCAGCCCCTCACTGGGGGATTCTAGGCAGGTGCTCTACCAGTGAGCCACACCCAGCCCCTCACTGGGGGATTCTAGGCAGGTGACCACTGAACCACACCCCAGCCCCTCACTGGGGGATTCTAGGCAGGGGCTCTACCAGTGAGCCACACCCCAGCCCCTCACTGGGGGATTCTAGGCAGGGGCTCTACCACTGAGCCACACCCCAGCCCCTCACTGGGGGATTCTAGGCAGGGGCTCTACCACTGAGCCACACCCAGCCCCTCACTGGGGAATTCCAGGCAGGGGCTCTATCACTGAGCCACACCCCAGCCCCTCACTGGGGGATTCTAGGCAGGGGCTCTGCCACTGAGCCACACCCCAGCCCCTCACTGGAGGATTCTAGGCAGGGGCTCTGCCACTGGGCCACAACCCAGCCCCTCACTGGGGAATTCCAGGCAGGGGCTCTACCACTGAGCCACACCCCAGCCCCTCATTGGGCCACTCTAGGCAGGAGCTCTACCACTGAGCCACACCCAGCCCCTCACTGGGGGATTCTAGGCAGGAGCCACACCACTGAGCCACACCCAGCCCCTCACTGGGGGACTCTAGGCAGGGGCTCTACCACTGAGCGGCTCCCCAGCTTAGAACACTGCACCTCCACCTCCTCCCTTCTTTTGGTGAAGCAGGGGACAGGTTAGCCTTCAGCCTCCTTAGGGAGGTGAGGGAGGACAGCTGTGGTCTCTCTTCTCATCTCTGGTTTTTGGGCCTAGATTTCACAGGAGGGTACCGCCTGGGCCGCTCTGCCTCCACCTCTGGAGTCCGTCAGGCTGCGCTCCATACCCCTCGGCCCTGCAGCCAGCCCAGGGATGCCCTGAGCCAGGTAAGATCCGGTATTTGTTTTCTCTTTGAAGGAGCGGGTAGAAAAGAAGGCTTGGGCATGGAAAGAAGAGACAGACAGGCTGTCTCGGCCCCTGGAACTCAGTGATCCGGGGAGGTAGGGGTGTTAAAATAAATAAGGCTGGGTGCGGTGGCGCACCACTGTGATCCCAGCAGAGGCAGGCAGATCTCTGAGAGTCCAAGGCCAGCCTGGTCTACAGAGCCAAGGCTACCCAGAAAAACCCTGTCTGAAAAAAAAAATATATACATATATAATTATAATATATATAATTAATAGGGGTCAGGGCACACACTTGTAATGCCTACTTGGGAGGTGGAGGCAGGAGGATTGGAAGTGGAAGTTCAAGGTCCTCCTCCCTGCAGTAAATACTGAGTTCCAGGCCAGCCTGTCTCAAGAAAAGAAAGGGTGCTGGAGAGCTCGCTGAGCAGTTTAGAGCTTGTTGCGTGCAGAGGACCAGGTTCAATTCCCAGCACCCACGCTGGGCAGTTCACAGCTGCCTGTAATTCCAGCCCCAGGGGTTCAGACGTCCTCTTTTGGTCTCCAAGTCCGCACGCACAGCACATACTCTCTTAGACACGTGCACAAATAAATGAAAAGTCATAAGAAGAAAGCGGACCGTGAAGTGGCTTAGTGGTAAAGGCACTTGCCCCAAGCCTGGCAACCTGAGTTTGATCCTCAGAACCCACGTGGTGGAAGGGGAAGAGGGACCCTCATAAGCTGTCTTCCGGCCATCGCCCACACACAAAACAAATGCTTTTCTAAAAGTCTTAGTAAATAAATAGGGAAGGAAGATGAACAGAAAAATAAAGGAAAGAGAGAAAGTCAGGCTGGGGACTAACCATTGCTGCCTGCACGGCCTTTGGGCAACGGGGACGGAAGGCCAGCAGGACAGTGAGGGTCTCTGGCTTGGCTCCGAGCTTACAGAAGCAGGGTCCTGGCAAGTCTGGGGAGTGGCTTGTCTCCAGGGCAGCTTTAGCAGTTTGGAAAAAGAGCCCCTGCCTGGACAGATTTGAAAACCCACGTGCCTGGTTCTAGTTTAGTCTCTCTTTTGTTTCTTCGCTTAGTTGCTCTGTTCTGGTGTTTCTTTTCAAGTTTTGGAAGGGGGTTTCGGAACAAACCCTGCTGTAGGACGAGCTCTGTAGACCAGGCTGGCCTAGAGCTCAGAGACCCCCTTGCCTCTGCCTCCCAAGCTGTAGATCAAGCTAGGCTCCAACCTATTAACTTCCTGCCTTAGACTTCTGACTCCGGAATGCTGGGATTTAAGAAGGGGCTTCAAGGCCTGGGCTAGGAGGTGCTGGGCATTTGGGCAAGCACCCTATTAGCATTCCTAGCACCAGAAGATCTTTTTTAAGTTAAATGTATTCTCTGATAATTTCACACCTATACTATGCGTTTTGTTTACTTTCTTCACTCCTGCCCAATAATCTCCCTCCCGCTTCCGGCGGTACCCCAGCTCCTCCTCGTGGGCCTGCGGCCCGCATTCTTGCCCTTTTGTTTTGTTGGAGGACTAAGGGCTCCTTCCTCAGGGTGCCCAGGCTGGAAACCTGTCCCCTCGCCTGCGCAGCCTGGGAGAAGACGGATGCAGGGCCTGGCGGGGGCTGGAGGGTTTGGCCACAGGCCCTTGACCCTCGGTGTTTCTCTCTCTCCGGGGTTCCCGGCGCAGACCCACCCCGTGCTGCCTCTGCCCTTACCGCCCCAGCCGGCCCGGGAGCGCGACGGCAAGCTCTTGGAGGTGATCGAGCGGAAACGCTGCGTGTGCAAGGAGATCAAGGCGCGCCACCGGCCCGACCGCGGGCTCTGCAAGCAAGAGAGCATGCCCATCCTGCCCAGCTGGCGGCGGGGCCCCGAGCCCCGCAAGTCCGGCACGCCGCCCTGCCGCCGGCAGCACACGGTCCTGTGGGACACGGCCATCTGAGGACGCGGCGGGACACCGGGCGGGGGCGGGGCGGCCCGGGCCGCCGAGCCCGAGGGGCGGGAGAGGGGCCCGCGGGGCGCGGGTCTGCTCGAGCGCGGGCCCCGCAGCCAGGGCCGGGGTGGCGGGCGCGGGAAGGAGGGACGGGTTCGCAGGAGCCGGGGTGGGGCCCGCAGGTCGGCGGGGACGCGGGGAAGGCAGGCAGCGCTCACGAGCCAGGGGAGCGGGGAAGGGTATTTATTTTGGTATTTATTTCGGTCCCGAGGGCACCCTGGGCCCTTCTGGGCGGTCGGCGAGCGGCCCAGGCGGTGACCGTGCTCACGGTCCCCAGAGCCCGGTAGCGGTGTGGTCTGCTGTAAAACAGCGCGTCATTTAGTTCTGGGGTAAGGGTCTAGCCAGGGACGGGAGGGTGCCGGGAGAGGGGAGCGAGCGGGCGGCGGGGAGCGGGGTATTTATTTAAATAATTAAAAAAGAGCTGTCAGGAACTTTTTTTAAATTCCTTTCTTTTCAGAATAATATATTAAAAGACTCATGATCCTAGAGCTGGCTTCTTCTCTTCCCCCGGGTGTGCTCTGTCTTTACACTTGCTCCTTTTCCCACAATGCCCTGGGTGGGTGGGAGCCCCCGCGGCCTGTCACCGAGAAAGCAGTTTCAGGTAAGTGGGAATCGCGTCATGCTGTCCACTGCCTACGTGTCTTTGTGTGTGTGTGTGCAGCCGTGTGTGTGTGTAGCCGTGTGTGTGCACACGAGTGCGGAGCTCGGGCCTGACCGCCTGCCTCCGCCTGGGGTGCAGGCGTGAAGGCGGCTCTGCAGTGCTCGGTCCAAGCCGGGCCCAGCTCCGACCTCTCCCGAGCAGTGCGCTGACCCTGCGGTGTGTTCAGACTCGGAGGTTTGCGTTAGACACGTGTGGGAGCCGGAACCCCAGGCCGCGGTAGACAGAGGAAACAGGGCTGCTGGTCGTCTACCCCCAGGCCGCGGTAGACAGAGGAAACAGGGCTGCTGGTCGCCCAAGCGGGCAGGAAGGCCAGGAGACTCCCAGGACAGGCCCAGAGGCCCCGGGCTCCCAGGGAGGGTCTGCAGACAGCCATAGCGCCTGGCTAAGTTTGCGTAAGCCTGAAGGTTCAATCACTTGTGCCACCAATAATAAACAAATAATGGTGAAGCATTATATACATTATTTTAAAAAATGACAGTGCTATACAGGTTTTTAGATTGAAAACACCAATTTTAGATTGAAAACACCAAGTCAGGCGCAGTGGCGCACACCTGTGATCCCGGCACTCAAGGAGGCAGAGGCAGGCGGCTCTCTGTGAGCTCAAGGCCAGCCAGGGCTACACAGAGAAACGCTGTCTTGAAAAACAAAAAGAAAACACCAGTTAGAAATAAATCAACAGCGGTGGAGGGGCACAGGCCTTTAACCCTGGCCTTGTGAGTTCAAGGCCCCTGTGGTTTAGAGTGAGTTTCAGGACAGCCAGGGCTACACAGAGGGAAAAAAAGAGTAAAGAAAGAAATCCTAGCCTGAGAGAGGGCTGAGATAGGGAATGGTGTGGGCCCAGCCCTGCAATGCCAACCTTTGGGAGGCAGAGGGAAGAAGATCCAAAGGTCAGGGCCAGCCCGAGCCATCCACTAAGATCCCGTCTCCAAAAACAAAGGCAGCAACCCGCCCTGTCCCAAGCAGTAGACATTTTTATGCCCTGAGAAAAACGAACAGAAGCTGGCTATGGCGCTGCGCTCCTGTAATCAGCCCCGAGGAGGTCAAGGCAGGGTTATTGGTTCAGAGCCAGCCCAGGCTATGTGAGACCCCATTGAGAAGAAACGGGGAAGCCTGGAGAGATGGCTCAGTGGATAATTGGCAGGTAGAGGTCCTTGCTGCCAAGACTGAGCGCCTGGTTTTCATCCCCAGGACAGAATTACCTCCCCAGGTCTTTACGTGAGCTCCACACATACATTATGGTATGCACACTCATACAGACACAGGAATAAAGAAAAAGCCCAAGTGAATGTAAATAGTGCATTAATAACAGCATCAGAAATGTAATAATATGGGCCAGGTGGTGGCGGCACACATCTGTAACCCCAGCACTTGGGAGCCAGAGTTCAAGGCCAGCCTGCTTTACAGAGTGAGTCCAGGACAGCCCGGGCTACACAGAGAAACCCTGCCTCAAAAACAAACAACTCATGATATGGGACTGTGGTTCAGGTGGTAGAAGGTACCTGATAAAGTCAGAGCCCTGGGTGAGCGCGTGGTGAGTTTGAGACCTGTGTCAAAAAATACATAAATAATTACATGTCTGGGAATAACTTTAATAACAAACATACAGAACCATATCAGATCAGTAATAAAACCAACAGCCAGCAAAGTCATTTTAAAAAGGGAATCTGGAGAGTAAAGCCCTGCTCAAGCAGCACCAGGCTGGAGAGCTGACTCGGCAGACAGCGCTTGCTTGAGTAGTCCAGGTTCGGCTCCTAGCAGCGTCATGGTTCACAGAGGTTTACAAGCACCTGTCACTCCTCCTCCAGGCACGGGACATCCTCTTTTGACCTTGTGTGCACAGGACAAAACAGGCAAACATACATTTACAAATAAAGTGAGTAAATGTAAAACTTCAATAAATGAAGCAGACAAACCGCTGTGATGGCTCAGGGGTAAAGGTGCTTGCTGCCAAGTCTAAGGCGCTAAGTTCGGTTCCCAGAACCCACAAACAGGCAGACGGAGAAAATGGACTCTACAGAGTCGCTCTCTGAGCTTGACAAGAATACTGTGTTATGAATGCACACACATGCACAGAGAGAAGATTTTTTTTTTTTTAAGTTAAAAGGTAAGATTTGACTTGTCTGTAAACAGCTTAATAAAAGACATGGCAGTTTTGAGCCAGGCGTGGTGGCACAGGCCTGTAATCCCAGCACTCAGGGAGGCAGGCAGATCACTGTGAGTCCAAGGCCAGCCTGGTCTACAAAGCAAGTCCAGGATAGCCACGGCTACATAGAGAAACTCTGTATGGAAAAAAACAAAATAAAAAAACCCCGGCAGTTTTCAAATGAATTTACCATAGCCCAAGGGAATTACTTGGGAAACTTGATAAAATTTGAAAGTTCTTCCAGAATAATGGGGAAACCAGAACATTCTGAGGCAGAATAAGGGTGACCTGCCTTCCTGAATGCTCCAACATAAAATCAGAACATTCTGGCCCTAGGACAGAACTCAGCTATCAAATAACTCATCATTATAAGGAGCCCAGAGAGACCCTGGCGTCTGGCACTTCCCGAGCAGGGCTGTTAGAAAGCAGTTTGGAAGGGAGCGGCTGGTTCTTGCAGGGTCTTTATGATCCCAACCCTCAGGAGGTAGAGGCAGGAGGATCAGAATCTGCTGTCATCAGCTGCTGCAGAGCTAGCTTCAGGCTAGCCTGGGCTACACAAGACACTGCTTCAAAACAAATAACCAGCTGGGAGGGGCAAGGCAGGCTGTAGCCCTCACCATCTCAGCGAGTTCGTCCTACGGAAACGATTCTATGATGTGCTATGCATGAGGGCGCCGACTGCAGCCTCGTTTGAAGTGACGAGGAAAGGCCCCCGGAGCTCATCGGGGAGCGCTGACTAAGCGGTGGAAGCTGCTGGGTAGACTGCAGAAGACGTGACTATTCTGGACCAACCTGTAGGCAAGGCGGGTGGAAAGGAGCAGGCTAGAAAGCTTGGTGAGCCTTGACAAAGGCCAGCGTCTGGAGGAAATACACCAGGTACTTAACGGTGACTCTTGAAGTCTTCGAAGAAAAGGGACGTAACTAATATAAAAATTAATGGGGGAGGGGCACGGCGAGATGGCTCAGGTGGGTGAGAGCACTGGCTGCTCTTCCAGAGGGCCAGGGTCCAATTCCCAGCACCCCGTGGGGACTCCCAACCATACTGTAATTCCAGTTCGAGCAGATCTGGTATTCATTTTCTGGCTTCCTCTGGGTCATGGCACACATCCATGCATGCAAAGGAGCACTATGGCCCACGCACCATGTGACAAATGAACTCACACATAAAATAAAATTTTAAAATACTGGGCAATGGTGGCTCACGCCTTTAATCCCAGCACCCGGGAGGCAGAGGCAGGTGGATCTCTGTGAAGTTGAGGCCAGCCTGGTCTACATAGTGAGTCCAGGACAGCCAGAGCTACACAGAGAAACCCTGTGTCAAAAACCAAACAGACAAAACACGGAGTTTGACCCCTAGAGGCCACAGTAAAAAGCTCTAGTGTGGTGGTTCACACTTCTGGTCTCAACCCAGAGGAGATGAAGACAGAACTCCAGGGCTCCCTGCTGGCCAGCCAGCCTGTGTGAACCGGTGGGCTCCGGGACATGAAGAGACTAGCTCTGAGGCAAGGTGAGTGGCCCCTGAGGGTGGCACCTCGGGTGACCTCTGGCCTCCAGGAGCTTTTGCACTCACCCATACACACTGGGTGCAAGCACACACAGACACACACGCTTAACTCAGAGTTGTGTGTTAAGGCTCATGTCTGTGATCCCAGCGCTCCGGAGGCTGAGAAGGGAGGATGCTGGGAGTTGGTGCTTGCTTTGTGTAGTGAGTTCTAGGATAGCTTGAGCTACCCACGGTGACAGTGTCTCAGTAAGTTAAAAATACATAAAAGAGAACAAGATAACAAATACGGAGACAATGAAAAGACCAAATCTAAAGTGTTTCTAAGCTATGTGTGCGTGTTTAATGTGCATACTTTTGTTTTCTTCCTTTAGTTTTTCAAGACAGGGTTTCTCTGTGTAGCCTTGGCTGTCCTGGAACTCACTTCGTAGACCAGGCTGGCCTGGAACCCACAGAACTCCTCCTGCCTCTGCCCCACAGGGTGCTGGGATCACAGGTGTGTGCCACCGCTGCCCAGCTGTGTCCCCTACTTTTAAATAGGGCCCTGCCAGATGCGTCTGGGGCTAGCTATTGCTCTGTAGAGACCTTTAATAAACTTTTCCCAAAGACCAAAGGAGAAAAAAGTTCGCATATTGCGTCCGTGAGATAGCTTGGACCGCCCAGTGGTCGGGGTGTTTGATGGCATTTAGTGACTTTGTTGCTTTTGGTGCGTGACGGCGTGTCGTGGCTGTGTGTCCGTAAGAATCCACCATCCTACGGGGGTGCCGAAGCGTGAACAAAATGACTTGCACGAGGCATTTGCTTCAAAATAAAATGGGAAGAGGAAGATGCCCAGGGCACCCGGGAGTGATCCAGGGAGGGTGGACAATGGGCACAGGAGTGTTCGCTGAAAGCGTTTGTCAGCAAATGAGTCTGTCGGAAATTTTCCACAGTTTTCACAAGTGTTTATTTTAAGTCAGTATGACGAGCCAAAAAATTTTCCCTCCTTTGGGGAAAAAAAAATGTGGGTTGGAGATAGAGTCGAAGAAGTCCCTCCCTCCTGTACCAGACAACCCTAGAGAATTTTTTTTTTTTTTTTTACACTGTCTGATGTAGCCCAGGCTGGACTCGAAATGGCTGGGTAGCCAAGGATGACTTTGAACACCTGATCCTCCTGTCTTCCTCTTCTGAGTCCTGAGAGTACAAGCCTAAGCCACCATGCCATGCTGGGCGCTGAACCCAGGGCTCCCGCCCTGCTTAAGCACAGTGGGACCCCTCTCTCGGTGTCTGGCGAGAAGCTACCATCTTTCTTTTGTTCTGTGTTGTCTTTTAAGGTTTATTTATTTATACATGTGAGCACTCTATTTGCATGTGTGCCTGAACGACAGAAGAGGGCATCAGATCCCATTATAGATGGTTGTGAGTCACCAGGTGGCTGCTGGGAATTGAACTCGGGACCTCTAGAAGAGCAGACAGTGCTCTTAACTGCCATCTCTCCAGTCCCTACCATCTTTCATTTTTACAGAAGCCGTGTATGTGTTCAGTAGGAAAGTCCCAGGCGCTGAAAAAGCAGAACTAAAACAATCTATTCCCACCACCCACAAGGTACGGTTTACTGTACACTGCAGAAAACTCTCTGCATATGTGTATTTACAGCGAAAACAAAATTAGGTCATTCTTCGTGTATTTATTTGTTGGTGTTGCGGTGGGGAGGGCCTTGAGTGCCAGGTGTGGAGGTCAGAGGGAAGCTCTGTGGAGTCGGCCCTCAGCTCTCTTCCTCTCAGGGTTTCCAGGGATCAAATTCAGTTGCGAGGCTTGTGGGGCGCCTTTCGCTGTTGAGCCCTTTGCCAGCCCTGCAAATTTTGTGAGTCCAGCTTTCCCTGTGTAGCCTTGATGGCCTGAGCCTCCCCGGCCTGGATCTCGGAGATCCGCCAGCCTCTGCTCCGAGTGCTGGGACCACAGTTGCTGCAGCGAGCTCAGGGTGCCCGCTTTGAGGCCACCCGCACTCTTGTCCACAGCCCCAGTGGCTCTGTAATAAGCCTGATCAGCTGACCGGCTCCCCTGAGTGAGCCTTGGTGGAATCGCATTTCCTTCACTGGGGTCCGTCACTGGGACCCCAGGGGCAAGGGTACATGCTGACAGGAATTTTTAGCAACATTTCCACGCATTGGAAGCTCACACTTCGCAGCAAATACTTTCTGTACCGAGCCATCTCTCTAGCCCCTCCGTACTTGGGACTGTGCTGTTATGTATTTACTCTTGGCGGGGGGCGGGGGTGTGTGTGCGGGAGCATCCGTGCCACAGAGGGATGCGAGGGCAGAGAACACCTGATGGCTGTCAGCCCCAGTGGCAGGGGCCTGGACTCCTGAGTGACAGCTTTGGGCTGTTTGGCTTTAGGACGGAGTCTCTTGTAGCTGGAGCTGAGCACCCGGTGCACCGAGGAGGACCTTGGGTCTCAGATCCTCCTGCCTCCACCTCCCTGAGGCCAGGATTACAGGAATGAGCCACCTCCTTGGGTTGTTCGCAGTGTCCTGGCTTGCACAATAGGTAGGCCAGCTTGCCGTGGAAAACATGGAATTCCTGCCTGAGCTTGGTTGCTTCCTCAAACACCTCACAGCTCACAGGAAGTGGGAGCTAGAAGACACCAGCACTTCCTGTTCAGGCTTTGGTGTCCTCTGTGCATGTGCCAGCTGGGTAAGATGGCTCCCACCTGCCATTCCAGGACTTGGAGGCTGAAGGAGAGGGTCGTGAGTTCAAAACCATCCTTGGCTACATAGCGAGCTGGGAGCCCGGCTCCAGGTCTCCTTCACCTCTGTGAGGGTGTACAGCGCGTTGTCAGGGCCCGCCAGCCCACATTTCTTCTCTGTCCCCACCCTGGGGCAATCTCTGCTTACCAAAAGTGGCTGGCAGCCAGGACCCACAGGTCGGAAGTTCCAGAGATGGCATTGCCACCGTACTGAAAACTTTCCGCTGACCAGAGGGTGACTCTTCCTGATGCCGTTTGGCATTCCTTCCTTAGAGCTCATGGGTGGGTGGGGCGGGATGTGCACGCAGTCCAGAAACTCCGGGCGGGAGGGGGGCCTGGAAAAGTTGGGCTCGGAGGGAAAGTTTTAAATCTATGCATTATTTAGTTCACAGCCCCTTCCCATCTGAATTTACCTGGCTCATCGAGTCACTTAAAAGATATTTTGCATTTGGATCATAAACTGCCATGGTCGATCTCCTCAGAGACAGAACAGTAAAAAGATAATGGAGAACACTTCCTCTTCCCCCTTCTCTGTACTTTAAAGTCGGGCTGGGTGAGCAGAAATCTGGAGGAAAAACCAACCATCTTCTCTCACTGTTTTTGTTGTTGTTGGTTTGTTTGTTTGGTTGGTTGGTTGGTTTGGGTTTTTTTTTTTTGAGACAGATTCTCACATATTCCAGACTGACTTCCAACTCACTAAGTAGCCAAGGATGGTCTTGAACTCACGACCCTCCTCCTTCAGCCAAGTGCTGGAATGACAGGTGGGAGCCACCGTACCCAGCTTCCTTTTCTTACACCTCCCTCCCGGGTGGGGTGTATTTTGTTTGAGATTAAGGTCTTCGGTGGTCCAGACCGGCCTCCAACCTGCTGCGCAGCCGAAGCCCGCCTTGGTCCTCCTCCTGCCTTCGCCTCCCCCGGGCTGGGATTACAGATGTGCACCGCCATACCTTGTAGCTAAGTGAATCAACAGGGCTCTGGATGCAGCCTTGCTTTTTCATCTTTAAGATTTAGTGATGTGCGTGTGCGTGTGCGTGTGTGTATGCATGGGTGAGAGAATAGGGCGCTGCATCCCTCGGAGCTGGAATTACAGGCAATTAGAAAGCACTGAACATGGGCACGAACCCAGGCCCTTCAGAAGGGCTGCCAGCCTTCGCAACCCCTGAGCTGTCTCTCCGGCTCTCGGATCGTCTTACAGTTTACTTGGAGGCAGAGAGGACCCCAAGGCAAGAAAACAACCGGAGTGCGTGACAGGTTAGCTCCTGATGCTCTGGGCACGCTCCTCTGCATGTCCGTGGGCTTCCCACCCAGCCTGCCGCCGTAGCTGAAAGAGACACAGCAATGGAAAGTCCCTGTCTCTGATTTTTGCCTCCCCAGAAGTCTTCTGATGAAGAAGCATCAGTGGATATCTCTCTAGTCCCTGCCCAGGTTTTAAAATAACTGTACAGCACAGCCTGAGTTGAAGCTTGCCGTGTAGATCAGGCTGGCCTCAGACTCTCAGAGATCTCTGGAGTTAGGAGAGGTGGATACAGGAGAGCAGCAGGGAAGCTAGCCTCTGCTACTCGCAGCAGGGGCCAAAAGTCCTCAAATGGGGCTCGGTGGGGAAGACCCCCTACAAAGGAGGCCCACTGCAGCAGCTGCCCCTCAGAGGAGGAGGAGGGTGACCGAAGACGGCCAGAGGAGATCTAGGTACACCCTGCCCAGTGCACACACAGATGCACAAAACCCCCAAGGTAGATGGCATACACAGACTTTAAAAACTCATCCTATAAAATACACACACACACACACATATATGTGTGGTTCTGACACCAGTATTTCCAGCTTCGCCCTCTTACCTAAGCTGCAGAAGAACAGGCCCACCCCAAAACAGCACATCTGCTCTTGACGTCATTACAGAGGTTCAGCCTCCTCCATGTCCTGCCCAGCCAATAGCAACACCTTGAAAAGGACACCCAGGAAGACCGAGCTCCCCTTCCCTCATACACGCTTGACTAACGAGGGTGTCAGCTTAACCGCTTCAAAACACAGCCACGTGACAGCGATTTAACCTAAACGGGGGTCTTCCTTGTAGAGCCATCTAGACGTTAGCAGTCCATGGCAGATGTGTGGATGCATAGAGCAGCCGCGGGCTCCTTCCCGGTCCCTGACATCCTGGGGAACTGTCCTCAACTCACAAAGTTTCTCCCAGTAGTTTAAGAAAAAACTCACTTTCTGTGCAGCAGGGTGGGATCTTGTTACGATGCAGCGGACACTGCCACCAGCCAGCACAGAACCAAAGGTACTGGTGACATCAGTATAAACAACTGACATTTTGTTCAGATGCTAGAAGAGCTAGGTTTGTGCTCAGTAGAAGAGCCCATGCCTAGAATCCCCCAGCGAGGGGCTGGGGTGTGGCTCAGTGGCAGAGCCCCTGCCTAGAATCCCCCAGCGAGGGGCTGGGGTGTGGCTCAGTGGTAGAACACCTGCCTAGAATCCCCCAGTGAGGGGCTGGGTGTGGCTCAGTGGTCACCTGCCTAGAATCCCCCAGCGAGGGGCTGGGGTGTGGCTCAGTGGTAGAGCCCCTGCCTAGAATTCCCCAGTGAGGGGCTGGGGTGTGGCCCAGTGGTCACCTGCCTAGAATCCCTCAGTGAGGGGCTGGGGTGTGGCCCAGTGGTCACCTGCTTAGAATCCCCCAGTGAGGGGCTGGGGTGTGGCTCAGCTGAGGAGCCCCTGCCTAGAGTCCCCCAGTGAGGGGCTGGGGTGTGGCCCAGTGGTCACCTGCCTAGAACTCCCCAGTGAGGTAGTGGAAAGTGCTTGCCTATCATGTACAAGGTAGAGTTCTATTACTGAGGGCTGCCAGAAAAGAAAAAAAATGTTCTTCATTGAACAGTCCTGGGTCCTCTGTTTCCCATATACCTTGTTTAGAAGGAAAGTTAACAGCTAAGAGAAAAATGACAACAACTTAATTCAACTATGTAAGAATGTTGGGAGTCTATAAGGATATTACAAAGGCCCTTGAGAGTAGCCTGGGAGCCACTGATAGATGGCTCAGGGATTAAGAGTCCTTACTTGACAATCATGGGGACTTACGGTCAGTTCCTGTAGAACCCTAACCCACATAAAAAGCCGTGTGTGGACACACACCTGTAACTCCAGCTCGAGCGGAAACAAGAGGCTCCTGGGGCTTGCTGGTTGCTGGCTGAGATCCAGGGAGAGGCCCTGTTCAAGAGAACAACCTGGAGAGCATTAATGCAGCCCATCTTACACCCTCGTCCCTCTGTACATACATGAACGGTTGGTTACACATGTGCGAGCACACCTGCCCACATGCACACGCAAGCACATACACACACACACACACACACACACGCCATTGCCAAATGAGTGGTAATAAATTACTTTTTTTCTGTTTTGTTCGTTTGTTTGTTTGTTTCATGAGACCTGGAATGCGCACTGTAGAGCAGGCTGCCTCTGCCAATCATCGGTGTTAACGCATGTGCCACCACGCCCAGTGTCACCAGGTAGCCCAGGCTAGCTTTGAACTCTTGATGCCCTTGTCCCCTCCTCCCAAGCTCTGGGCTGAGTAGCCACACCCAGCCAAGCCGACTCTCGCCAAGGTGAAGGAGAGCGCAGCTGTGGAGACCCCAGTCCGGGCTCTTTAACGCAAGCTGACGTCACGTGGAGGTCTCCTGTAGCGGGGCTGTTCTTGGTCTCCCGGCATCCTTCACTTTCTGTTTAAGAATCTGAGATGTGGGCCTTCGAGATGGCTCCGCAAGCAAAGGGGCTTGCCACCAAGCCTGACGGTTCAGTCCCCAGGGACCAGATGAGGGAAGGAGAGGCCAGTTCCAGAAAGTCGTCCTCTGACCTCTCGGCCACGGCGCGGTGTTGGCGCAGCCAACAGTCAGCCAGTGTTCACGAAACAGATTCTGGGCCGCGTCTCGGGCTTGTCATCGGCTTCCCCGTGGCCCCTTTCCTGCTGTCCTTTATTCCGCTATCACGTTGTCCTCCAACCTCAGCTGGTCCCTCCATTTCTTGGCTGAGTACTTGCCACAAATAACTCCTCCGTCCTTCGCTATCCACTGCACACGTTAAGCAGTTTGATCAGCCCTGCCCTTAATTTAAAGTGCAGAAGCACAGGGCGTCCCGGGACTCCACCTAGCTCTCATTTCCACCAGATCGCACCTTCTTGCTGGTCTGCCGGCTGAGGAATTCGTGTGCGTGTGCGTGTGTGTGCGTGTGCGTGTGTGTGCGTGCGTGCGTGCGTGCGTGTGCGTGCGTGCGTGTGTGCGTGTGCGTGCGTGTGTGCGTGCGTGTGTGCATGTGTGCGTGCGTGTGTCGGCGTGTGCGTGTGCGTGTGCGCGCGCGCGTGCGTGTTTGTCAGCTTAGTTGGAGGCGCAGGCTGGAAACCGGAGCGTGCTGGCAGCCTCCTCGGGGCCCTGCTCCACCGCTCCACACTTCTGACCTGACTCGACTGTTTGCCGAGTCCCTCAGCTTGCTGTCAGGGTCCTCCCTATTTAAGTGACAAGTTTGCCATCTGCTTCTTTTGTGTGGTTGGTTTTTGCTTTGTTTCGTTTTTTTTGAGGCAGGGTTTCTCTGTGCTGCCCTGGCTGTCCTGGACTCGCTTTATAGACAGGCTGGCCTGGAACTCACAGGGATGCGCCTGCCTCTGCCTCCCGAGTGATGGGATCACAGGTGTGCGCCTCCTCACCAGCCATGTGCATCTGCTTCTTGATATATCAGTATTATATGTAATCTGCGAGGTTTTAAAAACAGGAAATGGGGCCAGCAAGATGGCTCAGTGGGTAGGGGTGCTTGCTACAAATCCCAACAACTAGGGCTCCATTCCCAGGATCCACTCTTGCAAAGAGAGGGCTGACCCCTGGGCTTGTACTCAGATCCACAGGGGCCCATCACCACTGTCTGTCTCCCTCCCTCCCCCCACCCCAATAAAAATGTGAAACGAAACAGAACAATGAATGCTCAGCTGGCCTGCAATGCAGTAGTGTTGAAGCCTCTGGGCCCCGAGCTTCTGACTAAACTCACGGACCGCGTCACCGTGCCAGCTATCAGGAAGGCGCCGTTTAAGCACTCACAGGTGCGGGAGATGTCTGCGCGCGCTCACACCACTTCACGACTAACAGGCTGAGAAGCAGAGTGTGCTGGCTCACAATCCCAGCACCCAGGGACTGAGGCAGGAGGGTTACTACAAGTTCGAGGACAGCCTCCAGGAAAGCTCCCAGAGGGCTGGGATGTGGTTCAGGTGGTGGGGAGCATTGTGGGCCTTTATGTGACCTTGGATTTGATCCCCGCACTCAAGAACAGACAGAGAGCCCTGAAGTGATGGCCTGTGGTCCTAGCACTCCGGAGGCGGAGGCAGGAGGATCTCTGTGACTTTGAAGCCAGCCTGGTCTACAGAGTGAGTTCCAGGACAGCCAGGGCTACACAGAGAAACCCTGACTCAAAAACCAAAAATAATAAAATCAAGTAAAATTAAAAGAAGAAGAGACAGAAGCAGGCTGGAGTTTGAGGGCAGCCTGGTCTACACAGCTGGATTCCAGGCCAGTCAGGGCTACATCATTACTCTGTTTTGCTTGTTGGTTTGTTTTAAAGACAGGGTATTTCTGTATCTCTGGCTGTCCTGGAACTTGCTCTGTAGACCAGACTGACCTCGAACTCAGAGATCCATCTGCCTCTAACTGTTGAGTGCTGGGAGTAAAGGCGTGTGCCATCACCACCCAGCTAAGACTGATTTAATAACAAACAAACAACAACAAAACCCAGGCAGGAGAGGAAGCGCCGGCCTGACGCAGAAGGACCAGAAGTTCAGGCCGCCCCCAGCTGCTTTGAACCTGGCACGTTCCAGAGGAGCCTGGGCTACAGCAGATCTTGTCTCAAAAGGAAAAAGAAAATCTTAAAGCTGCAGTTCCAAGGTTTTGCTAATCAAATGCCAGTGAATGATTTCCCCACCAGGAGTGGTCAGTGTCCAAAACTGACCATCTTTAAAAATGTCTTGTGTTGTTTTGGACTCACGTGTAGCTCAGGCAGGCCTTGAACTCACTACCTACCTGACAGCCTTGAGTTTTTGTTGCAGAGAAATACTTGAGGGCCATGAGGCTCACAGACTGGTGCTAGGCCCCGCACTTGCGTACGTGACCAGTGCTCAGCGTGCTCTTCCTGAGGAGCGGGCTCTCTGACTGCGATGCCTCCCCCTGGACCCTGTTCCCCTAGCCGGGCCGCCTTGTCTGGCCTCAGAGGGGGAGGGTTCACCCAGTCCTGCAGCAGGGCAGGCTGGTACCCGTGGGGCCTCCCCCTTCTCTGCGGGGGGAGGGGAGGCTCGAGGAGAGAAGGGCTGCAATCATGCAGTCAGCATGCAAAGTGAATAAATAAAGTATTTTAAAAATGAAAAACAACAACAAAAAAGAAAGGCTCGAGGGACTTGGTGCCTTTGAAAGTCCAGATTGCACAAAGAAGAGAAAACACGCAATATTTGTCTTTCTTTAATAAGAATTTTATAAAATTGTGTGTGTGTGAAGGCCATCACCGCATGTGGAGGTCAGAGGGAAGCTCCGAGGAGTCAGTTTTCTTTCCACCTTGACGAGAGTTCTGGGAACCAAGCTCCGGTCACCCGGCCGGAGTCACCAGTGCCCCTGGCCGGAGCAACACTTGTCTTTCCTAATTAACTTGCTGCCCAGTTCCCTCTGCTTTCCCTTCAGCAACGTGATTTCATTCTTCTTCCTGACTAAGCAATAACACACTACTGCGCATATACAATATTAGTGTGTGTGTGCGTGCGTGTGCGTGTGCAGAGTCTCGGCCTGTAGTCTAGGCTGGCCTCAGACTTGCAGCAATCCTCCTGTGTCATCTTCCCAGCAGGGTTAGAGGCATGAGCTGCCTGTGTTATTGTTACGGTTATAGTCTTCTGTTATTTACAACTGATCCGTGTACTCGACTATGGTTATATTTTTGCTCTTGTGCGTTCTTTTCCTGGAATTGTTGCTTTTTTTTTTTTTTTTTTGCATGTCTATCTGTGTGTGGGATTCTTGTGCTTCCGTATGCACGTTTGCATGTGTGGACATCTGTGCACATGGCCGTGGACGACAGGAGTCAGCCTCAGGTGCATTCCAGACCTTACCAAGGAGACAGGGCTTCTCCGTGGAGCCCTGGCTGTGCTAGAACGCGCTCTGCAGACCAGGCTGTCCTGGAACTCACAGAGCCCCCCTGCCTCTGCCTCCCGAGCGTGGGATTACAGGCGTGAGCCACCACTGCTGAATAAACTCAGCTTTTTTTTTTTTTTTTCCACGAGTTCTGAGGACAGAGCTGTGGCTCTTGTGCTTACTGGAAAGCACTTTCCTTTCATTATTTCCTTTCTGAGACAGGGCCAACAGGGTCTCACTGTGTGGCCATGGCTGGCCTGGAATTCACTGTGTAGAGCATATGTTCTGTTATGATGCATTGTGGTGTGTGTGTGTGTGTGTGTGTGTGTGATGCTCTAGGCTGCCCGTCTTGTATAATTTCCTCTTAATGAAGCTTTCTACCTTGAGCTGGGAGAACTCGCTGGCCTCTGCCTCTGCTCCTATGCCACTGCACCTAACTACAAGCACCTTTCTAACTGAGCTATTACCCCAGACCCCTGCACTTAAAATTTTTTATTTCATGCATGTGGGTGTTTTTCTTTTATGTCTGAGTACCATGTAAGCCTGGGGTCAGCTGAGGCTACAAGAGGGTGCTATAAACTGAAGTTACAGATGCTATAAGCCGCATGTGGATGCTGGGAATGGAACCTGGGTCTTCTGGAGGAGCAATCTTATTAAAAAAAAAACAACAACAACAAAAAAAAAACAATCCAGGGCTAGAGAGATGGCTCCGTGGTTAAGACCACATTCTTTTTGCGAGGACTCAGGTTCATTTCCCGGCACCCACATGGCTTCTAAAACTACTACTCACTGTGTGTGTACATGTGTGCTTGCTTGTATGTGTGTGTGTGAGTGAGTGAGTGTGGGCGCATTTGGTATACGCATGAGCATAGAGGCCAGAGGAAGACATCAGGCGTCCTGCTCTCTCAGTGTCTGCCGAATTCCCTTGAGCCAGGGTCTCCCAGAGCCTACAGCTTGGCTGGCCGTCAGCGTGTCTCTGCAGTCCTCCTGCGTCTGCCCCTCACAGTGATGAAGTTACAGGTGCACTCAGACACTCGAGGCCTTGCACACAGTGGCTGGAGATGCATCCAGCAAGCATCCTTTCACACCAAACCCCGCACCCTGGCTCCTTCACTCTTAACACTCCACTTCCGAGCCCTGCCCAGTGGTGCATGCCTGTGATCCCAGCACACAGGGAGGCAAAGGCAGGAGGATCGCTGTGAGTTCAAGGCCAGCCTGGTCTACAAAAGACAGCCAGGGCTACACAGAGAAACCCTGTCTGAAAAGGAAAAAAAAGGAAGGAAGAAAAGAAAAAAGAAAAGCCCACACTTCCAATTTCGAGAGCCCTTTCTGCTCTCTGATGCTTCTTTTCCGTGGCTCTTGGTACTGGCTTCGTGGAGAAAACATCTATTCTTATCTAACCCAGCAAGCAACAATATTAATTTTTTAAAGAGTTTCTTCTGGTTTTGCTCCTCCTTCCTCCAAGGTCACTTTGTCTTTGTTGTTTCGTTTCCTGTCTGATTTGGAGCCCAAAGAACCAAAGCTGATTCGACCTTCAGCTCCCATTTATATGTCAACACCCTTGTCCCAGGTTCTTCTTCCAGAGGGCGCCGTCAGTCACCCTCCGGAGTGCAGCAAAGCGTGGGGGTCCCAGAGTGGAGAAGGGGAGTGAACGAGGGAGAGGACAGGGAAGGTCTCATTCAGCTCGTCGAATCCCCTGGCCTTAGCTGTGCCGTGTCCTCTGGGCTGGAGTCGGATCCCATCCAGAAGGTCAACATCACATCTTCAGCTCCTACTGGCAGAAAGCTTGTTACCTTGTTCTTGCTAGGAGACTTTCTCACACCCTCTCATGCTGAGGATGGTTGTGTACCCGTCAGGTACAGTGAGCGCCCACTGAGCCACAGTCCACCCCTCACTGGGCGATTCTAGGCAGGGGCTCTACCACTGAGCCACCCCCCACCCCCCACTGGGGGACTCTAGGCAGGGGCTCTACCACTGAGCCACACCCCAGTTCCTCACTGGGGGATTCTAGGCAGGTGCTTTACCACTGAGCCACACCCAGCCCCTCACTGGGGGATTCTAGGCAGGTGACCACTGAGCCACACCCAGCCCCTCACTGGGGGATTCTAGGCAGGTGCTTTACCACTGAGCCACACCCAGCCCCTCACTGGGGGATTCTAGGCAGGGGCTCTACCACTGAGCCACACCCCAGCCCTTCACTGGGGGACTCTAGACAGGTGACCACTGAGCCACACCCCAGCCCCTCACTGGGGGAGTCTAGGCAGGGGCTCTACCACTGAGCCACACTCCAGCCCTTCACTGGGGGACTCTAGACAGGTGACCACTGAGCCACACCCCAGCCCCTCACTGGGGGATTCTAGGCAGGGGCTCTACCACTGAGCCACACCCCAGCCCCTCACTGGGGGACTCTAGGCAGGTGCTGTAACCACTGAGCCACACCCCAGCCCCTTGCTGGTGGGTTCTAAGCAGGTTCTGTATCATGGGCTACACACCCCCAGCCCCCACTGCCTGGACTCCAGACTCGTCAGTGAGGGGCTGGAGGTGTGTATGTGACTAAGCAGTAGATTCACTGCTTAGCCTACAAAAGTCCCTAGCAACACACAAAGCACAGGAAGCCTGCCAGACCCTCGGAATTAAGCTAAGTGCCTATTCTCTGGGCACCCTCGGCGCTGAGCGCACATCCGCTCTCTTTGTGTCACTTATCTTCACTGCACCACAAGCGGCTTCGAAGCTTGGTGCAGTCATTTTGAAATGACAGCTCTCGCTGACTGTCTCACGGTCCTGTGGGCTGGGAACGCACACCGGGCGCGCTGGGATCGGCCTGCTCCGAGGTGTCTGAGGCCCAGCTAGAAGTCCTGAGGCGACAGGGCTGAGGTCAGCTTGGCCGCTCAGCGATGACTTGCTCACTCACCTGGCAAGCAGGCTGGGACTGGCTGTTGGGACTGGCTCTGGCTCCTCCTGGGTGGCCCTCTCCCCGGGCTGTCTGAAAAGTCCCCGCAATGTGGCGGGGCTGGCTTTCCCCTGAATGGGTGACCCAAGACAGCGCAGTGAAAGTACCACCTACGCCCATCCTCGCGTGTGCGTGTGTGTGTGTGTGTGTGTGTGTGTGTGTGTGAGAGAGAGAGAGAGAGAGAGAGAGAGAGAGAGAGCGCACAGGCGTCTTTAACAGCTTTCCATGTTGGTTATCTACTTGTTTTTATCTGAGGAGTTTGCCCGGCGTGTCTGTAAGCGTACCATGTGTGCGCAGTGTCAAGGGTCGGAAGAGAGCACCAGATCCGTGAACCTGGAGTCGTGCCCAGCCACATGGGGTCCAAAAGCCCGGTCCTCTGCGAGAGCAGCCAGTGCTCTTAGCTGCCGAGCTGCTTCTCCTGCCTCCCGTCGTATTCACCGCGTTATAAATTCTTCAGCAATTCCATCTGTGAGCGTGGTGTTTGGGCTGTACCCTCCTCCCTCCCCCGCCTCCAGCGCCTTCCGGATCCGCCAGTGTCCTTCAGACTTCATATCTGCTGCCGCCCACAAGCCACCGAGCTCCTTGTTAAGGAAGGGTGCTGGCGACCGCTTCCCCTTCCCCTTATTTTTCGGGACAGACTGCCAGCCAGGGCCTCTGGCTTGCTGGGCGTGCTCATCTGCCTGTGTACAGCCACCCCTGACATAACCACAGTGAGGGTTATCTTGCTTAGGTGAGCCCCCGGGCAGTCTGTGGGGATTAGCTCCCTTCGGTTAGCTGAGGCGGTGGAGACCTCCTCCCACTGTGGGAGGTTCCATCCCCCAGGCATCTCGGACTGTAGGAAGAGGAAAGTGGAGGGCTGGTGAGCCTAATGAGGTGGTCCTCAACCTTCCTAACGCTGCCAGCCTCCTGCTGGGGCCTCCAGCCATGGTGACCTCCAAAGATACCTCGTTGCGCCTTCATAACTCTGATTTTGCTCCTGCTGGGAATAGTAATGCAGCTATCTGATATGAAGGATGTCTGATATGCGACCCACCCTCGTGGGGGGTCAAGACCCTCAGTTTGAGAACCATTGGCTTAACGGATAAAGGTGTTTTATTGACAAGTCTGAGGTCCTTTAGGCCCACATGCACACCTGTGATCCCAGCACTCACTCGGGAGGCAGAGAGAGGCGGATCTGTGAGTTCCAGGCCAGCCTGGTCTATAGAGTGAGTCTAGGACAGCCAGGGCTACACAGAGAAACCCTGTCTCAAAGAACCAAAGAGACAGACAGAGAGACAGAGACAAAGACAATTAGAGACAGAGAGAAGCTGACTCCTGCAGGCTGCCCTCTGACCTTCGAGTGTGCATCTCTGCACTCGTAGTAAGCTTACCCACTAACTAGATGGAATTATGCAGTATTTCTTGTAGGAGAAAGTGAGCTGAGCACAGGACCTCTTGCCGCCTTCTCCCTGGCTGTGACTCTGTTTACCATCTGCTTCAAGCTCCTGCTGCCTTGGCTCCCGGCAACAGCGGCTGTACCTCAGGCTGTGCGCCCAGATTAACCCCTTCCCTTCGCCCTCAAGGTACTTCTGTTGGGTTATTTTGTCACAGCGACAAGGAAAGGAAGTGAGGCACTCGGCCAGCACTGGGAAACCCCAGGGCCCAGCACCGCTTCCTTTATGGCACAACCTCTGCAGTCGCTCGCCGAGCGTCAGTTCCTTTACGCACTGTTTGTTGGAGCTGAGTCTCTAATTCTAACAAATCTGGGATCAGGTGAAGCTAACTCTACTTTGTTGGCTGGGGATGTGGCGGTCCTCCTGTCTTCACCTCCTCAGTGCCAGGCCTGTGGGCGTGCACTGCCAGGCTTTCTGAATGAACGTGGGGCTCAAACACAGTGCTCCCGCTTGCATGGCTCTATTGACCGAGCTGTCTCCGCTGCCCCATACTGTACTTCCTTTGGTGTCTGACATTGGGCTTAAGAAAATTTGTGCGGTCTAAACTAGCTCCCTTTTCCGTGAAACGCCTTCAACATTCTCTCAGGAAATCCTTCAGGTGTGGCCGGGGCATCTTGAGTCTGACGTAGGACATTAGCATTGGCTGCAGAGCTGAAACCAGTGTATACATCCTGAAAGTGTGCTTGGCTCAGCTTGGCTGTGAGGGTCCATGTTGATTCCACACGATCGATCGAGAATCAGCCTGGCTGGTGGCACACGCCTTCAATCCCAGCACTGGCAAGGCAGAGGCAGTTGGATTCCCCTGAGTTGGAGGCCAGCCTGGTCTACAAAGAGAGGCCAGGACAGCCAGGGCTACACAGAAAAAGCCTCCCTTGAAACAAACAAAGGAACAAACAAAAAACCAAACCAAACAGAAAAAAACCAGGATCTAGAATCACCTGGGTGGTTCTTCCCTGCCCACATCCATGAGGGAGTCTCTAGGTTAGGATAATGGAGATGAAAGACCCACCCGTGGGTGGCCCCATTCCCAAGGCTGGTCCTGGACTGCAGAGGTAGGGAAAGCCAACCCAGCACCCCTCTCTCTGCTTCCGGTGTGGATGCCACCTGACCAGCTTGCCTGGAGCTGCTGCCATCCTGGGGAACTGTATCAACTCGCGAGCCAAATCGAACCCTTCTTCCTTAAGGTGCTTTGTCAAAGGGAAGAGAGATGTAATGAGCACATGGCTGAGTCATGCTTACCGTGACAGCAAAGGCTGTGGAGACAAGGCCACCTCTGTGTATTCCCACCTCCAATTTCTCCAGCAACAACTCCGGTGCCACTTCCTTTCGATGGGGGTAGAGCAGGAGGAGGAAACTAGTGAGTGCCGGCCCACACTGGGGCCTATGGTACACAGGCATCAATTATGGAAGCGATAAATTATATGTTTCCTATATACACAGAGAAAAGCTTAAATACATGTAAATAAGAGATTAATGGAAGTGCAAATTCACTGAAATGCAATTGTGGTTTTGTTATTGTTTTTGCCAACACAACTATCTTTATGGAGATCACAAACCCCTTCTAATGTAAGAGATCCAGGGGCTGGTGAGATGCGTCAGGTGAAGAGTGCTGGCCGCTCTTCCAGAGGACCAGACATGAACTCGCAGTACCGGTATCAGGCAGCTCACAACCCCTGTAACTGCAGCCTTAGGGAATCTGGCACCTCTGAAACCCACATCCACATAGGTAAAAGTACAATGGGGCTGATGAGGTGGCTCAGCAGTTAAGAGCACTGGCTACTCTCCCAGAGGACCCGAGTTCAGGACCCAAACGTTCCAAGTACCCACTGCCACGGCCACACATGCACACAAAATGCCCATTCACCTAAATAAATAAAACGTAACAGTAAAACAGATGAGAAAAGGGGCTCAGCAGCCTGCTGTGGTGGCTCAGCAAGTGGGGAGGGAGAGGCAGAAAGATCAGAAGTTCAGTGTCGTCTTTAGCTGTATAACCAGCTCAAGATCAGCCTGGGTCTCAAGGAAACACACAGGACAAGAGCAAGACAGAGAATTCTAACCCGGTAGTGAGGGCGCACACCTGTGACCCCAGCACTGAGGAGGCAGGGGCAGGCCGACCTCTGTGAGTTCAAGGCCACCCTGGTCTACAAAGTGAGTCCAGGACAGCCAGGGCCACACAGAGAAACCCTGTCTTAAAAAAAAAAAAGACAAGACAAGAAAAGGAGGTAACTAAAATCAGTGCCCCAGGTTACTGTTACATATATGCAAAATGTCAAGAACTTCCAGAATGCCCATACAGCACTAGACGACTATGAAAAAGAGCGAGGAAACTTGCAAGGACTGCTGCAGAATAATTTCCAAGATAAGTTAACAGTAAAAAGAAAATGAATTCCAAGAGCTGTTGGTCTAAAAGTTGCGCATTTGCTTATGTTCATTCATGAAAAAATCTCATGACTTATCTCTCCTTGGAGTAAGGAGTAGGAGGTAAAATGTAAGAAAGCAACCATCTGTAAACTGAAATTGGGGTAAGGCGAGAGATCTCCCACAATATAGACTTCACAAGTTTTGGATTTTGAATCGTAAGACTATTTTGCTCATGTTTAAAAACCAAAGTAAATTCTCAGTGTTTAGTTATATATATCTTACTTTGCAGGCCTGGAAAGTAAAGCCTGAAGCTAAACACTAAGAAAGAAGCATGTGGCTCAGTGGTGGAGTCCCTGCCTAGAATCCCCTAGTGAGGGGCTGGGTGTGGCTCAATGGTGGAGCCCCTGCCTAGAATCCCCCAGTGAGGGGCTGGGTGTGGCTCAGTGGTCACCTGCCTAGAATCACCCAGTGAGGAGCTGGGGTGTGGCTCAGTGGTAGATACCTGCCTAGAAACCCCCAGTGAGGGGCTGGGGTGTGGCTCAGTGGTCACCTGCCTAGAATCCCCCAGTGAGGGGTCAGTGGTACAAAGCTTACTTAGCTTGCACAAGGTTCACAGTCTGATCCATGACATCACCAATAAAAGTACACTAAGTAAATAAATATTTGGTTCTTTAAAATTATTTATTTTACACACATTGGTGTTGCATCTGCATATATTTCTGCTTACCACATGTCCATGGTGTCCATGGAGGTCAGAAGAGGGCGATGGATGCTGGAGAACTGGTGTCACAGACGCCTGTGAGCCGCCGTTTGGGTGCTGAGAACGGGACCCTGCAAGAGCAACAAGACAGCGTTTCTCTGCGTAGCCCCGGCCGTCTGGACTCGATGTGTGGGCCAGGCTGGCCTGGAACTCACAGAGATCTGCCTGCCTCTGTAATCCCCAGGTGCTGGGATCACAGGCGTGCACCACTGCGCCCGGCAGGTATTATTTTTAATACGATTTATTTATTTTTCATTGTTTATTTATTACGTCTGCATGTAAGTGGGTGACACCACCCTGCGGCATCAGTGTGAGGTCAAAGGGCAGCTTGAGGGAGTTGCTCCTTACCCCACCTTGGTCCTAGGACCCAGCATCAGGCTGGATGGCAAGGCCCGTTGCTCTGAGCCAGCCCAGAGTCTCTTTTGCCAGCCCCCACGTCACACATTTGGTCATTAAGCATCCTTGGTGAGTGCCCCGCTGCCATTCAGAACTGCTTCAGATTCTCCCACCCTGTCCTTACAGAGCTCTGTCCTTCCGCTCTGGCCTCTCCCGGCTCTCCTCTGCCTTTCCTGCCCGAATCATGATTCAGGGCTGCGACTTCTCCTCTCACTCCGCAGCCGGTCCAGTTCCTCATGTGTCCATACCATTGCTCATGTCACCCAAAACACCATCCACCGTCTGCTCGCTCATGTAGTGTCCTGAAGAGATTCTTGCCACCAGGGCAGGCAGGAGTGTTCAGAGGGCATCAGCCTTCTGCCAAGCCAGAGTCCCTGAGTTCAATCCCTGCCACCCACATGGGAAAGGAAATCACCGACTACAGCAGAGTGTTCTCTGCTGGCTCGGGAGGCGGAGGCTCGGGAGTCTGGCCAGCCTGGACCACAGAGCAAGGTCCAGGGCAGCCAGGGCTTCACAGAAAACCCATCTTGGAACAAACGAAAGTGATACAAACCTAGACAGGCCAGAGGCGTCTTAAGAGTCTCTGCTGCCATCACAGAGCCAAAGCCCCAGAGAAGGAAGTTAACTTGAATGTGGGATTTTCTCTCAACCAGCGACTGTCGAGAGCCTCTGCCCAGCCCCCGCCCCGGGACGCTGCGATCACCAGTGTTCTCACACTGCCGGGACAGAACGCGATTGTGCGCTTTATCTCTGCAGTCAGGCCGTGCCTGCCAACACCGTTTAAAAACTTACAAGAAGGCTGTGGGGTTAGGGTCAGGCCTTGGCGAACGGAGATAATTTAACTGTTGCTGGGGATGGAAAGGCTCATGGACATTCCAGTGTGAGGCAAAGAGGGTAGGGTGCCGCAGAGAAAGGCCTGTGGTCTCTGCCGCCATCGCGAAGGACACAGGTGCGCATGTGCGGGGGAGGGGCTGGGTGAGAGCAACAGGGCTCGCTCTCGCTCTGTTTCTTAGATCATTTTTCTCGTTCAGTTAGTTCATGCAGACTCGGGGAGTCTTGAAATTGCTATGTCATCTTTTCTATATCGTCATCATCATTATTATTAATGAGTGCGTGCGTGCGTGCGTGTGTGTGTGTGTGTGTGTGTGTGTGTGTGCTGGGGACTGGAGCCACAGCTTTGGGGCAGGCAAGTGCTCCACCAGCGAGCCACACCCCACCCTTCGCTGGGAGCTCGCTGGAGGAACTCAAGTCCTTGTGGACGCCATTATCCCTCTCCTCCTTCCGTTCTTGTTCTCTCAGATGGGCTGGGGGTTAGGGGCCTGTGCTGGTCTGGAGGACTGGGGTTCGGGTCTCAGCGCCCACATCCTGCAGTTCGTAACAACCCCCTGGGACCCGACACCCTCAAGGGGGTGCGCGAACACGCACTCAGACTGACAGATGCATGTCATAGTCTCTGAGGTTTTATTTTTATATGTTTAGGCATGTCGTACGTATGTGTGGGGGTCCCCACGGGAACCCATGGAGGCCAGAGGTGTTGGGTCCTCTAGAGCTGGGGTCACGGCTACTGTGAGTCGGCTTCTGGGAACCGAGCTGGGTCCTCTGGAGCGGCAGCCAGCTCCTCCGCCCTCAGGATATGTTCTTAGGTGGAAAGCACTGTCAGCCGTATGTCTGCGCAGGCGTGTGGGAGCTCATGGGGCGGAACCCCGAAAACCACAGTGAATCTTTCCTTTTAAAGCTGTCCCCTCCTGCATTTTGTCACGGCAACAGAACTAAACACAGCACAACCAAGTCGAGAACCACGGTCTCCTACCACACACGCACAGAGTTTTCAACTCAGGCTCTCTCTGTGGAGCCTGGACTCGCTCTGTAGACCAGGCTGGCCTCGACCTCACAGAGCTCAGCCTGCCTCTGCCTCTGCCTCTGCCTCTGCCTCTGAGCTCCCAGTCTTTAGACTCCTGTCATTCTCTTAGACTTTTGCTTTGGGAGTTTGGTTTCCTTTGATTGTATTTGTGATGTGGTGTGTGTGTGTCTGCACACGGGCCCTGGGGACCCTGTCTCCACCATCCCGATGGGATCGCCGCAGCTGCTGCTTCCCCCAGCATTCCCAGCATTCCCGTGGGTTCCACCCCCAGCTCTCAAGCCTGCCTCGTGTGCAGCGGCATTTCACTGACTGAGCCATCGCCCTGGCTCTTGGATTTGTGTGTGCGGGAGGTTTTGTAAGTGTGAGTGTATGTGTTTCTCCTTATTATTCTCTTAGAATAGCTTTCAAACAGCAGCTAACAATGGCTCAGTGTGTAAAGGTGCTCGCTGCCAAGCCTGAGGAGCTGGGTTGGATTCCGACCCCTGAAAGCTGTCCCCTGCTGGCCACCTGCGCCCCGTGGCATATGTATTCACACATGAGCACACACCCAAACAAAGGTGACAAAAGTATCTTTTAAAGCCGGGCATTGGCCGTGCACACCTTTAATCCCAGCGCTCGTGAGGCAGAGGCAGGCCGATCTCTGTGAGTTCAAGGCCAGGGGTGCGGGTGCTCCAGGCCTGGAGACGGGAGTTCACTCAGAACCTATGGGAGCAGGCAGCGCGCCACCTCCTGCAAGCTGTCCCAGACCTCCACGCGCGAACCACGGCGCTCTTATCCACCCCCGAGAGCCAAACCATATTTTTTAACAAAATGAGCACATTTGCGTTAAGACTGCAGCTCAGTTCAGAGAGTGTTTGCCCCAGCTCAAGCCCAGGCACCGCACACACCAGGCTTTGTGGGACAGATCCTGGACTTCCTATGAAACCAGGACGGACATGGCCGCCTATCTTCCCGTCCACACCTCACCATGCCCGGCTCATGGCTGCCTTGTGTCCATGCATCTTAGGTACCATGAGGAGCATGTCCCTTCATGTCCCTTCAGTATCTCCACTAAATGTTTATGATAAAATCATGACCCTGTTAGTCGCCAAATCACAACCCGTGTTAAGTTCACAGATTTACAGAGCTTCTGTGGTTCAATTGAGAGGTCTTGGTTATCAAAGACAGGAGGTCTGGGGCAGCGAGAGGAGAGGGCATACCCTGGCCTCCTCAGAGCAGTTTCTGCTGCACTCAGGTTCCCATGCAAACCTGGAGAGCTGTCCAGCAAGCCACAGGATCTGGACATGATCAAGGGAAGATGTGTTCAAAATGCAAGGGAGGTTTCTTGAGCGTGTGTGTGTGTGTGTGTGTGTGTGTGTGTGTGTGTGTGTGTTCTTGGAGGCCAGAAGAGGGCATCAGATCCCCTCCTACTCCACCCCTCACCCCAAACTGTCGTTATGGGCTGGTGTAAACCACCTGAGGCAGGTGCTGGAAACTGATCTCAGATCCTCTGAGAGAGCGGCAAGAACTCTTCACCACAAAGCTGTCTCTCCAGCTCCTACTTGTCAGTGAAGGCGGGTGTTTGCATATGGGTGACCACACGCAAACCTCCTCTGAGACACGGCCTCTTCACTGTTCTTCCCACTGTGTATGCCACGCCAGCTGGCCTATGGCCTTCTGGGTATTCTCGTATCTCCACCTTCCATCTCCCCTTACAAGTTGGGGGGGTCAAGCTGTCTGTGGGTTATGAGGATTTGAACCTGTGCCCTCCCTGTACCAAAGAGCCTTACCAGCTGAGCCAACCACCAGCTTCCTGCATTTCTTTCATCCCTGACCTGGCTCCCACCCTTTCTATTGTCTTTCGGCACTTCCGTTAGTTGACTCCAGGTCTTTGCATCACGGCTTGTGGACTTTTTGGCTTTGATCACGTGTTTCTTTGCCCAGCTGCCGCTGAAGAACTTGATAGCTCCTGGCACCTCACAGGGAAATAAATATTAAGACTGAAGGACAAAGGAATTAATTGGTCACCAGTGACCTGTTTGCAGCTGCCCTCCCCCACCCCCACCCGCTAACACCGTGTTCTTATTTAGGACACAGAAAATTTTAGCAGTGATGAAAGACTAATTTGTTAAAGGAAAAGGAGGGTGTCACCTAAGCCAGGGACAGGAAGGACGGTGATTAACCCATACCAAATATCTTTAATCAATTATTAATTAATGTAGCTGTGGTGTCTGTGTGTTCACACACACACACATCATAATGCTCTGTGGAGGTCAGAGGATGACTTGTAGGAGTCAGGTCAGGTCTGTCTACCCACAATTGTGGATCCTCGGGTTTGAACTCAGGCCCTCAGTCTTGCTGGCAAGAGCCTTTACTCCCTGAGCGATGTGCAGACTGTCACGTGAAGTCGCTGATGCAACGCTGGGAGAGCAGGCGTGTTCGCGGTTAAACCAACAGGAGGAGGGTGCTGTGGAGGAAGTGTGCAGAGCGATGCGAGGCTGGGCTTGTGGAAGGCAGCTTGGTAGACTGCCAGGCCCCACCCTGCTGCAACGCTGAAAAGCACACGTCAGCTGGGAAAACTGGCTGGGGGGGCTCAGACGGGAGAGGGCTGCCCAGCATGCCCGCAGCCCCAGGTTCTGTCCCTGGAGTTATCCCAGCACGGGGAGGCAGACGCAGGAAGAGCAAAGGCTCAGCTTCCCCTTCAACTGCCCAGTGAGCAGAAGCCAGCTTAGTGTGCATGATTCTAACACACATACATACGCACATACAACCCACACACTATAGATGCATATGTGTGTGTGTGTGTGTGTATATGTATATCTCATGTTGACAAGGTTTTCTAAGCTCCTTACCTCCACTAACCTGCCTCCTAGACACCAGACCTCACAACCTTAGTAACAACTAAAGAGTTATTCCCTGCTGGGCGACGGTGGCACACACCTTTAATCCAAGCACTCAGGAAACCGAGGCAGGAGGATCTCTGTGAGTTCGAGGCCAGCCTGGTCTGCAGAGCAAGTTCCAGGACAGCCAGGGCTACACAGAGAGACCCTGTCTCAGAAAACAAACAAAACAAAAGAATTCTACCCAACATAGAGGTAGACCTTCCAAGAACGTGTCTTTATGTCCGAGTTAGAGTCGGGGCCAAGTAGAAGCCAGCTGCTAAATATTTTGAGTATCACCCTTAGTCAGGGGCATGAAAAAGCAAACCCCAAGTAAGTGTGATAAATCGCTTGCAGAAAATGATCTAACACTGAGCCGGGGTTTTGGCGTGTGCTTGCTGTATTGGCAGGAGTTATACACACTCAGGCAGGCCAGCGTTCTGCTTGACTTGTGCAGCAAAATAATGCTTTAGTTTAAAGAACAAAGGTCTAACTCAAACCAGTGCCCTGCGTGCAGGGATGAGCTCCCTGGCCACAACCATCCCGGAGTCAGTAAACTAGTCCACCCCACCCACCCCAGAGAGGAGGAGGATGGGAACTCTGGAAGAAGTGGCTGGCACCGAGGACTGTGAGGCTTTCAAAAGCAACAAAGGAGCTGGGTGAAGCAGCTCACACCTTCAGTCTCAGCACTCGGGAGGCAGGGCAGGCAGGGCTCTGTGAGTTCGAGGCCAGCCTGGTCTACGGAGTGAGTTCTAGGACAGCCAGGGCTACACAGAGAGACCCTGTCTCAAAGCAACAACAACAAGAAGAAACAGAGGAGAAACAGGGAAATGGATTAGTGGGTAAATCAGCTGCTTCACAAAGCCTGAGGGCCTGAGATCGGTTCCCCAGAATCTGCCTCCTGAGGGCTGGGGTTACAACTGAGGAGGCTGCCACAGCCTCAGTGAGTGTTCTTAAGGGTCCACAGTGTAGACACCTCCTCCCTTCAGGAATATATCCCCAATTTTATTTGGGAAAGATAAGTCTGTTGCCTATCTGTGGGTGTTGAAAAGGAGGCAATATAACGGCCTGTTCCGGAAGAGGAGGAGGAGGACGGGGAGGAAGACGAGGAAGAGGAGAAGGAGGAGGAGGATGAGAAGAAGGAGGAGACGAGGAGGACAATGACTGAAGTGAGAACCCAGGTGTGCAAGAACACACCTATAACCCTGGCCCTCGAAAGGTGTCGGCAGGAGGGTCAGGAGTTCAAAGTCACCTTCAGCTACAAAGTTGGAGAGCAATCCAGACCCTCTCTCAAAAAAGGAAAAAGAAGAAATAAAAAAGAAGGGTGGGGAAGAGAGGGAAGAAGAGAGAAAAGAAAGTCAAGAGAATTCAAGGTCAAGCTGGGAGAATGAATGAGACGCTGTCTCAGAAAAAAAAAATGGAGCTGGAGGTATGACTCAGCTGGTCAAAGCCTGAAGGCCTGAGTTCACTCCCTGGAGTCCATGTAGGAAGAGAAAAGTTGTCTTCTGACCTACACACACCCAGACACAGTGTGTGCATGTACACATGTTACAAACAGGGAACATTAACAAATATTTGCTTGTTTTTGCCTTATGTGTGTGGCTGTTTGGCCGCAGGTATGCCCGTGAACCGTGTGTACACAGCACCGAAAGAGGAGCTGGATCCCAGGCCGCTGTGAGCTGCCATGCGGCTCCCATGAATCCAACCCAGGCCCCATGGGAGAGCAGCCGGGGCTCGAACTGCTGAGCCATCTCTCCAGCCCCCAAAATAAAAACTTCAACGACTTGCGGTTCGAGTCGGAGAGACAGCACGCGATCTGCTTTGCCAGCTGCGTCTTGTTCAGAGACAGGATCGCACTTCCTTCGCAGCCTGGCCTCGAACCCTCGAGCCCCCGTCACACTTCCCTCCTGCTGCTCCTGCAGCGTGCGTTACACACCTGGCTGGTGCAGGCCGGGAGAGCCGCACCTCGCTGACTGGTTCACGGGGTGACAGGTACCAGCGGGGTCCCTCTGCACCTGAAGAGAACCAGCCCGAGATAAACCTCAACTGGCGGCACATGCCCGAGAGGGCAGAGGCAGGAGGACTGCCACACGTTCAAGGCCAGTCTGGTCTCAGTAGAGAGCTTCGAGCCAGGGAGGGGATTGAAAAAAGCCAGACCTGTAAAAGCCGGCACAGCCAAGCCTGGCGCACAGCTTCAATCCCAGCGCCCGGGGGCAGAGGCAGGAGCCGCTCTGTGATTCTAACCAGACTAACCTACAAAGTAAATCTTGCCTCAAAAAAAAAAGAAAAAGAAAAGAAAAGAATAATGTACCGTGCATGCTCAGTTAGATGCAATTTTCAACACTACTCCTTTTTAACTTAAAACATGAATTTTATGTATATGTGCTGTGCGTGTGCCTGAATGCATGTATGTGCACCGTGTGCTCGCGGAGGGCCTTAGAGGCCAGAAGAGGCTGCTGGGTCCCTGCAACTGGAATCACAGATGGATTTGAGCCACCATGTGGGTGCTGGGACCTGAACCAGAGTCCTCTGGGAGAGCGGCCTGCTCTTACGCCCTCAGCCTCCTCTCCTGCCCCAGGGTCACCATTTTGACCTTGGTGGTCCGGTCTCCGGGAGGGCAGAGCTGTTCATGGCGAAATGACAGCCCCCTGTACGCCTGTGCCGCGCCTTCCGCTCCTGCCCATCCGCACACAGACTTGGGGCTGTTTCTCTCTATTGAGAACAGCGTTTACGTGACCCGCCATGCCTGTGTATTAATCAGAGCGGCCGCTGTCAGGTCTTCTGGACACGCAGAGTTCAGCAGCGGAACCGGGTGGTACCTCAGAATTCCATAGCTGAGAATATCCAGGGATCCCTGCTTCTCTAGATCCGCAGCGAGGATTGTCCTCTCCTTTTCTTTATCTGTTTTATTTTTATTTTTCAGATGGGGTGTCACGTAGCCCGGGCTGGCCTCAAACTCCCTCTGTAGCCGAGGATGACCCTGAACTTCCTCCTGCCTCTGACGCTAGATTACAGTGCAATGCTAGCTTCGTCAACCCCCTCACGTACTTCCTGTGTCTAATATAGTCAATCCTGTCTGTTCTTTTTCATCTCAGACAATGGTCCATTTCTAGAAGTTAGATTTCAACCTCTTTTTTTTTTTTTTTTTGAGACAAGGCCTCATGCAGCTAAGAACATGACTTTGAACTACCTGACCCTGTCACCTCCACCTCTGGGATGCTGGGATTATAGGTGAGAGGAGACTCGAACCCGGGCTTCCTGCATGTTAGATGCAGACTCTGAGCTGGCTTTTAAGCTTCGTCAGCGGAGTCCAGGTCAGCTCTGGTCTGGAGCTCATCTGGCTGTGCTGCAGCCTGTGTCTTGGGAACCCTCAGCCTCTGGCTGCCAGGGATGTGAGCTATTCCCAGCCATGCTTTTCCTCGGCTCATTCTCTGGGCTTTAGTTTCTGTACATGTGCTGGTAAGGACTCAGTGGGCCACCCAAGAAAAGGGGCAGGCCTTAGCCAGGGGTCCTCTTCCCTCTTCTCTCCTTTCTCTCGTCTCTTCCCTGCCCCCTTCCTCTTCCGGTTTCTCCTCCTCCTTTCCTGCTTTCTTCTCTTCACCCTCTCTCCCCACCTTCTCTTCTTCTTCATCTTCCTCCCTTACGTCTGCTCTTTCTCCTCTTTCTGTTCCCCCTCCTCCTCTTCTTTCCTCCCCATCTGTCTTTCCCTCTGTCCTTTTTTTCTTCTCATGTTTCTGTTTTCCCTTCCCCATCTCCTCTCCCTACACTGTCCCCTGTAGACTTGAACTGTCTGAGCCTCCACGGCACCTTAACTCTTGGGATTCAGGTGGGCCCAGACAGCCTGTGTCTCCCTGTACGCACTGCAGATTGGAAACTGTCTGCAGGCAGTAAGACATGGCGATGATAGCACTGGCTTCCGTTCTCAGTCTCTTCTTAAAAGCCACGGTTCTAGTCAGGTTTGGGTTAGCTGCAGCTGAAGCATCTAGGAAGCGGAGGCAGAACCAAGCAGAGTTCAAGGCCAGCTGAGGCCACACAGTAAGCTTCAGGCCAACCTGAGCTATAGCAAAATACCTCACTGGGTGTCGTGGTTTACACCTTCAATTCCAGCCCTCAGGAAGAGGAGGTAGTCAGCTCTCTGTGAGTTCTAGGCCAGCCTGGTCCACACAGCAAGTTTCTGGAGTACATAGAGAGACCCTGTCTCAATAAATAACTAGATAGATAAATACATGAGATTAAATAATTAAATCATATAAAATGGCAGAGTGACTCCAGAGTGCCCAGCATGGTTCAGGGCGTAGCGGAATGAATAAGAGGCAGACACACAGACAGAAAGTGGGGACGGCTGGTCTTGGATCTGTGCTGGAGGAACCCCCGAAAGCTAGGTGTGTTTATTATGTGCAGTTGAACAGAGGGTTACTACATTCGGGGACAGGGGACAGGGCTCCGGTACGCACACAGCTGGAACTAGGAGGCTGGATCAGCCACCCTTAACCTGGGCAGTCTCTGCAGGAGAGCAGTCTCCCGCCCACTGACGCGGGATGGGGATGCTCTGGTGGACATTTCTCCACAGTCAGCATTCCACGCTTGGCCCCTGAGGAAGGCTTCGTCACCTCTGTGAACCTGGGGCTGCGGGGTCCTTGGCGTGGCTGTGCCAGGACGCCACTCACTTTCCCCCACAGATGACAATCCGAGCCCTCCCTCCTGTCAGCCTTCCACTCTGTATACTCCAGCCCCTTTCAAAACAGCATAGAGCTGAGGCGGGGGATTACATCTGGAGTGGGGGGCGCTCACAAGAGCAGCTGGGATCTCTGATGAGGAATTCTCGTGCAGGCCTCAGCGGGACATCACCAAGCCTGCCCTCCCTGAGCACCTCAGACAGGTGGCGACTGAGATGGCCATCATGGTCAGCGCTGGAACCACTGATGGTGGCCCGGACAGGGTTGTGTCTCCAGCTGCAAAGCTTGCTTCTAAGTGAAAGGAGACAAGGACAGGAGGGTAGCTCAGTGGGTGGGGCATCTGAACAAGCATGGGGATCCAAATTCAATCCCTCAGCCAGCTGTGGGGACAGCTGTGGTTGGTCCCAGCCCCGAGTCACACCGAGAGGGGTGTGGGTCCCTGGCGCTCACTGCCAGCCAGGCTAGCTTAATCAATCATCTCCAGCCAGTGGAAGGGTCTGTCTCTAAAAGCAAGGTGCATGGCACCTGAGGGGCCTCATAGCCACGTGAACACATGCACACGTGCATGCACACAAGCAAAGAAGGAAAAGGCAGTTAGCCAGGCAAGGGCTGTTACCATATTTCCTATGCACCAGAAGCAGCTGGCTAAATAATGACAATGAAATGGTCCTGAAAACCGACCAGGCAGTATCCAGGAGACACATCTTCAAGGCTGGGCCTCTCTCTTGCTGATGGGAATATGTGATCCAACGACTGACATGAAGCATCAGTGTCCCGGCCAAGATAGAAATGGAGTAACCAAGGCCTGGGAAGCTCTCACCATCACGTGAGTGTGTGTGTGTGTGTGTGTGTGTGTGTGTGTGAGTGTGTGAAGGCCTCAGGAGTCATCCACCTTTTTGAAAGCTTTTTAGGTGTATTAATTTTATGTGTATGGGTGTTTGGGCTGCACATACATCCGTGTGCATGCATGCCGGGCCCTCAGAGGTCAGAGGAAGGACAGATGGCTGCAGGCCACCGAGCAGGGACTGCAACCAAATGCATGTCTACTGCTCATAAACACTGAGCCATCTCTTCAACCGCCTTGTTTTCTGAGACCAGCTCCCTCTCTGGATCTGGGGTTCCCTGGTTGGACTAGGCCAGGGCAGCTGCAGAGCCCGCGCACGCCCCTGTGTCCGCCTTCCCGGAAATGGATCCCATGCATGCACTGCCATGTCCAGTGCTTACCATGAGTTCTGGGGATCAAGGTCAGAGCCTCATGCTCGCACTTTACTGACGTAGCCATCAACCTAGGTCACCACCACTGTTCCTTCTCCCCCGAGTACTGGTGTGTGTGAACACTGTGGGTCGGTGCTCTGAGGACAGAAGCCGTTGCTTCCTTGGAGCTGGAGTAATAGTGATTGTGAGCCACCGTGTGGGTGCTGGGAACTGAACTCGGAGCCTCTGGAGGTGCAGCAAGTGTTGCTGATTGCTGAGCTTCCTCTCCAGCCCCCACGGGGACACTCTGTGAGCAGCATCTGCTTCCCACCTCCAAATCACTCCCCTGAGGGCCTCTACCAGGAAAGCTGCCAAGGCCTCCAGCAGCCACCAGTGCCGTAGCAGAAAACGGTGTCCCTGGCTGTCTGCTCCTGCTGATTATGAGGGGGAGTTGGCTTGTCCCTCCCTGATATGGCCTGGGTGGAGCAGACACAGGAGGGAGAAGAACCCTTTGGTTCCTCTTGCAGGCTACACCCAGCAGGGGAAAAAAAAAAAAAAAAGGACAGAAAGCCATCAGAGTCCAATGGTCGTGCTAGCTTATTTTCACCTGCTAGTGGCTAAGTGGACCTGTGTGGTTACCATCTGAGAGGTGAAGAAATAAGCGCTGGCTATAGAGAAACTGTGCAAGGAATGGCAGCAGAGGGAAATGCCCAACGCTGACCTCAGAGGAAGTACAGAAGGCTTTTTAAAACTGGGACAGGCCAGTCTTGGTGGTGCACGCCTATAATCCCAGCACTCAGGGAGACAGGGCAGGCAGGTCTCGTGAGTTTGAGGTCAGCCTAGTCTACAAGGCGAGTCCAGAACAGCCAAGTCTACACAGAGAAACCCTGTCTTGAAAAAACAGAAACACACCAACTGAGGCAGGGTCTCACTGTGTAGCCCTGGCTGGCCTCAAACTCACAGAGAGCCTGCCTGGAATTCAGGACGCATGCAACCAAGCCACGCAGCAGGGTTTAACTGGGCGAAGACGCTGGCATCTCTGCACGGGCCGTGGTATCAGCTCCTTCCAGGCATCAAGCTGTGGCCATGACAACTGCAGCCATGGAAAAGAGTGCGCGGCCCACTCTGGCTTACATCCCGACTTTTTTATATTCTTTCTTCCTGTATGTTTGTATGAATGTACATACTATGGCATCTTGGGGATCAAGTGCCCTCCCCCCTGCTGGTGCAGCACCCGCTGTGGAAGACACCCTCAGGGCACAGCCTGCTCGTGTGCAGTCATGGAGGTCACAGGCGGCCTACAGGCTTGGGCCCGGGGTTCAAGCTGCGGCTGTAAGGATTGGTGCAAATTCTTCGCCATCCCACCTCAAGCGTTTTTGTTTGTTTCCCGGGACGGGTTTCCCTGTGAGGCCTGGCTGTCCTGGACTCAGGCTGGGGACCAGGCTGGCCTCGCACCCAGGCAGACCCGCGAGCCTCACCTCCTGGGATCAAAGGCGTGAGCGGCCGCCACCCACCGCCACCGCGGGGTCTTGACGAGCCTCTGCGGTGGGGTCATCCCGTGACTCGGGTGAACAAACCTGTTTGCTCTCCCCTTCTCCGTCTCTCTCTCCCCTGCTTCGCTTGTCTCCCGGCTCGGCCTGGAACAGCCTTTGAAATTTGGCGGGAATTAGTACCAATCCGGAGGATGAGCACTGCGCACGCGCGGGAGACCTCCTGCCTCTCGCACGCTGATTTTGCAACCTTAACAGCCAATCAGGGTCAGCCTAAGAGCCCGTGGCGAGAGGGGGCGGGGACAGGGAGGCGGGCACGCGCAGCGTGAACCAATGGGAGAGGCCGAAGGCCCGCCGGCAGGGGGCGTGGCTCGGGAGGTTCCGGCAACCGGAGGCCGTCCCGCATCTGGCCAATCAGAGCGAGGAGGTGGGAGGAGCCTGACCAATCAGCGCGCAGAGCCGGCCGAGGCGGGGGGCGGGGTCTCTCGCGGTCGCGGTCGGGGCTGCGGGAGCTGGGGTCGGGGTAGCCGCGCGCGCGAGGGCGGCGGAGGCGGGAAGGGCTGCGAGCGGCGCCGGGGAGCGGCGCGATGGTGATGGCGGCGAAGAAGGGCGCGGGCCCCGGCGGCGGGGGCGCGGGCAGCAAAGCGGAGGCCGAGGCGGCCTCGGAGGTGTGGTGCCGCCGGGTGCGGGAGCTGGGCGGCTGCAGCCAGGCCGGGAACCGCCACTGCTTCGAGTGCGCGCAGCGCGGGGTCACCTACGTGGACATCACCGTGGGCAGCTTCGTGTGCACCACCTGCTCCGGCCTCCTGTGAGTGCCGCGGCCGGGCGGGGCGGCGGAAGGCCGCGGGCCGGCGGGGGCCGCGGACAGCCCGGGAGGCCGACGCGGGCGGGGAGCGGTGCGGGGACGCGGAGGGCCGGAGTGGACGCGGCCTCCCCGGGAACTCCACCCGGGCGTGCACCCCCCGGTGCAGTGCTCGCCCGCCCACCGCTCTGCGGAAGACCGGCCGCTGTGGAGCGCGCCGCAGCACGCAGGGGCGCGTGGGTCGGGAGTTCAAGGCCAGCGCGTGCTGCCTGAGCCCGTCTCCCCCAAAAGGGGGATGGTGGGGACAGGGAAGCGGAGCCTGGGACGAAAGTGCCCGTCTGGCTCGCGTGTCTCCAAGCGATGTGGGAGGGAGGGGAAACTCCTCCGCGCGTTAGCCCAGGCTGACAGCCTCGAGGGGCAGGTGTGAAGCCGGGACCCGGTGCCCAGCCTCATCTTTCCGGCTCCCGAATGCAAGCTAGAGGCTCGACGACCTAGGAAATCTAGTAAGGGCGGAGAGCCAGCGGGTTATCCTGGCGGACAGCTTAACTTCCCCGAGAGATGGGGATCGGAGTGGGAGATCCTTTCATTTTCCCTTTTGCGCCCTCCCTCTTAGAGTTAGATTTCGTTATTGTGTACTGTAGGGGCTTGTGTGTTCCGCGGCTGGTGTGGAGATGAGGGACAGCTAGAACCAGCCATTTCCTGCCACTCCGCGGGTCCCGGGCGGCAGACTCGGGGCCACAGGCATGGCTGCAAGCTCCCACACTTGCTGAGCCAGCTCGCCCCCCCCCCCTTCTTTTAAGGTTGTCCTGAGATCCTGGGATCTCACACCGTCCAGGCTGACCTTTAAATTCCCTCTGCAGCTGAGGCTAGCTGTGGAATCCCCCGGCCTCCAGCTCTTTAAGGGCTGGGGTTACAGGCGTGCTCTGCCGCCCTCAGAGCGGGTCCTTCCTCAGGGTACTAAGTCTCCTTTAGTGAACTCTTGGTTTTTCCGGCCTTACCTCCCTCGTGCTGACCTAAAGGCTGTGCCACCACGCTGGGCCCTGGGGAGCGGAGGCTTGGTTCTAAGATCCACCTTTAGCACAGGGACTGTTTATTCTTGTCCTAGCCTCTCCTGAGTTACAGCCCTAGCCCAGATTCTGGTTATTTAGTAAGCTCCCCTACTTAGGAATTATTTGATTAACATGGGATAGCAGATGCCCAGCCTGTTTTCTTGGGGACTTATTTTACCTGGTTTTCTAGTATTACCTTAGTACACTGCTGTTTTATTTATTTATTTTCTTCAATAAGGAAAGCGCTCCTGTTGTATGCATACCAGCCTGGGGGAAAAAAAAACAAGGAGTATTGTTCTCATGTGACAGATGGGAGATCAAAAAGCAGAGAGGGGTTTAGTAATTTACCCAGTGCCATATGGAGGATTCTGTTTCCAGCGTTTGTCACTTACGATCACGAGGAGACGAGGAATGGGGATCCAGGTGTCCCTGGAGACAGCTTGGAAATATGTCTCTAGTCCATGGTCACCCTCTTTAAAATGTTCCGAGGCTTTTTGAGACAGGCTCTCAAGTCACCCGGGCCAGCCTTGAACATGCAGCTAAGGCTGGCCTTACGCCTCGGTCCTTTCACTTCCTGTGCTGGGATTACAGCAGTGTGCCGCCAGCCTGGTTTGTGAGGTGCTGGGGTCCAGCCCAGGCTTCATGATACTGGAGTGCTTGACGGAAGCGTTCTCAGTTTCCTTTGGTATTGTGAGGTTGGAAGTGATTTTGGTCAAAGTAAAAACCGCTGTGGCTGGACTTGGGCCACCATGTATGGTCTCAACACTGGGGTGGCTGAGGGAGGACAGTGGTGAGTTCGAAGCCAGCCTGGATTATTTGGCTAAACTGTGTAACACCACACACACACACACTCACACTCATGCACGCTCACACCCCACAGAGGAGAATGTGTGGGTCTATTGAGGAGGTGGCTCACTGGAAAAAGTACTTGTCATGCAAGCCTGAGAACTGAGTTCAAATCCACATCCAGGTAGGTGACAGAAGGGTGTCGGGAGGGTGTGTGGTAGCAATCCATCACCGGAAAGGCTCTGGCTCGGGAGAGACCCTGCCTTGAGACAGAAGGTGGAGAGCAACTGAGGAAGGCGCCCAGCGAGCGTCAGCTTCTGGCCCCTGCGAGCACGTGCACTCACAGGAGGATGAGCTCACACACGGGTACACCCTCACTGCCCTTAAAGGGGAGCAAGTACGTCATAGCATATAGTAAGAAAGAAAGCCTAGATCTTAAAATGTTAGGAGAGGAGAAGTCTGTATTGGTTTTCTGATACTTAGGTTTGAACTCGGGGCCTTGCACATGATAGATAAATACTACTGAGCTACAGCCCCAGTCCTGGAAAATCAAATTATAGCATCTGGATAGAAGTACAGAGAAGCCTCAATGGCCTCTCAGAGGGCCTCTCAGAGCTAGGGCCTAATTTTAAACCAAAGCTATGAGGAGAGCGTTAATGTGTTGTGTGATGGTTGGTGGTGATGGTGTGAGGACCGCAGACGGGAGGCCAGGGCTGGAGGAAGCCCCAGTCAAGGCTGCTTCTTTTCCTTTATTCACTTACCTATGCATTTCTGTGTTTATTGTGTTTTCTCGAGACAGGTTTCTCTGCATAGCCCTGGCTGTCCTGGACTCACTCTGTAGACCAGGCTGGCCTCGAACTCACAGAGATCCGCCTGTCTCTGCCTCCCCAGTGCTGGGTTCACAGGCGTGCGCCACCGCCTAAGACTGTGCTGGATGGTGGTGGCGCACACCTGTGATGCCTGTGATCCCAGCACTGGGCAGGTAGAGGCAGGGGGATCTCTGTGAGTTCGAGGCCAGTCTGGTGTACAGAGTAGCCAAGGCTACACTGAGAAACTCTGTCTTGAAAAACTAAAACCAGAGAGACACAGAGAGAGGGTGAAGGAGAGAGAGAGGAGGTAAGGGAGGGAGAGGGTGAGGAAATGGCTCAGGTGTGAAGAGGACCCTGCTGCCCAGCCTGATGACCTGAGTTCAGGCCCCACAAGGTGGAAGGGGAGAGTGGCTTCCCCAAGTTGTCCTCTGACCTCCGCACACAGGCCACGTGCAGGAGCGTACACACGAAGGATAGAGAAATATAGTTGAATTATTTGGAGTGGGTGAGTTCTCACTACGTAGCCTGTCCCAGAACTAGCCGTGTAGACCAGGCTGGCTCACACTTAGGAGATCGGGCAGCCCCTTCCTCCCGGGTGCCTGAGTGGAAGGCGTGTATTCCAGCGCTCAGCTCTGCATCAGCAGGAAGCGCTGACATCGTTACCACGTTTTCTAGTTTTTGTTTCGAGTGTCACTGCTGACCTTCCTCCTCTGTGAGGAATGTCCCCCCACCAGGACGGGGGAGGCCGAGTGAGCGATCGGGCCGTGTCAAAAAGCCCAATTTGTTTGCTGGAAAAGCTCCCTCTTCCGATCCTTGCAGGGTTTGTGGCGCCTCCGCTCCGCTGTGACTGTCAGCTGTTGGTCCCGCTAATAAAAAGGCTGGTGAGGTGGTGCGGTGGGCAGAGGTGCCCCCACCGTGCCTGGTGACCCACAGGGTGGAGACAGCTGACTCCTGCAGGTTGGCCTCTGACCTCGAGGGCGCGCACACAGTGACTGGGAACTGCTGAAGGGAACTTGAGGTTTTTACAGAGGACCAGGTTCAGTTCCCAGCACCCACGGGTGGCTCACAGCTCCCTGTAACTCAGGAGATCTGGCACCCTGTCCTGGCTTCTGAGGGCAGCAGCCGGGCGTGGGGTACACATATGTGCACTCAGGTAAAAACACACATAAAATTTGAGACAGGGTTTCTCTGTGTAGCCTAGGCTGTCCTAGACTCACTTTGTAGACCAGGCTGGCCTCGAACTCACAGATTTAATGTAATTTTTTAAATATATAATTTATTTTTATTTTATGTGCATTGGTGTTTTGCCTGCTCATATGTCTGTGTGCGGTCATCAGAAGCTTTGGAGCTGGAGTTACAGACAAGTGTGAGCTGCCATGTGGGTGCTGGGAATTGAACCCAGGTCCTCTGGAAGAGCAGCCGGTGCGCCGACCATGGGCCACCTCTCCAGCCCCTGAATGTGATGGTTTTGGAGGTGACTCCTGTGGCGGAGATCACTGGGTGGAGGTAGCTGTGGCCTAGTGGAGCCCTCCAGGGGGGCTGCTTTGTCTGGGTGGGCTGCTGAGGAAGAGTGGGATGTCTGGATGGCTCTGGGTAAACAAAGGCCAGCAACTCGAGTTCAAGGCCCAGGACCTGCTTGGTGGAGAGAAAGACCTGATTCCAAAAGGTTGTCATCTGACCTCCGTCCTCCCGCCTGGGGCAGACACTCATACAGAGGAATAAAGAAACTGTTACATTGACTTTTCTTTTTTCGAGACAGTGTTTCTGTCTGTGACAGCCTGCCTGTCCTGGAACTCTCTAGACCAGGCTGGTCTAGAACTCACAGAAACCCAGCTGCCTCTGCCTCCTGAGCGCTGGGACTAGAGGCGCGTGCCGTCACGCCGGCTTTGGGTTGAATTTTCTTGAAGTCCGTGAAGTTGGTTGGCCGAGCTCGGGACTTTTGGTGGTGGGGATGTGGAAGCCGCGGTAGGCCAGCAGCCTGCACATTTATATGGGTCATGACGACTCCCAGCTGGGTAACGGAAGCCCGAGCCATGGGCACCGCAGTATGGCGGCCCACCCGCTCTTCTCCTGTCCCCTGAACAGGTAGTCACGGGTCTCGGCCCGCGCAGCAGAGCTCAGTGTGCTGCACAGCAGCCTGAGTGCATATGAACGCATGTGAAGTGCATGTGAAGGGAGGAGCTGGGTTCAGCCGCCTCGCCTGCCGCTCTGAAAACTAGAAGTGTGGGCCGGCCTGCCTTCCCTCCTGCCTTCCCTCCTTCCCTCCTGCCTTCCCTCCTGCCTTCCCTCCTGCCTTCCCTCCTGCCCTCCCTCCTGCCTTCCCTCCTGCCCTCCCTCCTGCCTTCCCTCCTTCCCTCCTGCCTTCCCTCCTGCCCTCCCTCCTGCCTTCCCTCCTGCCTTCCCTCCTTCCCTCCTTCCTTCCCTCCTGCCCTCCCTCCTGCCTTCCCTCCTGCCTTCCCTCCTGCCTTCCCTCCTTCCCTCCTGCCTTCCCTCCTGCCTTCCCTCCTGCCCTCCCTCCTGCCTTCCCTCCTGCCTTCCCGCCTTCCCTCCTGCCTTCCCTCCTGCCTTCCCTCCGGGCTCGCTCCTTCCTTCCTTCCTTCCTTCCTTCCTTCCCTCCTTCCCTCTGGGCTCGCTCCTTCCTTCCTTCCTTCCCTCCTTCCCTCTGGGCTCGCTCCTTCCTTCCTTCCTTCCCTCCCTTCCTTCTTTTCCCTCTCTCCCTTACCTTCCTTCCTTCCCTCCTTCCTTCCTTTCTTCCCTCCGGGCTCCCTCCTTCCTTCCTTCCTTCCTTCCTTCCTTCCTTCCTTCCTTCCTTCCTTCTTTTCCCTCCCTTCCTTCCTTCCCTCCCTTCCTCCCTTCCTTCCTTCCTCCCTTCCTTCCTTCCTTCCTTCCTTCTTTTCCCTCCCTCCCTCCCTCCCTTCCTTCTTTTCTTTCTTTTCTTCTTTTCTTTTTTTTCCAGACAGGGTTTCTCTGGGTATCAAGTCCTGGCTGGCCTGAACTTTCTTTGTAGACAAGACTTGCCTTAAACTCACAGAGATCCTCCTGCCTCTGCCTCCCAAGTGCTGGGATTAAGTGCTTTTTTTCACCGAAGCAAGCCACTCTCTATCTTACCCCTTTGCTCTGTGGGAGCTGGGCTTACCATGGCAGTGCGCCTGGCAGGTGGCTACAGATATGTGCTTTGAAGCAATCCCCCACATGACCTGTGTCTCAGTTTCCCTGCCTGACCTGCTAGAAGCTGTTCTAGTTGAAGCACCCTGCCTGGGTGGAGGAAGGTGCTGTTGGATGTCCCAGAATTCAGCACTTTCCCGCCTGTCTGAGCTGGAAAGTACACTTGTACCTTGCCCTGTTTATTTCCTTTTGCTCCCTCTCCTCCCTCGTCTCTCATGGGCAGAGGTAGATGACACTTTCACTTAGTTACTGATTTCGGCCTTCCTGTATGGGTGTGCATGGCCCGTGGTACGTTCCGGTGGTGTTCTTCAGGGATTCTCTCCTGTGTGTGTGTTTTTTCTTTCTGAGACAAGGTTTCTCTGTGTAGCTCTCCTGGACTCACTCCGGAGACCAGGCTGGCCTTGAACTCACAGAGATCAGCCTGCCTCTGCCTCTCTGAGTGCTGGGATCACAGGTGTGCACCACTGTGCCTGGCTTGTTTTGTTTGTTTTTGAGACAGGCTCTGTCTGTGTAGCCCTGGCCGTCCTGGAACTCACTGTATACCAGGCTGGCCTGGAACTTAAAGAGCCACCTTCTCTGCCTCCTGAGTGCTGGGCTTTAGACGTGTCGCCATGCTGGCTGCTTGGTTCTGGACATCAGACTCAGGCCCTCGTGCTTGTTAGGTAGTCATTTTACCATCCCAAAGCCCTGGTTTATTCATTTCATGTCAGCGGTCCGTGAACAACTTGAAAGGCCTCTAAGGGAGTAATAATAACCGATGACGACAGTGATAATAGAAGGTGAAAAGCGAGGCATGGTAGCCTGGGCTACATAAAACCGGTCTGAAAGAGCGAATGAGAGGCCAGTGAGATGGCTCCTGAGGTGAAGGAGAGCCTACCACCACACCTGGTGGCTTGAGTTCAATCCCCAGACCCCACAGGGTGGAAGGAGGCTCCCCAGCGTTACCCTCCGACCACCACCAGCACTGTGGCCCAGGTCCCTCTGCACACGTAGACACACAAATAGGGAGCCTGTGAGTGGCACCAGTGGACAAAGCTTGCTATCTGACAGGTAAATGTAGCGGGGGTTTTGGCTTTTGGGGTTTTTTGAGCAGAACAAAAAAAAGAAGAAGAGGCTGGGGGTGGTGGCGCACCCCTGTGACCCTGGCACTTAGGAGGTGGGAAAGGGAACCGCTGGCGAACAGAAAAAGGAGGGAATGTGTCGGGCTTGCTTGGAGAGCAGCCAGCGCCTCCTTGGCCAGGCATGTGCCTGCCTCTGCTCGGCCGCGTCGTGTTTATCTTCACAGCTGAGCGGGGATGAGTGAAGTGGATTGAAGCGGAATTTAGATTAGGAAGAGATTATTAAATTAGTGAAATTGACCGTGGATCGAGGCCGGGAACTTCCTCAGGACTGCCGAGAACCCTAGCAAGGGGGTAAAGGCGCCTGCCTCCAAGCCTGTCGACCCAAGTTCAATTCCCAGGATCCCCGAGGCGGAAAGAGAAAAAGTAACTTCCTGTGTGTTGCCCTCTGACCTCCACACGCGTGTTGCGGAGGGCACACACGCTACGTAAATGGATGAAAACTCTTTCCTTGTTTGTCTTTAGACAAGAGCTAGCTGTGTCTGCGCCGCAAGCAGCAGGGCGGAGCTTGTGGCAGGAAAGAAACCCAAGCCCCGGCTGTACAGATCTGAACAGAGTTCAGAGGAAAGGAATTCCCAAGTTTGATTTTGGCACCAATGAGAGAAGGTAGACGCCGGGTGAACTGGTGTTTTTCCACTGTTGGCCTGACGGAACCTTCTTATCTCAGCCTCAGCGGGTTTGGTGCTTCCACGATTGAGCCAGAAACAAAAATATAGGCCAGCGTGAGAGTGATGAGGTGTGGCAAGGTGTGTTTAATGAAGTCAAAGGGGAGGAGGGGAGAGACCAGGGAGACTGCTTATACACGCAAGAAGTTGCCTGTGCAGCGGAGAGTTTCCTGCTGTTAGGAGCCTGGTGGAGGGAGGGGGAGGAGAGGAAGGGAGGGAGCACGCTGGGGGGTAGCTCCTGGTACAGTGCTTGCCTAGCCTGCAGAGATTGGTCACTAGTATCTCATAAATTGGGCATGGTGGTGCATGCGTATAATCTCAGCATTGGGGAGGTGGAGGCAGGAGAATCGAGAGTCCACTGCCATCCTGGGCTATAGAGCAAGCTCAAGGTCCAGCCCAGGCTACCTGTTTCAGAAAGAATAGGGAGAGGAACGAGTACAGATAACACTGGCTTAAAGGCTTAAGCCATAACAATCAGTTTGCTTTCTCTTGTTTCCTCCTGGGGCTGCAGAGTGGCCCTATGGGTAGGAGCTCTGAGCTCGGACCCCCGGTACCCGTGTTAAAAGCTAGACAGTACATGAAACTGATGTGAGAGGTGGAGGCAGGGGGATTGCTGGGGTTTGCTGGCTGCCAGCCTAGCTCCAGGTTCAGCCGCAGGGGAATAAGGTGGGCAGTGATGGGGCAGGACGATAATGCCTTTCTCCAACCTCCCCATTGGCACGAATGTGCGCACACACACACACTTTGACCAACTCAGCTCAGAGCCAATGCCCTGTTCAAGCTGGGCAAGTAAATCCCGCCTCTTAGGGTCTGCCTGGCATGGCAGTGCCTCCTTTTCATTTAGGGGTGTGGGGAGAGCCTAAGTTTTGTTGGGGACACTGGGTGCAAGCCAGAGGGTTGGGTCTGTTTCATTCCGGGCTAGTGAGTCACATCTGGCCCATCACATGACCGTGGAACTCACATGACCCTGGACTGGACCCAGCTAAGTGCAAACACCTAGGCCGTTCTCTCGGCCTGCTGGCGGGGGAGGTTGTGTGTCTGTGCTTGGCCTCCGCATGATTCACAGAGGCGGCGCCTGACGTCGCCCTGCACCCAGGCCCCCTTCCCGCCGCCGCCGCAGCCTCCTCTCGGCAGGTCTCCGTGCCCCGCCCCCCACTGGCTGTGGCTGTTCACAATCCAGCCCGACACCAAGGTCAGAGCTGTGTGCTCTCCATCCTGTATCTCAGAGACACCCTGTTCCCTTCACGGGCACTCAAGGGGCCTGTGGTTTTCCATCCGGCTTGGCCTTCACCCTCCCCTCCCACAGCGCCCCTCCTGTTCCCTGCTCAGGCAGAATTGCTGCTGTGCGCAGCCCACTCCCTCGCCTCCTCCCTCCCCACCCTCCCCCTAATGAGGAAGGCCGCTGTGTTTACAATTGCTAACACTTCCTGGTTGTCCTTTCAGGAAATGTCAGTGGCCTCCCTGCGATCGGCTCAGAAGCTGTTTTTCTAATGTAAACATAATACCTTTCACCGTTCCCAGGACCTGGCTGGCTCTCTTCCTTCCCCACTGCTAACATCCTGAATCATTCTCCCCAATCCATCAAGTGTCTGGCTGGATGGCATCACTGCAATGAGAAGGCCTGAGTCCCCGCCCTCTGTGTGTGTGTGCCTGTACCTGCCTGTGTGCGTGCTTCTGTTGCCAGAGTCGACCTGGAGTGTCATTCCTCAGACACTACAGTGGCTGGGTCATAGCTCAGTTGGTAAGTGTTCAGCTCGCAGCACTGTGGACAAAGGGACAGGGTCTCCAACACTTGGAATCCCGGTGCTTGGGAAGTGGAGGCAGGTTGTTGGGAGTTCAAGGTCACCCTCAATCACATAGCAAGTTCAAGGCCAACCTGGACTCTATGAGACCCTGTCTCCAGAACAAGGGGAGGAAGCAGGCTGGCTCAAAATTTAAAACCAAACCAAATCATGTCTTCAGTGAGCAATCAGTCTCTCAGAGAAAAGCCGACTCCTGGGGAAACCCAATCCTGGCAGACTTCTGACAGATCCTGTTTAAGAGCTGTTGTTTGCTGTCTGCTTCCCTCTCATCTTCCCTTAGACGCCATCCTCTTAGGCACTGCTTGTCATTTTGTCAGGGCATTTGGCGAGTCCTTACTCAAAAGTCCAGTGGCAGAATGGCTGGAAATGACCTCATCTGTACCTCCTGGGCCCCAGCCTTCGCCAGGATCCCGTAATGAACAGTTTATCACCCAGGAGCCGCCACTGCTTGCCCTGTGTCTTGGCGTCTTACCCTTCTCCACACTGCCTCACGTACGCCAGCACAGCCTCTGCCGTCCTCCCAGGCGTGGTAGGGGCCCTCTGCGCTGTGTGTGCACCGGTGCATGTGAGTGTATTGTCCTCACTTAAACATTTTATTATTTTACATGTGAGGGTGTTCTGCCTCTGTATGTATGTGCCCTGTGAGTGTAGTGCTACCTGAGGCCAGAAGGGGCATCGGACCCCCTGGAACTGGAGATGGTTGTGACCCACCATGTGGTTGCTGAGAGTCCAACCCAGGCCCTCTGCAGGAGCAACCAATGTTCTAAACCACTGAGCCATCCCCCCAGCTCCGTATTTTTATTAGTTTGTTCTTCTGAGACAGGATCTCATGTTTCTGGCTGGCCTTGAACTTGGCTCTTCCACACCCCCAGAGCTGTGATTGCGAGTATCTAGCACCAGACTCGGTTTACGCAGCGTTGGGGACCAACCCCAGGGCTCATGCAGACATTCGACCCAGCCCCTACCCAGTTTCAAAGCCAGAGAGGCCTCGGTATCCGAGTCTGCGGGAGTCTGTGGTCTCCCAGATCCTGGCCTAGTTTGTTTGTTTTGGCTTGGCTGGTTTTGTTTTAAGACGAGGGCAATAGGTCTATAGACCAGAATGAAATGTAAAATATAAAGCAGGCGGCCCTGGGGGCTGGGGAGATGGTTCAGTGGGAAGGCATTTGCCACCGGGACCGACGACGCGCACGGTGGAAGTGGACACTGAGCCGGAAGTTTGTCCTCTGACTTCCACCCCGCTGTAGTGTGCCCACAGTGAGCACGGAAATAAGTACATTTAATTTAGGAACAGGGAACCCACGAAGCCCCCAACTAGCTGAGCCTCGTTTTCCCATTCGAACCATCCCTCCCCAGGACAGGTGTCTGGGCAGCCCTGGCTCTCCAGGGAGTTAACGGAGCAAGCACAACACGGCGGAGCGCGTGTCATTCCGTCTCCTGGCGGAACTTCTTTCCTCTCGCTTCCTGCTGCATTACGAGATCTCGGAAGCAGAGTGCCTGGGATATTTCTTTTTCCAGATATGGCTTCCTGAATGAGGGCCTCCACCCCTCTGTTGGGGATGGAGGCAGCTGGCTGCTGGGTCCCGACCCTGCTCCACACAGCCTAGCTCTTGTCGTCAGTATTGGTCAAGGGTCCCCGTTCTGCCGTGCCTCATGCTTGCCGATATGCCTCCACAGATCTAGAACCAGCAGGAATTGGGACGTGGCTGTGTGTCTCAGCTTCCCGAAGCCACCCTCGCCTGCGGGCGGGCACTGGACAGGATCTGAGGCAGCCTAAGGAGGTGTCGGGGTGACTGCCTCTGCCTCCTCCGAAGTCATTGGCAGGGTCCCAACCTGTTTGTCTCTCATTTGAACTCTCTAGAATGTACTCATTTACATTTGTCCTGATATTATGAATTGGCTTTTAGTAGGGTTTTTTTTAAACTTTATTGCATTTATTTAATATATGGGGCACAAGTGGCGTCGTCCACATGGAGGTCAAACAAGAATTTGCAGGGATCATTTCTCCCCTTCTGTCCTGTAGGTTTCGGGTCTTCAGATCAGAGCAAGCTGTGGCAAGCCCTAAGCCATCTTGCTGGACCGTGGCAGACCTTTCCTGGTGGTGGTGGTATTTTGTTTCCAGTATTGGGGATAGAAATCAGGGTCTTTTGTGTGCTAAGCCAACCAATTTCCAAGTGATAAACCACACCCAGCCCCTCACTGGGGGATTCTAGGCAGGGGCTCTACCACTGAGCCACACCCCAGCCCCTCACTGGGGGATTCTAGGCAGGGGCTCTACCACTGAGCCACACCCCAGCCCCTCACTGGGGGATTCTAGGCAGGGGCTCTACCACTGAGCCACACCCAGGCCTGGGTTCCTAACTCAGACCGCCTCATGTGTTGCTGTTTTCTTTCTCCTCACTCACTGCACATGTGCAGCTTCAGCAGCTCACCTCTGTCTCTGCCCTGCAGGAGAGGCCTGAACCCCCCTCATCGAGTCAAGTCCATCTCCATGACAACTTTCACTGAGCCTGAAGTTCTGTTCCTCCAATCT